>NC_051067.1:18748267-19075767 GCF_004664715.2 Peromyscus leucopus
TTGGGTCTGGTCACTAGCAGTACAAAAATTAAATGGATGGATGGATGGATGGATGGATGGATGGATGGATGGATGGATGGATGGGTGGGTGGATAGTGACTTAAATAGCCATGTTTAGGAGCAACTAGCAGTGAGGTTAAGACAGGGTTAATGTCAAGGCCTTATCAAGAAAGACTGGACAACCTTGGCAAATTACTCTTTTTCTGTGCCTCAGTTTCCTCTTCCATCAAATGGGCATAACTATAGCACCTACCTCATATGCATTATTAAGTGAAATTGATGCATCCAATTGTCTAGCTCAGTGCCAAGGATGAGTAAGTACTATGTATTAATTATTGACATGCTAGTTACTGTCACATCTATTATTTTTCTTGGCCTTTCTAGAGATCAAGTGGCCAAAGAATCTTAGGTTTACAAGGACATGAGGGGTTTTTTGCTGTGGAATAATCCTTCTGTACACTGTGAATACGTATTACTCTCATTGAATAATAAAGAACTGACTGGCCTCTAGCTGGGCAAGAAGAGATTGGGTGGAAGAGCCAGACTAGAAGGATGCTGAGAAGAAGGAGGGCAGAGTCTGGAGATACAAGCAAGCAGACACAGAGAGAAGCAAGATTGGCATGCCTTACTCAAAAAAAGTATCAAGACACATGGCAAAACATACATAAGAAATATGAGTTAATTTAAATACAAGAGTTATCTAGTAACAAGTCTGAGCTATTGGCCAAGCGTTTATAGTTAATATAAGCTGTGTGTTTATATGGAAGCTGCTGGCAGGACAGAAACTTCCATCTACAGTTTTCTCTATTCAGAAATTATTTTCCCAAGGTCCCCAGCAAGGTGACTTTCAGCTTGGGGTCACAAGCTCTTCCCCTATCCAATCTCAATTGTCCTGACATTTAGATCCCACACTAACGATCTTAAGCCATAGTGTTTGAGGAATTTATGGTCACAACACAAAATGGGTAATATCAGTAAAGCATCTTCAGTGAGCATCTACAGAACATGTGCTCTGCAGTAAGTGATGTCCTAGGCATACTGAGAACAATAGTCCACCTTGTCTGTTGAATCTCATTCCATGGTGTCCTGGTCAAGGAAGCCAGTGACACAATTAGTAAGTTTTAATTTGTGTGTCATCTCAGTAGCATGAGGAGGTCTGGTGCCCAGGATTTAAATCAACCCTTTGTCCAGTGTAGCCATACTGCGTGTGCCGTCCCTCCCTTGTTACTTACTTAGCAGCATCTCACTGACATTGGCTCCCATGATATCACAGTGCTGTTACTGAAGTAACCTTCTGTATTTAACATGATATGCTGGCAATTTGGACATACCCCAAAGAAGCCAATAAAATGCTTCCCTTGTTAATTGAAAAATGAAAAAGTTCTCAACTTAGGAAGAAAACAAAATTAGATACTGAAGTCACTGAGACATAAAGTAAATTATTGTGGTTAATCCCTTAGTGAAGATAACTTGTAATTAAATTCTATCCTAAGTATTCATATATAGTGTATACCCGTAGTGTCTATAGAGTTTGGTACTCTGCACGGTGTAGGCACCCACTGGGGATCTTGGAACATACACCCTGTGCGTGGGAGGACTGCTATAGTAAGACAGGAAACATAAACCGACAGGTCCCTTAGTGCACACTGAATGAGCCGCTTGTCATCACATGCTACAGTCACCTACAGTCTCCTGTATAAACTACCAGGGTTGCCCATGAATAATAAAGCCACCCCTATCACTCTGGGAGCTCCAAGGAGTTAGAGTATCCCTCCCAGGAACAGGAGCAGACAGAGCCAAATTCTTTTTTTTTTTTTTTTTTTTTTTTTTGGTTTTTCGAGACAGGGTTTCTCTGTGTAGCTTTGCGCCTTTCCTGGGACTCATTTGGTAGCCCAGGCTGGCCTCGAACTCACAGAGATCCGTCTGCCTCTGCCTCCCGAGTGCTGAGATTAAAGGTGTGCACCACCACCACCCGGCAAGAGCCAAATTCTTTACAACAGTCCCCTTGCTGCGGATCCAAAGGACAGGGCTGTGCCCCTCAGCAGCATTTGGCACAGTGGCTCACTGATCTTCGCTGCTCTCCTGCCTCAGTGGCTGTGCTTGAAGCCTTTTTTCTGGACTCTAGGTCTAGGAATACCCAGAATCCTCCCTGGTTTTTTAACCTGGTCCCAGAGGACACTGATGGTTCCAAAGTCCGTGTCACCAACCCAGTTACTTCTCAAAACATCAGACTTAAGGAGCCAACACTCCTCCAAGACCAGGTTAACACATCTATCATCAGAAAATGTCCTGGAATTCTTTTCCTACAGATGGGGTTCCGTTAGGAGATCTCCAAGCCTCTTTTTTCTGGTTCAGGAGTTTAACCCTTCACCACCCGGGTACTCTGATGAGTACAATTCCAGGCATGCTCACTTGGTTGTACACAGGGCTTGTGCTTCTGAACACACGAAGGTCTACTAGGCGCTTGTCCCAGGTGGCATTGCCTGCCCCTGGGTGGTAAGGCAGGGCTACTGAGTTCAGGAAGGGACTGTTTGCTCCTACCGCCATCTACACCCTCCAGCTGTCTTCTATAAACAGTAAATGTGCCATTTGAGCCTCTACATCTTTACTTCACAGGCAAAGGAGAGGGATCCCACTCAGGAGGGCCCCTCAAAGCTTTTCCCAGTGTCCTGAGCAAACTTCTTGATTTCTATCTTTGACCATGATTCTCCAGTCCCTCTAAGTACATGATAATTCCTCCTGCTGTTTCACATCATTACGGACTTCTCTCTCTATAAATACACCCTAATTATCTCTCTAAATATATCACCACCCCCATGTCTATTGGGCTGTTCCAAGCTTCATTTTCTCGACTGGCCTCCCTGCTCCTGTTTCTCACCCTGCATGGGAGGGACTGATCTTCTACACATGCATGTCAGCACATGTCACTCCCCTGCCCTGAACATCCTGCATCCTCCCCACTAGAGAACTCTGTTATGGTCTGACTCTAAAAGGTTCCTCACAGCCTCATGCTGTGAGTGCTCAGTCCGCAGCTTTTGGAAACTACTTTGAAGGCTGTGGAATCTTTGGGAAGTGTATCCTGGGTGGCAGAAGTCGGTCACTAGGAGCAGATGTTTAGGAGTTACCCCCGCCTCTGCTTTCAGCCCGTGTTCTGTTTCCGGTTCACCATGATATGAAGAGTCTCTGGTACATCCTTGCACCAGCACGGACAGAACCACTCCCACCACCATGTCGTTCCTGCCATGAAGGAGGAAATCTTTCTGAAAATGAATTAAAATGAATGTCCTCCTTTGCGTTGTTTCTGTCTGATATCTTGTCCAGTGATGCAGAAATAACTAATAAAAGCCCAATTCCTTCTACAGGGCCTAGAATCTGGCTCTTTCTCTCCATCTTCATCACCTACTGCTCTGTCCTGGAATCTCCTCTCCAGCCACATTGGGTCCTGAGCTCCCTGTTCGTAACTCTCCTACATAGATGGTAGAGAGCCAAGAGATACTGGTGCTGAATGCCACCTCTCAATGTGTTGAGGTTCCTTCCTAAAGAGCTGGCAACATCTTTGGTACCCTCTCTCCTCTTACCCTTGTCACTACTAATGTATCTTATATTGGCTCATTTTGTTTGTCTCTACTTTTAGGGAGGTATATTAATTAGTTCAAGCTGATAAGACAAGGTATTATAGACCAACACTACTTAAAAAAACAGTTCTGGAGTCCAGAAGTTCATGGTCCAGGAGGTATCAGAATTTGTTTGCAGAGAAAATTCTCTTCCTGGCTTTAGATGAACCCTTTCCTGGGTCCTAAAGGGGCCTTTGCTTGCTCCCATAAGGAGAGGAGGAAAAAGTTGCGGTATCTCTTTCTCTTCTTATGAAGACATCAGGTACCACAGTAGGGGCTGCCTTAACAGTACCAGTCAGCTTTTATTGCTTCCTTAAAAGCTCTACCTCCAAATGCAGTAGCCTCAAAGGTTAGGACTTCAATATATGAATTTCACAGGGATGTAATTCAGTCCATAACAGGGGATAAACCTCATGGTAAGGACTTTGTCCTTTCTCTCCACTGTTATGACAGAGCTGTATAACAGATGTTGAAAAAAAAATACCCAAAGGATCAGCTTTGCAATCAATTAGTATTAATAATTGATTCTAGCCCTGATTCCAAAGCCTTAACAGCTGTGTGATTTCAGGCTTCCCCTAAGCTTTTCTTAGACTGGGCTTTGGGGTCAGGCTTCTCATCAGCCACATAAAAATAGCAACAATCTTTTTCTATAGATTAGAGGGGAAACTTATGTAAAGATTTTAGCATGATGTATGAATGATACAAAGCATGAGACTGATGTATGATAACTGCTAATAATATTATCATTACAAACCTACTTCC
This sequence comes from Peromyscus leucopus, assembly GCF_004664715.2. NCBI lineage: Eukaryota > Metazoa > Chordata > Mammalia > Rodentia > Cricetidae > Peromyscus > Peromyscus leucopus. Next base: position 18,752,644 of record NC_051067.1, read on the forward strand.
CATCCCACAGGTGCTGAAAAGGTTACCCGGTCTTGTTAAGAATTCCCTATCCAAACTCCATTGTCCATCATCTCCTTTACTTTATCAGTTGGATGCTGTGTTCTTGGCTGCAGCAGCATTCCCAACCAAATCTACCACATTTCCCAGTCTCCCTTGCCAATAATGATGGCCATGGCACATATCTGTTAAAAATGGTGTGAAAACAGAAGTCCTAGAAATGTAAGATATAAAGTTCTCAGATTAGCAGATAAAAATATACAATTCCCAGATAAATTTGAATTTCAGATAAACAATAGCATTTTTATATAAATATGTTCCAAATATAAGCAATTATGGTTTATCTGCAATTCCAATGTAGCTGAACATCTTTGATTTTTATCTGGAAGTGTTTCCTGAGTGGTACACTTGAAAACTTTTCCTTAAATATTATCATTCTCCATAGAAACAGAATCAATAGGATATATATACATATATATATGATAGATAGAAAGATATTTTAATTAGAGGGAGTTGGCTCACACCCAAATGGAAGCTGACATTCCTAAGATCTATAGTCAGCAAGTTTGAAACCCAGTGCTATGGTTTAGCTCTAAAATATCCCATATGGTAAAGGCTTAGGTCCCGGCTTGGCATTATTGGGAGGGAGAGGAATGTTTAGGAGGTACATCCGACTAGTATATCATTGGAGCGTCCCTTAAAGAGGATTGTGGGAGGCTGGTGGTTAGTCCCCCCACCTCCTCCTTTTTATAAAATCTCTCTGGTAGCCCTAGCTGTCCTGGAACTCACTCTATAGCCCAGGCTGGCCTCAAACTCAGGGATCCACCAGCCTCTGCCTTCAGAGTGCTGGGACTAAAGGTGTGTACCACCACACCAGGCTTTAAGCTTGTTGGAAACTTATCTGGATGGGATCTTGCCCTGAGGTAACCACTCCTTTTATTCAATTTCTTAATCCATTTAGCTCCTTGAACACAGGATTTAGCTCTGTTCCACTTCCTGGTGCCCCTTTTCTCAATCTGTACATTTTGTATTTTTATTTGCTCAGCCTGCTCCTTTCCATCATAAATCTCCATTAGACCACTAATAACCCCACGACAGAGTCTGTACTAGGCTGTTTTGAGATTTCCTCTGCCAACAGGAGTCCAAATTCCTCCTAAGAAAAGTATGGTCAGGCCAATCATAGCAATACCGCAGTCCCTGGTACCAACTTCTGTCTTAGTTAGGGTTTCTATTGCTGTGAAGAGACACCATGACCACAGCAGCAACTCTTATAAAGGAAAACATTTAATTGAGGTGGCAGCTTACAATTTCAGAGGTTCAGTCCATTATCATCATGGAGGAGAGCATGGCAGCATGCAGGTTGACATGGTGCTGGCTATATCTTGATCAGAAGGCAACAGGAAGTGGACTGAGTCACTAGGTGAGGCTTGAGCATTCAAAGCCCACCTCCACAATGACACACTTCTTCCAACAAGGCCATACTTCTCCAATAATGCCACACCTCCTAATAGTGTCACTCTCTGAGCTTATGGGGGCCAATTACATTCAAACTACCACAGTGTGTGTGTGTGTGTGTGTGTGTGTGTGTGTGTGTGTGTGTGTGTGTGTGTAATATATATATTCTTATCTTATCTGGTAAATGAAGCCAAGCAAAACTTATACAGAGTAGAAGTCCTGGGAGCAGACATCAATAGCCCCTAATTACAGCCCTGTGTCTTCCCCGTGAACTACTCTCCGAAGGGTCCTCTCAGCCAGCTGTGCTTGGTAAGTCAGCATGTCACCCTCCATCACTGCCCAAATATTCAAGGAACCAGACCCAGAATGCCATCAGTCAGTCCTCCAGACAGACCCCACTCACCACATCTACATCCCTTTCAACTCCTTCCAGATATTTGTATCAGCACAGACCACTGCTGCCGCCGCCGTGGACAAAGCTGAGAGGCCACCAAAGACTCAGACAGAAAGGGAGTCCAACATGACTTGCACAAACATGCTGTGATAGCAAAGGGAGCCTGAACGTCCTTTTCAATGTCGTGTCCACATTGTTTCAGAATTAATCAAAAACACTTAGACAACATAAACACTAAGAGCTTAAACTATAAATTTGCCCAGCTGCCCATAACCCTGGGTAGACAAAACCAAGCTATTTAAATGTTCGTATATCCTCACAGTTCAGTGTTTTTGTTCTTCTGGCCAAGGGGCTGAATCACATCTAAACTCACGCTTGGAGGTGGACCCTATGATGTACATAGCCAGTTCTGTGTCTTGGTCCCTGAGCCTTGCCAGATGGTGAGATTTCTGAAAGCTGGGGATTTGTCCTCTCCACCTTTGAACTGCTCACACTCCCTGCTGCAGAGCTCAACAGACAGGGAACATTCGCTCACTGGCACATGTGACTGAGCTTGGAGAACTCGACACATTACTGAACGGAGGTAACGTTTTATTCAACAATATGTATTTTGGTTATAGGTTATAAAGTAGGTATCTATAACACACAAAAAAAACATTCTAGGAAAAAAGGTTCAAATGTATTGCACCATAAAGGAGAAAAATGGTAAGAGGTCACTTTTAAGGGGAAAGAGTAGGTGTCTTACTGTGGCTGATAGGGCTACTCTAACCAATCCCAGCACCTGCCTTTTTTCAAAGCTGGGGAGATGCTTCAGCAATGGTAGACTCACACACAGACACATGGGAGCTCAGCAGTTAGTAAAATGGTCCAGAGTCCCAACTGCAAAAGAACCATAAGCCACTTTACATGCTGGGAATGATGAGCTCACAGGTAGTGTGAGTCAGCTTCAGCAGCAGACTAGGACTGGTTCCTCACAAAGTTGGGGTTTTCCTTCTAACAGTGAGTCCTGTCCATCAGCAGTGCCACGCCCCCTCACTGTGTGAGTGCTCTTCTCTTCTGCTGCAATCAGGCTTTTTTCCCCAGATGCCAAAGAGTGTGCCTTCCTCAGATCCTCCAGCCACACTCCTCTTCCCACCTGCTCCCTTCCATCGCTTCATCTCTACGTTCTTTGTAGTCTCGCAGGACCCAAGTACCAAATCATGGGGAGTCTTTCAGAATTTTCTAAAACCAAGAACTCAGAAGGACACTGAAGACACGCCCCTGGGTTCTGAGTCACTGCTCTTGGGTGGAGCACAGACCACCACCCGGGGCTACCAGCTGTCTCTGCAATGGTCAGAAGTGGAGGATGAAGCTGGCCATAAATGAATGAATGCCTCCTTTTTAGTGTTTGAAACCAGATCTGTCTGGCACTGAGCAAAGGAGGCTTCATCCCCTCCTTCCCAGAAAGGGACAAAACTCTTATGACAAATGAGCCATAATAGATTCAGAGAAAGGGCTATAGCATCCCTTACAAGGATCTCAATTCCCCCTTTCTGGCTTCTACAGGAATACACTCATATAGACAGACAGACAGACAGACAGACAGACACACACACACACACACACACACACACATATACACACATACACACACACACACGTTACAGTAAACAATCCTTAAAAATACTTATTACTTTTAAAATGTGTATATGCATGGGTGTGCATGTGCAGGCATGGATGTATGTGTGTGTTCTATGTGAGTGTGTGTCACATGGACATGGGTACCCATAGAGACCATTTAAAGGAGTCATATCCCCTGGAGCTGGAGTTGCAGGCAGTTATGTGCCACAGTATGTGCTGGGAATTGAACTCAGGTCCTCTGCAAGAACAGCAAGTGCTCTTAACTGCTGAGCCCATTTCTCCAGACCCAAAGTAATTTGGAAAAGAAAAAAAAAGATTGAAGACACAAAATTTAAGCAGAAATCCTTGTTTCCATGGTGACAGCCTGCTAAGTTATAGTTTAGAAGAAGAAACTGGAAAAGGTAGCTGACTACAATTTTCAGATTTTTGATCTAGAGAATCAGTGATGGAAAGGGAGGCATAGACTAGTTCCAGAATGACTGCGAGTGTAGGAAAGATAAGCCAGTGGACAGGTCAGAGGTGGCATACAAGCTCTGATAGCTTTATGCACACCAAAGCCTACCAGGAAGGGCTGAGGAGACAGACGTAAGATTAGAGTGCTCAACAGCCCTGAGTTGACAAGCAGGCTGTCTTTGCCTAAGGACTTCAGCCTTCTCTGAAGCTCAGTTTAGGATTAGTTCTTCTGCATGGGATCGTCCTTTTGGAGGGTAAAACATAATAATTAGAATAGGGTAGAGGGTTGCTTTAAAACATCCATGCAGAGGTTCCATTCAGGGGATTAGATTGGTGCTCACATGGTTGAACTATTCTTTTTTTTTTTTTAAGGACCAGCTTTTTTTAAATTTATTTATTATTCTTTTATATACATTAGTGTTTTGCCTGTATGTATGTCTGTGTGAGGGTGTCAGATCTTGGAGTTACAGACAGTTGTTAGCTGCCATGTGGGTGCTGAGAATTGAACTCAGGACCTCTGGAAGAACAGTCAGTGCTCTTAACCACTAAGCCATCTCTCCAGCCCAGGCTGAACTATTCTTTAACTTCAGGGGTAGTTCTAAATGCAACTACAGTTGAGAACCAGACACTAGGTTATCCACAAGTCCTGATCAAATAAACTACTACAGTTTGTTTGAACTGACCAGCCTTTGTTGCTCAGTCTTCTTTTTATTGAGTGTTTATCATGGGACTTGCATTACATAACCTCCTTTAACCTATCTGCAAACCTCTGGGGTGGGTGCTGTTACAATCAACCAGGAAAGTGAGCATATGAATTTGCCCAGATGAAAAGCGGAGACAGATTCAGACTCCAACCTGCTAACTCTGAGCCCACACTCTTAGCTACCATGAAACCATCCTCTCCATCATCAGTAGCCCATGGCCACTGGAAACATGCCTGGATTCGTGTCTTTATCGCGCCATGCCAAATGCTAGTGGAAACAATGTATTTGATCTCATGGTTTCAGAGCATCCATCCATCATGGCAAGGCAGAATATGGAAACAGGAGCATGTAGCACAGGCTGTTTACTTCATGGAAGACAAGAAGCTGAGAAAGGAAATGCAGGAAGAGTCCAGGGTAAGATATGACCTCCAAGGACACACCCCAGTAACTTTCTCCAACTAAACCTACCTCCTACCTCTCACCCGCTCCCAATAGTGCCACATGTAAGCAAGAACGTGTTGGTGTCTGTCTTTCTGTGTGTTTATTTCATTTACATAATATCCTTCGATTACATCCATATTTTTGTAATGGCAAATTTTTAAGGCTGGATGTGTGTGTGCCATCTCCTTTATCCATTCAAATGCTGGCAGACATTGAGGTTAATGCCATACCTGCTGTGAGCAGAACCACGAAGAGACTAGGGATACAGACACCTTTTCCACACATAGATTTCAAATCTTTGGATAAGTATGCAGAAGCAGGATTGCTGTGTCCCCCAGGTACTTGCTTTTTTTTTTTGGACAGGAAGAGAAGTCATTGCTTTATAAAGCCTTTGCCACACTAAATGCTAGGAAAAAATGAAAATGCATAGCATGGGAGGCAGGGAGAAATGCAGGGAACGACTTTGATCAAAATGCAAAAGGCTTGGGGAGATGGGTCAGTGAGTAGAGAATTCATGAAGAAGACCTGAGCTGGGGTCCTGGGTACCTACAAAAAAGCCAGACACAGTGGCACAGCTCTGCAACACCTGTCTTGGAGAGATAGAGCAGGCAGGTTCCTGGAGTTCATTGAAAATACAACCTTGTCAAATCAACGCAGTTCAGTTCAACAAGAGCCTTATCTCAAAAAAAAATATGATGAAGAGCTACCAAGGACCACATCCAAATCTAACCTCTGGCCTCCACACACACACACACACACACACACACACACACACACTTGAACCTGCACATTCACATGCATACATAAGCAAGTACATACCTTCCACACACTCAGATAAAATGCAAAGCCATAGATGGTTAGGAAGGACACGGATGAGATGACATGCTCTGAGACCTAGGAAGAGAGACTTAGTTGCACAGTCACTGAATGCCATGCCCTCCCTCCATGGACTTGCTTGCCTCCACTGCACCCTGGAGGGGTGCCTGCCTGATGGTCTCTAAACAGGAAGAAACCTTCCAAATACCCCAAGACCTGCAACCACCTCACTCTAGTTGGACAGGCTCCATTAAATCGAAATTGTATCATTCACATAAAAAAAAATGATGTTTCTTTAAATGACCTGACTATGTCCTATGGACACATCAGTTTTCAGAAACATAAAATTAGAAATAATTTCCCATCAAACTTCGAATTTTTCAAGCTCCAGGGCGCTAGTTAGAGCTTGTTTTCTTGATTATAGTAATTTTCCTGAAAGTGTCAATGGGTTTAAGTTCTGGTGGGGAGTTTTCTCTTGGCTGACCTCAATGACCCGAACCTAAATGGCTCTCCCATTTACAGTACAGGGAAGAGATATTTTGGGTACAGAAAAACTGTTTGCAGCTATTTGGCACCTTCCTTCTGAATATGACACTCTCCAGACTTTCATCTCAGGAGCTCAGAGGGTCTTTACTGCATGTCATTTGGTTTCTAAGAATATCAGCAAAGGGCAGTAGAGGGTGGGGGTGGGGAATGGCGCTTTCCAGCCCCACATCAATAGGACCTCACAAAGTCACCTCATGACTTTTTATGAAATGACTCTGTTAGCAATGAGGTATAAGGTTTCTTCTAAATGTGTCTAAGGCTTGCCTGTGCTAAGGAAAAACACATGCAATGCCAGACAGAAGGCTGAAGGACATCACAGGCTCCAAATTCCTATATGGACATTGTAACCCTCGTTGTGGTATTTGGAAGGTGGGGCCTTCGGGAGATGGTTCCACCATGAAGGTGAAGACTTTACCAAGGGGATCAGTGGCCTTATAAAAATCTGTCTCTGAAGGTAGCTTCTTTCCAGGAATTTTCCTTGACATCAGCAAGATTCCTAGTTCTCTTTCTACAAGAAACATAGGAAGTTGTCTGGCTGTAACCAGAAAGAGGCACTTCCTTCATCTCAGACTTCCGGCCTCAAGAACCGTTGATGAGTTGTGTAGTGAGTGCTGTTTTGTTACAGCAGTCCAGGCTGACTAAACAGGGATTTGCTTTGTCAGGTAGACAAGGGAAGTCTATCTGTAGGATAAATAGAGGATAGCTAGGCCAAAAGAGGGCAAGGGGAGTATTTGCAAAGGCCTTCTAGCAAAAAGGACTCCAGTAAATAGGAGAGGTCAGAATTAGTCAACATGGCTAGACTAGAAAGCTAGGAGTAGAGACAATGGTCTGAGAGGGTTAGGGGTGGTTGGGGACAGTCCATGGAGGGCTGTAGTAGCTATTTTTACTTTTTATACTCTTTACTCTTTGCTCTTTGTGGGGGCCCGCCAACCAGCTCCCAAATAAATCACACACAGAAGCTTATTATTACTTATAAATGACCAGCCTTAGCTTGGCTTATTTCTAACCAGCTTTTCTTAACTAGCCTATCTTTTGCCTCTGGACATTTGCCTTTCTCTATTTCTATATACCTTTTCTTTCCTTCTTATTCTGTGTCTGGCTATGTGACTGTGTGGCTGACCCCTTCTTTTCTTGCTCCTCTATCTCCTGTTCCCAGATTTCTCCTTCTACTTAGTCTCTCTCCCCAGAAATCCAGACTAACCTTTCTCCTGCCTTGCTATTGGCTTTTCAGCTCTTTATTAGACCAATCGAGTGTTTTAGGCAGGCACAGTAACACAGCTTCACAGAGTTACACAAATGCAACATCAAAGAATGCAACACATCTTTGCATCGTTAAAACAAATGTTACAAAGCGTAAACAAATTAACACATCTTAATATTCCACAACACAAGACCTCACAACACTGTTGAGTACTTTTTGTTTACTTGCTTGCTTCAAACAAGGAGAAACTCATGAAAAGTTTTCAACTAGAAGAAGGCATTTGCAGTTTTGCCTGGCAGGATGGTCACTCTGGGGCGGGAGTGGGGGCAACAATGATGTTCTGTTGTACAATGCAGAACAGCTGCCATCTTCACCAGATCAGCTGAGCTTGCTTGCAAAGGCCAATCACAGGTTTATGGACTGTTTCCATGGACTCATAAGAAGGAACAGTGGGGAAGAACCTTTGATCCTTACCTGGGATTTGAGCTGCTTCTACCAGCTGCTAGATACTGGTGACAGGGTAGAAAGCATGCAGAGGTTGAGGGTAGAAAGGTGTATCCTGATATATGGGTGCCTCTCCAGTCATTTGTATGCAGTTCTGTCCTAACTGCATGTAGCCTCTCTCTGTCTCAGGAAATGCTTCAGGGTGTAAGTTAGGAGAGGTTGACTGGAAGGAGGCTATCATCCATGCTGGGTGAAGACTTTCTAGCGTGGCTGCTAATGAGTCACCTACACTTCCACCAGTAACCCCTAGCCCAATAAACTCTCTGGTTCCTTGGGTTGAGCTTTGGTAGACTCAAACTTTGATTGGTCATTGGGACCTTATGAAGAGGGAATGGACTTGTTTACATATCCTCAGGGAAGGAACTCTCTAAACATGTGGGAAATCAGTTAAGGGATCATCACTGTGGTCCAGATGGGAAATAATATGAGTTTGAGTCAGAGGGGATATAAGGCTGGATTAGAGGAAAGAATTACTAGACTTGGTCACAGTAGAAAATGGAGGAAAGTTTCCAAGATGTCATTTCTATGTCTGGCTTGTGAAACTAACTGGTGCAGCCATATGTAGCCACAGGATAACTCTAGCTACAGCCATTCACCCAGATAAATGAACCAGGAGACCAGGGAAGGTGGGAAGAGGTTCAAGGTAGGGAATATTGTGTTAATAAATCTACAAGAAGATATCTGAGAGGAAGTGGACAGGGGGTAAAGTCAGGGCTGCAAGTAGAAACCTGGCAGTCATTTGCTTGGAGTTAAACCCAAGGTCACACAGGCAGAGAAAGTATAAAGTTGCTGCGGGCCGCAGGAATATATCATAAGAACTCAGCTGGTTATGGCAAAGTCACTACCTGGAGGGATCATGGAATTCCTCCAGAGGAAGCCAAATCCCAAGGAGTTTTTGGTGTTACTTGGCTTGTTATATATCAGCTGTCTTCTGTTATGAAAATCATGTGTGCCTTCATAGTTTTCCCAATTGACTTTTCCCTAAGAAGGGCTAACAGTGTAGACTGATCACTCTCTGGACATACACATTTCAGGTATTTGGAGAACAGCCTCAGGAAAGGCTTTCTCTGGAATCAGATTATCTATCTCCCTTGGCCACTTTCAAGGACTACAGGAAACACCACCCAGGTGGGTGCCCATTGTTAGTCTCAGGCGGACTAACAATGATAACAGCCCACATGCAAGTCTCCTGACTTACGGTAAATTCCACAAGGAGACACCGCCTAGGAGAGGTGGACGTTAAGTAATAGCTTACCCTCCCTTTATATACTGAGACTTCCAGGAGGTGGGGGGAGAAGAGAAAAGAGAATGGAAGTACTAGATGGGTAAGAACTTGAGAGGAACGAACTGAGATGGGGAAGAACAAGATGAGGAACAGCCAGATGAGAGAGAAGGAGACGGGAGAGGAGCTGATAGGGGAAAGAACTAGATAGATGAGAACCTAGAAGGGACAGAACTAGATGAAGGAATTAAGATAGAACTTAGAGGGGATCGCAGACAAGTGTAGAGAGAAATCAGGCTAAAGATGACCTAAATATGAGAGCAGAATATAAGCTTATAACTGTCACAGAATAATAAAGTATATGGACTAAGGAGTTTCGTATACATAGATTCATTTCTTCTCATCAAAGGTTAATTATCAGCTGGTTGTAGATTCTTCCCGGACCCTGGGAGGGGACTATCAAGGGGCTGGACCCCCTTAGTCCTCGATATAAAGTTACATGGGGAGACTGAAACTTTGTGGGATACACCTACGAAGCAGAGAATGTGGCCAGAGCATGGGTGGGAAGAAAATAATTAAAGGGCCCAGAAAAAAAAAAAAACCTAGAAAGCTTGTCAAGAGCACACTGGGGTACACATGTGAAGCCTGGCATGGTGGCGCATGCCTGGAATCCCAGCATTTGGGAGGTGGAGGCAGGAGGATTGGAAGTTTAAGAATATAATCAACTATATTGTGAGTCTGAGGCCAGGCTGCACTACATGAGACCTTGCCTCAAAATAGATGAAAAAGAAAGCATTGTATTAGAACACACACACACACACACACACACACACACACACACACACACACACACACACCTGTACAAAAGAAAAGGCAAGGAGTCCTTCAAACTGGTTAGTGAAGACACATAATGATCTTTGTAACAAATAATAGAAGTATGGTTTTCTTATTACAAAAAAATAGAATTGGGGTTACATGTGGTGGTAATCTAATTGTACTGAATTATTATTTTGATTGTATGTTAATAAATAAAGTTGTCCGGGGGTCAGAGCTATTAGAGCCATAGCAAGAGTGTGGCGGTGGTGGCACACGCCTTTAATCCCATAGATATCTGTGTGTTCAGGGTCAGAGCTATTAGAGCCATAGCAAGAGTGTGGCGGTGGTGGCACACGCCTTTAATCCCATAAGATCTCTGTGTGTTCAGGGATATAGTCAGCATTGAAGACATATGCCTTTAAGACCTAGGGGGCTGTACATTCAGACAGTGACGAGGCAGTCATGTGTTTGGGTTTACAACCAATGAGAAGGCAGAACAACATACTATAAAAAAAAGAACAGACAGGAAGTAGGTCTCTTTTTCCGCGAAGCTGGGACAGCAGGAGGAAGGGTGAGATTTTAGCTCTGAGCTCTGACCTCTCGGCTTTCTCTTTTACATTGTTTCTGTGTTTCTTATTTAATAAGACGGTTGGATACATCAATAGTTACAAACATTTTTGTACTTCTTAAATGTATGCTTCCTGGGGTAGAGATGTGTGCTTTAGTAATCTAGAGTTGACTGCACTGGAGATGTGCTGGTAGCTCTTACAAAAGGCAAGTGGGGATTGGGAAAGAGAGTGGGTCTCGTAGCATTGGACGGATGGAGCCTCGGCCCTGTTGCTGTGCATGTGTTGGCTAGGGCTGACAGACCAACAAGCTAAGTGACTTAGAAGAGCAGAGAGAGAATCTTCAAGTCTGAAGCTGAGGTTTTTATCAGGCCTGCACTCCCTGCAAAGGCCATAGGGAAGATCTTTCTTGACTATACAGCTTCTGGTACACCTGGGAGTCGCAGGTCATGTTTCCTGGGGGCAACATGGACAAATATCTGTTCACCTCACATTGAGAGAGCTCACCTAGACCCAGGAAGTAATTCTGTCTAGGCCCAGTTTAGTAAGTCAGTGAATCTCTTGGCATTACTTACAGGATCATAGGGAACTCCAGTACCTAAACCACAGAAGTGTTCTGTGCAACCTGCAGGCAGCTACATCATGAAGACTCTCCTCTTCTCCTCTTCTACTGCTTACTTAACTTCCTAAGGGGACCCATCCATCTTGTAAGATTCATGAGCCTTGAGCCTTCCCTCTCCTCCCATAAGGAAATACTTTAGTCTGGTGGAAGCAGCTATAAAACACACAGTCCTCTCCTCTGGGTCTTCTCCTCATTTCTTATCTTACATAAACACTTCTTGTTGGGTTTAAGGCCCACCCTAAACCAGGAGGCTCTCATGTCCTTAACACTTGCATCTACAAAGACGACTTTTCCAAATAAGCTCACACTCACAGGTTCCATTGGGCTTGGCTTCATGGAATCACTATTCCACCCAAGATTCCATTCCCATCTCGTGGGGCATCATTTTATCTGATCTGAAAAGTCTCTCTTCCCAAGACTGGAAAGCCAACAACCCAAGCCCTACTGTCAACACCAAAACTGACTGTAAAGCTCAGTGTCCTTCTCCCTGACCCTTGCCCCTGCTCTTCTTCCTAGAGGGAGCCAGGAATCCTAGAACCCAGATCTCTTCACATGGGAAAAAAAATTTTGGTATATGTATTTCCCCTAGACACAATACTAAACTTGACTGCCATGTTCTATCACCTCCTGTACTTGACATTATAGGATATCCCTTAGGGCAAATGATATTTCATGGATGTCAGGGAGAGGAAGTAAACTAGCCATACTTTTAACATATTTTCTTTTCCCGAGTTTCAAATGGACTTTTGGCATAAATCCTGTTGTATAGAGGGGACACTGTTAACATCAACAATCTACTGAGAATTAGAACTCAAGTTTCCTGACTAACGATTGGTTGCTTTGACCATGAGCATGGAGTCATGAAGCTATGAAGTGAGCCTATGTTTGGAGAAGAAGGAAGTGGAGAGAACTCAGTAGCTGCTCTCCCATTTGAACATGCTCTCATGCCATGCTTCAGGATGGTGTCCACATCAGTAACTAAGGAGATATGTATAGGTCTCGTGACCAAAGAACTGATCTTCCTGAGATGACCAAGAAGAGAGGTACTTCATCTTTCTGGTTCAGTAAAGTAGCAGCTGTTTTAATAATAAAGAGGAAAGACTCCTTTTCTGCAAAAAGTTCTTAGGAATGTATGCTGGCGTTTAACTTAACCTCAGAACAGTTTCTGGGAAGTGATTTCAGACATCATTTCACTGTGCATTTAGGGAAAGTAAGGCAAAGAAATAAGAGTGTTGGGTCATACTATCACTTCCATGAGGCAATTTATCTGTGCACACTATCACAGATGGCTCTTACAGTTGTCCTGGGGAAATAAGTCTGTAGCTCAGAAAGGAACAGAATGAAAGTTTCACTCTCTGGGTTTCGTGTTTTACTTTTTTAGTCAGTGGTTTCCAGATAAGGCAATAGTCAAATCAGTTAAACCTTCACCTCTCTGCCCTGCCTCAGACTCAGCAAATTAGAAGCTCTGAGGATAGAGTCAGGGACAGGCTATTTCTGCCCTTTTTAAATAAACACACATTGGGATTTGTCATACTTTTCCCCCGTGTGGATATACAATACACTGATCATATCCAGCCACCTTCCTTCCATCATCACCTCATCACAGCGCCCTTCCCAAGACACGGTGAACACTATTCTACTTTCTGGTTGACTACTTTTAGTTTTCATGTGTAAGAGAGAACAAAAACAATAAACAAAATAAAAACTTTAAGGGTACTGTTTTGTCATCATGTATATGTATAATTTCTAAAGTTTCTTTTGTTGTTCACCTCTCGATTCATGCTGTGATCAGAAAAGATACGAGGTATAATTTTATTCCTCTAAAATGTGTTAGGGCTTGTTTTGTGGCCCAGTACATGGTCTGGACTAGGAAGAGTTCCATGGACTGATTTTGAAAAAAAATGTGTATTATACAGCTGTTGGATTATTTGCACATCCTCTAAATGTCTGATCAGACCATGTAACCCATAATCTATTTTAATTCTGATGTTTATTTGCTAATGTTCCATCTGTTGACTGGAGTGGAGTGTTGTAATTTCCCACTGTGTGGAAGTCAGAGGACAATTTGTAGGAGTCAATTCTCTTCCTCCACAGTGTGGGTTCCAGGGATCAAACTCCGGCCATCAGGCTTAGTAGCAAGTGCATTTGCTTGCAATCTCACAGGCCCAGGCCTTGAATTCTTTTTCATGTTTTCTTTTGCTGTTGCTTGTCCAGGCAAGGCATTTCAAAAGTCCTATCTTCATGCTCAGATGTTCCTTCTTCCATTTAACTAGTCAGTTATTGAAGGATTTCAACTGAATTATCATCTGACTATTTGAGTGAGCTCTCCATTTCTTTTCCAAAAACTTTATCCACTGAATTTCTTATTCATACCCTACATGGTTTTACTAATTTTGTGTAGTGATTTGTCTGTATCCTCTTGGATCTCATTGAGCTTTCATATAATTATTCTTTTGAATGCTTCATCAGACATTTCATCTGTTTCAATTTCTTTGCAATCTGTTGCTAGAGAATTATTATCATTTGCAGGTATCATATTACCTTGTTTTGTTTTTTGTGTGTGTTTATTATATTCCTACATTAAGATGTGTGTGTCTGGTGAATTCAATATCTCTATCACTGTTCTGGGATGACCTTTTTAGTGAGTGGTTTTTCCTGAAGTTGTATCTTAGAAGTGTTTTGGCTTTATTTCCACTTAGGCACCATAGTATAACTTCCCTGTACCTTCTTTAGCAGTGATGATTAGTGAGTTTGGGCACACTGCAGACCATGAGAGTCAGAGAGACACACCATCTCTGTGGACCATGAAAGAATGGAGACACTGCACTGTGTTGCCGATAGCAGTCTCTGGGAAATACACTTTGTGGATACTTCCATGATGAAGTGGTGGCTTCTGTCATTCATAGGGATTTGCTCAAGCACTGTGGACTTGTAAGAACTGAGGACCTCTGGCACCAGGAAAATGAAGGCTCTGAAGCAGTTTTTCTCTGACCAGATGGTGGTGCAGAGCTGGGCTCTTCTTGGGAATGCTGACGACAGAAAGCACAGCACTCCTGTGGTATTCATACCCAGTCCTGAGGGCAGTGCCAGCTCACTGGGGCAGCCAGCAGTGAGGACTTCGTCGGTGTGTTGACAGTGTGGTGTGGGACTGCTGCTGTGCACGTGCACTCCCGGCAACCCCCCCCCCCCCCCCCCCCCCCCCCCCGCAGTGTGACCTCAGCCTGCCAACCACTGTGCATGTCAGGGAGACACACACACACACACACACACAGAGTGTCTTTCAGCTGAAATGAGCAGGAATAGGGCATGACTAGAACCTGGACAGTTTCTCTTTGTGTCCTGGGGCAGGCTATCAGACAGGCTGTTCAAAGCCGTCCTTTGTGAACAGTGTACAGGGCGAGCAGTGTAACTATTGTGTTCCCTATTCTGCCTCATTAGGAGCAGGTGCCTGTGAACAGCTCAGAGTAGAACCTGTAAGTATCTCCCTTCAGTACAGGCACCAGCATGAATCAGCAAATGCGGGGACAGCTCCTTGATCCCTTGGTTCTTTAGAGCAGTGTTCTCCCTCACATCCACCCTCTCCAGTGCAAGATACCCAGTGTGTCTGATTGAGGCTGAGGGCCAAGTTGAGTGAGATGTCTGTTGGGTCTCAGGAATGGAAACGAGAATAATGAGGGCTATTTTACTCTCCTGCCCCCAGCCTGTACTCAGATAATAGCTCCCTTACCAAGAAGGCTCCTGGCTACAGCACTCTTGAGGTTTACTGGGAGATGGTGCAAGATCCCTTTCCAAAGCAAGGTTGCTGTGCAGATTGCAAGCTGCTTGTCTAAGTGAGCAAGAAGCTGCTGCTTGTCTAAGTGAGCCAAAAGCTGCTGCTTGTCTAAGTGAGCTAGAAACCGATGACAACCATGAACTGTTAGATAGCTAGGATTCTCAGCATCCATGCTGACAGTCAGCTGGGACTCTCACCCTTTTCCTACAGAGAGGAGACTGGGATATTTTATTTCTCATATTATGCTATTGTCCTGAGTATCCAAATCCTACAAGATACCAGACTTGCCATCTGGTTTCTAGTGTCTGCCCATGGCCACTTCCTCAGAACGCACCCATGCACCCATTGTTTTGCTCTTCTTTATGGTAAAGACAAGCGCTGATGCCACAAAATTCACATAGTATTGTTGAATTCCACACCACCCCTTTCTTTTTGAATGCTCACTTGCATTTTGGAAACCCCTATGGACCTCCTGAGAACTTTGCTTGACCTCTGGGCACTCTGATTCTTGAATTGTCCGATATTTTGATGTGCTGTCAAGGCATATTTGATCATTGGTGTCCTCATGTGAACCTGTATTACCCCCTGACACATGGTGCCATGCTGAAGAGTCTTCCTACTGTAGGCTTGCCTAGTCATAAAAAGTAGTAATTGTCTTGCACCTGGGGCTTGCCTGCCTCTGAAAAATTGATGAAATCTGTTGTCTGTACCCCAGTCTCCAGTTATTATGGGGTGTAAAATACGCTGTCTGTGGTGGCTTGGATGAGAATGGCCCCCGTAACCTCATACATTTAAATAGTTGGCCCGCAGCTGGTAGAACTGTTTGGGAAGGATTAGGCAGTGTGGCCTTGTGGGAGGAAGTGTGTCAATGGAAATGGGCTTTGAGATTTCAAAAGCCCACGCATCCCAGCTGTGTCTGCCTCATGGTTGTGTCTCAAGATGTGAGATCTCAGCTCCAGTGCCCTGTTCCCTGCTGTGGTGGTCATGGACTCTGACCCTCTGAACCCACAAGCCCCAAATAAACTCTTTCTAACATAAGTTACTTTGGTCATGGTGTCATATCATAGCAATAGAAGAAATAACTAAGATAGTGTCTGATGACCATGCGAACATGGATAAGCCTTTACCTGAGTCTGAGCCTCAGTTTCTTCATCTTTACAATGGCCATGGCAGAGGGGATCAGCAACTACAAGGAGGGTGCAAGAAGATCCCAATTAAATGGTGTGAGATAATCCCTCCCCTCTCTCTCTCTAATGCTCATTCCTTTTTCTAAAACTCTTGTTTCTGTTCATGAATATCGGTAGTTTCTAACCTGTCTGTCAGAAGAAAAGCGAGGCAAACTGTTTGGTTTATGTGTGCCACTGTGTGCTTAAGCCAGATTTTACACTTTATAGTTTTAATTGTCTGGTTTTTCCAGGTTGGCTGAAAGGAACTGCTGACCATATAGTTCCTGGCTAAATTAACAACTCTTCGTGGCCACCACCTGGTTTTTACTCAATCTTAGCTTAATCAACGCTGCCGTTTGGAGCATTATTGGGAGCTGGTCTGAAACCATTGCTCATTGCTTTGGCTCACGAGGCTATATAACTACATAATTGCTCCCCCAAACAACAATCACAGTGTTTCCCACTGTGCCCGGGTTTCATGTCATCTGGGACTCTTGTCCTGGAGTCCCCAAATGAATTTTGAATATTCCATAGGCATAAAATTATCTCAAACATTAACTTACAAGTCTGGTAAGGAGACATCAACAGAAGGCAATTTATTTTGTTTATATTATATAGAATAGAAATTATATCCCCTGATTGTAGAAATTCCAGGTAAACAACCATCTAAGGTTGCCCAGCACTGAGTTTTGCTGGACTTGGAAATTTCAGTTTCAAAGCCAAGACCATCTTGGCAAATTAGGACAAGTTAGTGATACCAGCAGGGAAGAAAGGGAGTGTTAACAGTGTATCCCCCCTCCCCTCCTCCACTCCACCAGCTGGTCATCTATCCTCATCTCTATCCGAAGCTGACCCAGGTAAGATGTGGTCCTCGGCACTGTATCGGGTATATCTACATGTTTCATGCTGGATTCTGGAGTGTGATGGTTAGATTTTCAACTTGACACAAACTAGAGTCACCTAGCAAGAGGGAACCTCAATGGAGTAATTGCTTCTAACAGATTAATGACTGATTGAGGAGGGCTGAGCCCACAGTGGGTGGGGCCACCCCGGGCAAGTGGTCCTGGGTTATATAAGAAAACAGGCTGAATATGCCACGGAGAGCAAGCCAGTAAGCAGCACTCTTCCAAATGGTCTTGTGTAAGCCAAATAAATGCTTTCCTCCCCGAGTTGGTTTTCGTCTGTGCTTTATCACAGTGACACAATGGCACTAGAACACCGAGTTTAGAGAAACCAGGGGTCTTTGGACACTAAAGAATGTCAGGGGCTGGCAGACACCTTAGTATAGCAACTGAGACTCCCCTCTCTGGAATCCTGGGAATTATTCCTCACTCAATTTTATAAACAGGGTCAGTCTTCCCCTAGTGAGAGATGTGAAATTGATACACTCTGCCACATTCTAGCTGTGCAGTCTTGGGTAAGTCCTTTCTAGCCTCAATTTCCTGATTCAAGAAAGACAAGGCTCCTCTAAAAATCAGGGATGATCTGGAGATGCTGCTCAGCTATTAGCGCTTGCCTAGCATTCATGGATCAATCCCCAGAACCAAGGAGAGGAGGGCGGGGAGGAGATGAACAAAGAAGGCAAAGGGAGAGAAGAAAGAATCGCAGAGGGAAAGTGGGGAGGGATGGAGAGGGAAGAAATCAGTGGCAAGGCTCTTAGAGGTCAGAACATGCATTTCACAAGACACTGAATCCATGCTGGTTCCTCCCTCACCTCTGTGGTGAGGCGTATATCCAGGGATGGTGTAATAACACCATCAAAACATCTCCCAGTGAATTTAGATTCAACTTCTCAATATTAGGGTTGCATCACTTCAGAGATAGAAAGGTTTATTGCTACTGCTATTGTTGCTGTTGTTGTTGTTTAAATAGCATTGTATTCTCCGGAATGGCTATCGCTCATGATCCCTGAGATTCTAATGGCTAGAATGGGGTGGCTCAGCAGTTAAGAGCACTTGATACTCTCCCAGAAGACTGGAGCTTGGCTCCTAACACCCACATCAGACAGGTTACAACCATATGTAACTCTAACACAAGGAGATCCCTCTCCCAGCCTCAAAGAAACACCCCTATGGATGTGCATATAGCACACAGACACAAATGACATTTTTTTTAAATATCTAAGCTCTCAAAGCTAGTCATTTAATAAAAAATCTGAGGCCAGAATAGATGGATGAGTTCTGTTCTTGCTAGACAGCATATCCAAATTCCAAGCCTCTAACTTCCACTTTTCTTATCCAATGTTCCTCTATCAAATGGAATCATGACCCTTTCTTCAAGGAGTCTGTCTCTCAGGTGGTACAATGAGTTAGGAGACCAGGAGTAAAACCCTTAAGGAGACAGTAACACATTGCTTATGTTTAATTAAAAGGCATGAATGTTGGTTTCACTAGACGGAACTGAGAAGAAGAACTGGGTGCTAAATGCAAATGATGCCTCCGGCAAGCCAACAGAGATACAGGAGCACTACCAGAAGGAGACCAGCCAACTTCAACCCCGTTTACTGCCTTCACACTAATTCTGACCATGAGATGATGCTTGGTTGCGGGCTTCGTGTGTTCAGCAAGCTGTTTGCCCAGGTGACGAATGCCTAACAGCAAAAAAGGTTCATTTTAGTCTCAAGAGTTTCAGTCTAGGGTTAATTGGTTCCGTTGCTTGGGTGTGTGATAAGGCAGTATATCATGGTGGGAAGTACATGGTAGAGGAAAGTTGCTCACACCAGAGTCACCAGAGGCAAAGACGAACAGCAGGAAACAGCCTGAGCCAGGATATACCCTTGGATGGCACATTCCCAGTGACCATTTCCTCCAACTAAGCGCCCACTTTTCACAGTCTCACCACCTCCCAAGAGTCTTCAGATTTTGAATCCACTGGTTGGTTAAACCATTCATTAGGCCAGAGACCTCATGATCTAATTAATTGTCTTTGGAAACACCCTCCCAGACACACCCAGAACTGTGCTTTACAAATCTCCTAGGTGTCTCAAAAGCCAGTCAAGATCACAGTAACCTAAATGTTTTTTGTTAATACATAGAGTTCTAGAAATCAAAAATTGGGCTCTCTGACCTGGAAATGTGAGACTAGCCACCCACTAATATAAAGTGGGATGTTGGCACCAACCCCTTCAGACAACCCGATGAGTACACTTTTTGTATCTAGATCGTGGGTAATAGCAGGCTCACCCTGTGTCATTAGAGATGGGAAACTTTGCAGGGCTTCTGCCTCCAGCCTGATGTGCCTCTATAATTCAAGCTGGTGCTCTCAGATGGCTCTCCCTTTGATACATCATGCTGGGAATGTGAAATGGCTTTTTAAACTGGGAAGGAACTGAATGTGTAATCAAAAAGCCATGCCCAATTTGCTCGGCCCAAGCAGCTGACAGTGGGAAGGTAGAAAGTGCCTCTTGCCAAGGATGGCTTGTGAGATGGATTAAAGAGTCTGGGATGTTATTTCAGCTGTGGCTTTGCACAGTATGAATAATCCCAATGAATGCTGTGTCACCCCATCATTTTGGTGAGGAGGGGACTGTGACCGATCATGAGTTACTTTAACTGCATTTTCCCCCTCTAAACTGTAGATAAGAATTTGGATTCAGAGGTAATTCTCTCCATTATACTATGAAGAAAAATGGGCCTGTTTATCAAGATCTAGGAGAAGTTTGAGAATTAGCTAAACTCAGTAATATTCAACGACAGAGATGAAGTATTTCCAAGAATAATAGAAGTATATAATGTGATATTCTAAAGGTGAGTCCAATTGTTTATTAGATTTGAATGGAAAATAAATTATATGTGAAGCTGTATATATCAAAAAAAGATTTCCAAGCTGTTTCTGTAACCTACCTATTACAAGCTGCATTCAGTAGGTCAGAGAACTCCAATATAACCAAAGAAGTTAACTCTTAAAGTTTGTCAAAACGGGTTTGGCATACAGTCATACAGTAATAACAGTAATAATAAAACAGTTAATGCAAATGTTTATCATGTGCAAAGAGCAAAGCTAATCACAACCATATATCTCACAGTAGACAGGAAAATAAGTGTTAAATGGTAGGTGTTGTCATAGTTACCTACTGTTGATGTCTTGATTTTTCAGGTAAAGAAACAGATCCCAAGATAGTAAGTTAACCAAGCTGGACCAGGGGGTGTGCATTCCCTCATTCCTGCTTGACCCAGGAGCATGTGTTTAGATTGATATGATCTAGGCCCTTGCTGATGTTCATGATGCCCTTGTTCAAGTTCTCTTCATCCATATGGTAAATCAACTATGCAACTGAAAAGAGCACCTGGGTCATGCATGTTGATTTTAGCTTATGGCTAAGAGTATGGGCTTTGGGGTCAAGTTCTGACACTGGCCAGCTGTGTGAACCTCCATAGTTACCTAACCTTTCTCCACCCCAGTTTCCTTATCTGTAAGCTAGGATTAATAACCCTTCCTTTATAAGGTTGTTGGAAGACTAAATACTCAATAAGCTCTCCATAAATGCTACCTATTTTTAATCACTAAATGCACCTGTCTTAAGTGCAAATGGCCTTTCTGTAACATACCTGCCTGGACTGTTCATTTAAAAGGTGTGTGTGGTCATTGTCTGAAGGACATTTTTTTTTCCAACTTGGAAAGACGCCATCACTGCAGCTGACAGCTATATTATTCTAGAATGTAGATATTCTTACAGCTATAAATCCTAGAATGTAGATGTTCTGATGCTGAGTGGTGGTTAGAAAAAGCCGAAAGCCTCAGAGAAAGGAAGTCTGGAGTAGCAAGTACTACTTGTTTAGGGGGTTTGCAAACACTGGTGTTTGTGTGATGCTGACTTGAATTATCAGTATTCTCTATACATGGAGCATGCGCGAAACTGTTGTCTCAACTACAGTTTCTAGAGAAAAAGGAAGTCCTACCTTCAAGGAAGAGATGTAAGATGCAGCAGGCCGACTCTCCTGCCAGAATCATTAAACCCACATCTGTCATGTGTAGGGTGGCTTTGTTTGTTTGTTTTTTATTTTAGGAGTTTTGTGGGGGGGGGGGTTATTTTGTTTTGTTTTTTTGGTTGGGTTTTTTTTTTCTCTTTATTCTTTGGGGAGGTACACCACCCAGCTCGCAAATAAATACACAGAGGCTTATTCTTTCTTATCAATGCCTGGCCTTAGCTTGGCTTGTTTCTAGCCAGCTTTTCTTAAACTATCCTGTCTACCTTTCACCTCTGGGCTTTTACCTTTCTGTATACCTTTCTTTACTTTTTATCTTGCGGCTTGCTGTGTATCTAGCTCCTGGAGTCCTCCTCTCCTTCTCCTTTTGCTCCTCATTCTTTGCTTCCCAGATTTCTATTCCTATTTATTCTCTCTTCATGCCAGCCCTGCCTGTCTTTTCTCCTGCCAATCTATTGGCCGTTCCGCTCTTTATTAGACCAATCAGGTATTTTAGACAGGCAGAGTAACACAGCTTCACAGAGTTAAACAAATGCAACATAAAAGAAGGCAACACATTTTTGCATCATTAAGTAAATGTTCCACAGCATAAGCAAATGTAGCACATCTTCAGCTAATATTCCACAGCAGTACTGTTTTGTTTCTGCCTCTCAAAGGTCCTTGCTCCCCAAGAACCCATTGGTAGCAGTTAAATATGCCTGAAGGACCCCAAACATTGGACAGTCAACATGATTAGCCACTTTAATTAGCTAATCAGTTGACATCTTCTCCAGGCATCCAGATGAGGAGTCAAAGTTTCCAGGAGTAAGATCCAGGAGGTGTAGGAGCAGGCAATAGAACCACCCTACAGACTCTGTCCTGGTTTAGGTCTGTAACACCGAAGAATTAGGGCTGGCTCTTACCCATAAAGAGACATTCAGGGGCTAGAGAGATGACTCAATTGCTAAATCGCTTACCACACAAGCATGAGAACCTAAGTTCAGTCTTCTAGAATTCACACAAAAGAGTCAGGGGACACAGTCATGTCTATAACCCCAGCACTGAGAAAACAGAGACAGGAAGGTCCCTGAGGCTTATTGACTAGAAAGTCTAGCTATATTGGTGAATTCCAGGTTTGGTGATGGAGACTGGATCAAAAACTAAGGTGAAGAGCATTTGAAAAATACAATGACACCAACATCTGGCCTCCACATGTGCACATATGCATACACCCACAAACACAAAAGAAACATTCATTAACAAAAGAAACCTTCACAAAAAATTGAATTATGCCAAAGTCTAGAGCCTCTGAGATCTTAAGTCTTTTAAATGCCTGCATTGAGGATGACAGAACAGTCAGGGTTTTCCAAGACAAATGAAGGGCCTGATTATTAAATTATGTTTGTCATTAAACCATTAGTGAGTCACCCATTGAAGTCTAATTAAAAATCTGCTACTCGGCTTAATGACTGTTGCAAAGGAGATAATTATTGAGTAATTCTAAACACTTAACCTCTGTCTTCAATGGAAGACAGGCTCTTTACCCTAACCTCTGTCTTCAATGGAAGATAGGCTCTTACCCTAACCTCTGTCTTCAATGGGAGATAGGCTCTTACCCTAACCTCTGTCTTCAATGGGAGACAGGCTCTTACCCTAACCTCTGTCTTCAATGGAAGACAGGCTCTTACCCTAACCTCTGTCTTCAATGGAAGATAGGCTCTTACTGAGAGAGCACTGGGTTATGGGGCTTTCTCCTTAGCCCTCAGTGCCTCCACCCCATGCAGGTCGCACTAGCATCGTTTTGCTGACGAAGCTCTCTCCCAATGACTGGATACTGATGTTACTGAATTATTTTAAAGATGAAGTGAAAAGGATCATTGAAGTTGGTGCATATAACCACAGAAGGAATTTTCTAGTTCTATGTCATTGAATGAAGAAATTTCCTTTCCATCAAAGAGAGAATCAAGGTTCACATTTATATTTTCAATTTGAAAAAACTAAACTTTTTGATATTCTACTGTATTACACATGTTTCTTTTTTTTCAGTCAGTTTTAATTCTGAGTCTCATAGTTAGTTTTTGGAAACTTTTACTGCCTCTTGGGGGACTGGCTTTTCCGGTTTATTGAGGTTGTCCTGCTGTGACTGAGTTGCCATAGTGTGACCTTCATATATTCTTGCTCAGTACCCCACCCTAGAAAATCATGTTTGAATTTTTCAGGCCCATCCTACCTGTTGAAAGACAACAATGGTTCCAGACAGCTATCAAACCTATGAATTACAACAATTACCAGCATGACATGATAACCCTAAGGGTACAATAGTGGCATGTGGTTTGAAGGAAGACGGCCTCCAAAAGGAGTGGCATTATTAGGAGGTGTGGCTTTGTTGGAGGAAGTATGTCCCTGTGGGAGTGAGCTTAACATCTCCTATGTGTGGTGATATTTTATTTGTATGTCAATAAATAAAGTTTTCCTGGAGATCAGAGGAAATAGTAAGCCATTTAAAAAAAAGAAAGAAAGAAAGACAACAATGGTAACAACATATAATAACAATGATTATACTGGAAGGGCACTGTTCATTCTTGCTCCTCTCCTGCCTTAAAATAGAATTCAGAAATAGCCTGAAGTGAGAACCCACTACCAGCCAAAGCCTAAAGGGCTCCTCACTCTTCTCCCTACTGGGAACTCCAGCATATGATAGGAACACAGAACGCCCAGGTCCCAGGTGCACACAAAATCTTTTCTCTTGGCCAGAAAGGTAACAGATTTTTAGATACAAGAGCTGGGACTGGCTTGGAAGTTTGACTCTGCCTTAGTAGGTAGTAGGATTTGAGAACACATCCTAGCTTCCAGAGCCTCTGTTTCCCCATTTATTGAAATAGTGATTAGAGTATATCACAGTGGCAGGGATGATGGCATATGCTTATAATCCCATCACTCCTGAGGAAGAGGCGGGAAGATTGTGAGTTTGAGGCCAGCCTAGTCTATACATTGAGACTCTGTCTGAAAAACTAGGGCAGGGGGTATAGCTCTGTGGTAGAATGCTTACCATGTGTAAGACCATGGGTTCAATCCCTACCATGAAAAAAAAAAGTGTAAAAATGAATAGGCACACCCCCAAATTTGTAAGAAGTACTAAACAAAACCATGTCAGAAAGTGAATGGCAGAGTGATTTAGCATATGCTGATTGTCTGCCTCTGGTTTGACAATTGACTATGAATTTCTCATGCCCTCTGTAAACCATCCTCCTATCGGACGGAATCTTAATCTAGTTCTGTCCTTGAGCAGCTGTCCTCAAAAAAATTCTAATTCATAGAGGTTCCATGCAGAATGATAATTTGAAAATCTTTGTAACAGCTAGCAAGGCAGATTTAACCCAGAGAACGATAAACATTAGGTAAAGACTGGGTTGAATGGTAGTCCTCTGTACCCCTACAGAGACACACCCTGGAACCCAAGAAGGTGTCTTATTTTGGAAAGGCACCTTTGCAGATGTTCTGAAGCTAAGGATATTGAAATGATGGAATGACCCCAGATGAACCAGGTGAGACTCAAGTACATTGACAAGTGTCCTTGTAAGAAAGAAATAGAAGGAAATCAGACAGGCAGAAGGGGTGGAGGCAATGTGCTCACTGAGCAGACTCTGGAGTGTTACAGGCTCAAGTCCAGGAGTGCTGACAGTCACCTAAAACTGGAAAAAGCAAAGAATAATTATCCCCTAGCGCCCTTGACAGGAGCTCAGTCTCACTGGATCTGAAACCAGGCCCCCAAGCTGCAATACAACCAGTTTCCCTTGTTTTAAGGTGCTGAATCTACGGAGCTTTGCTAGAGCGGCTGTGGGAAAGTGGCTCACGATGATGTGATTATTACTAATAAATACAAATTGGTTATATATTGGTTTAATCCTTTTCACTTTAGCCGTGATATAGAGAAGGCAGAGAAGTCCCTGTCAGGGCTGGGGAGATGACTCAGGTAGTAAAATACTTGCTGAGCAAACATGAGAATCTGAGTTTGGATCCCTCTTACCCACATAAAAACCCAGGTCCAATGCAGGGCGCCTATCATCATGATACCGGAAGGCAGACAGAAGAACCTCTGGAGCTCACTGGCCAGCCTAGCCAATCAGTGAGCTCCAGGTTCAGCGAGAGGTTCTGTCTGAAAAAGAAGTAAGGTGGAGAAGCAGTTGGGGAAGACAGTGTGGATCTCTTCAGTACACATACCTGTGTATTCACACCAGGGAGGGAGGAAGAGAGGAAGGAAGGGAGAAACAAGGGAAGGAGGAAGGGAGGGAGGAGGGAGGGAGGGAGGGAGATAGGGAGGGAGGGAGGAGGGAGGGAGGGAGGGAGATAGGGAGGGAGGGAGGAGGGAGGGAGAGAGGGAAAGGTCCCTACCCCTACTGTTTTTCTAACCAGAACTCTTACGGAAATATTGGCAGTCAAGATGGAGGTCAAGGACAGATGGAAATTTCTCTGAATATTGAAGTTACATTATGTTATCCTGCTTTAAATCAGCCAAGGGTGCCATGACGACCTTGGAGAAATACAACAAGACACCAGGTTTAAAGAAAATGTGGACCTTCATTCATATTTGTATATCAATTCTGATGGCACCTGTCAGTCACAAGCACCAAGCAAGCACCCTCAACATCAATATCAATGGGAGACTTTCTGCCCCCATTTCTGAAGCCCTCCAAACCCAGTAAACCAAGACTGAAAGCACTTGTGACCCCACTCCCCAGCCTGTGTAGCAAGCAATGCTCATAACCTCCAACACTTAAACAGCAGGAGTGAGAAGTTGGCTCTGTTCTCCGACTTCCCTTAAAGAGTCCATGTATCATCATTTGGCACCTTCGATTTTGACTCATCTGGGATGCTGTGTTCTTTTCATGAGTACATAATGAACTAAGGTTCTGTCAAGGGTATTGCTATGTGCTTATGAAGGAAACTTTATAAAATTTCTTTTCAACTCTAAAAATTTTAAGTTAGCTTTCTTGTTTAAAAAAAAAAGAAGAAGACAGAAAACAATTTCCCCATTTCCTGGGGGTGTAGTGTAACTGGAAGATCAGAACACATGAAGAACTAAAACCTTAAATTGAATATACAAGGGGTGATAAAGGTACTTGGAAACTCGGAGTAGCTGAATAGTTTAGTGTCTTGGAACCTGTGCTGCCATTAAGATTGGAGTTTGGGGCGATTGTCTCACATCTCAGCTCCAATGAGGTTAATGGACTTTGGAGTCATTGCTCAGGGAGGGGAGGCGTACCCCTGCGGTTTTGGTATGGTGTTCTGAACACTTGCCTTTGGTAAGTACGTGACCTGTGACTTAAGCCACTTTTTAAACTTCTCTCAGTCCTGTAGTGTGTTCTAACTACTCTCTTCCACCTGACAGGAAGTGCTTTTACCCATTTCTGACTCTGGTCCTTCTAGGCAAATGTTATAGCGCCCCCTACCTCTAACTACAAGCCATACCTGGAGAGTAAGTAGCTCAGTGCGGGTCAGAATACTAACTCACAGGTTACATAATACATAATAGGGATTCAGTAAATATTAACTAGCATCCAAATTAACATGTAGGAATGTGTGGATATGTATGAATGAATGTGTTAAGCACCATTAGCACAGTGTCAAATAACCCATGAGTCAAGGAATCAGTCTTTAGTAGACTGCCCAGAAACAGACACTAAAAGTCTAAAGCAGTTTCCCAAGGTATATTCTGTGGCTCTAACAGGGAGAGTTGTTATTTGCTCTATGGTAGACAATCTTGCACAGCTAGATATAGTAGCGAATAAGTCAAAGTACACCTCCTTGTGTGAAGAGTCTAGCGGTATGTTGGAGTGATAAAATTCATACGCGGTGACTTGTGGATAAGAGCCATGAGAAAACACAAAGCAGCGTATTTCAAATAAGATAGTCAGGAAACACCTCTCTGGTGAATGGTCTCCCAGGAAAGGACTCCGGGTGAGAAAATGAGCCGTGCTAATGTCTGGTAAAGGATAATCTAAACAGAGAACAGGTGTCAATGCCCTGAGGCAGGATAACAAGCAGACAGGCCCGCTTGACTGCACAGGAAAGTGATAAGAGCTAAGGTCAGAGTTAACAGAGGGCCGGATCAAGCAGAGGCCCTGAGCCTCACAGGGGTTTCCTTGCACTGTGGCTGAGACGTGATGCCATTCTAAGAATCTGCATGGGGAGATGACAGAAGCTGCTGTATGCAGAGTAGACTATGAGGAGCGAGTTTGGGGACCGCTTGGACAGCTACCTGGGCAGAGCAGGAAGAAGATGGCCTCTGGACCAGAGAAGAACTAGGGAGAAGCAATCAGACTGGAGATACGGTTTCATGGAGTGAATAGAATCCGCTGGGTTCGCACGCACTATTGGAAAAGAGAGGACCGTCAAGCTGTTGAGACAAGGCTTAAGAACAGCACTTCTCTCTGAGTATCTCTCTCTTTCACACTCCACCAAATACCTCTCTACGTCACACTCAGAGTCAGCAAAAGAATCTGGTTGCCAGGCCACCTTGGAGGCCCCGGGAAAGCCTTCACACCTGCTTCTCTTAGGTCAGGCCCTCTGACCTTGGAGGAGTCCTCAGCTTTGACTGGAGCTTTTATTTAGAAACAATGGCTCATCAAGTTCACCTTGTCACCTTTATTCTGCCTGTAGAACTTGCTCATATATCTGTACTGTTCCCCCAAGTAACCACACTGGTCCACACTTTCCTCACTTGCTGGCATTGTCCATGCTCCTTCATTCTTTATCTGGAGGCTCCCTGGTAACTACGTAGATAGATGTCCCATTCCTTCTCAGATAGTGTCCTCATATTCCTGCCTTTGGCATTCCAGTGGAACTGTCTAGAAGCAACTCATCACCTCTCTGTTGTCATCCAGCCTGCATCCATGCTTCTGCAGGAATGTATACTCTCATCTAATTCATGCTCCATCTCACTGGGCCACAGCAGGGTATTTCCAGTAGCATCTCCTGTGACTGTTTGCCTCCTCACAGCCCACCCACTCCAGGACGACCTGTCAACTTCAGGAGGTGACAGCAGAAGACAGTTTGACCACCCACCTCCAAAACACCCTCCCTGCCCATCACCAGCCAGAATCCCAAACCAAATGGTACATTGTCGCTCTCTCCTCTCGGGGTCCTTATCCCTCAAGGACATCCAGTAAATTGCTTATCTTACTGTGGAGCCATGGTGGCAGCCTAACCCTCCAAGGAGTCTGCCCCTGGAAACTCAACGAAACCCAGGGCAGGAATATCCTATGGTTCCATTGTCCCTCACTCCCCAGGGACACAAGATAGGTGGAAGGTCAGACCCTTAGCTTTCTCTTGCTCTTAGACACATACAACTCAGGATATAATTCCTCAGGAACTATGGCATAACAAATGCCTTAGCAGATGTTGTACTGTAATTACCAGAGAGGGAAGGAAACTCCCATTATTGAGCATTGAGTGTGAGCAAGGTTTGTATTCGGTGCTTTGTGCGTGTGATGCTATTTCATCTTGACACTCCCTTTGAGGGGGATTAAAAAAAAACATATCTAGCTTTCACATAAGGAAATAACTCAGAACAATGATGCACTCCGTCACAAGGTCATACCACTAAGGGGCCACAGACAGGGAGCCACACCCAGTGATTCCAACTGCAAGTCTATGCGCTCCCATCGCCCACGAGGCCTCATGTTTATTTATGTGAGCTCCTTGGCAGTTGTCTCCATAATTCGTCATCATGTCCCCACTGCATCTGCTCCACTCTAAGTAGGGAGCGTCAGCCTCCGTGAAACAAAAGAGAACGGCAAAGTAAAGGCTGTGGCTTTGGCTGCACACTTAGAGAGCACAAAATAAATGCTTGGGGATGAATTTGAGGTTTTTGGAGAAGCCCCCTGAAAACTTTCCCTTGAGCCCTGGAGCCCATGGAGTGATCTGATTGGCAGGACTCGATTTATCAGCCTGCTCTGGGCAAGCTCTGTGAAAACAGGGCAGGAGGGATGGGCCGGAGGTAATGTAATTTCAGCTGAATCCATTAGAGGCCTGGTACGGTAGGAAACTAGGACACAGAATTAAAGTGCCCTTCATAATTTATACTCAAACACAAATGGGATGTGGAGAGGGACCCTTACTTTCTAGTCAGATGGCTTTTCCTCTGGTGCTGGAATTGGTTGTCAAATAATAGAGCTTCTACAAGGGGAAGAACTTGGGATAGCTTAGGGAACAATCTGTACCTGAGGATAAGGACAGGATGGAGCTGACCCACCTTGCTCTTTTCTAGTCTTTTGATTTTATGATTCTTGTATTCGGATAACAGAAGGGGCAGCCAGTCGGCAGGGTGGCTGTCAGATGGGATGCTGACAGAGCCTTGGGAGCAGAGAGAAGTTCAGGGGTCTCTTCCCTTGTGGCTTTGCACCCTGTCAGTGGGGCACTGTAGCAGATCATCACTCGTGAAGACATTCGTGCTTCCACAGCCACTGAGCACAGGGAGAGCATGCTCTGCAGATTTACCAGAGATACATAAAGGATTTTTGCAGAGACTTCTGCATGAGCATGGTGAAGCCAAGGAGAGAATACTTTAAATATACACCGTTATCTTGTCTCTGGAGAGCAATTGAGGGTTCCAAAGGTTGAAGGCTTCCAAGGCAATGCACTATCTCTCAAAACCTCCTTGGTTTGAGGATCATGGGATTTGGGGGCAGAAGGGACCTTGGCTTTTACAAGATGAGGGAGCTAGAACCGTGAGAAGAAGCTGTGCTCTGAAGAGCCAAAGCCTGGGCCTCACTCAGGTCTGGCTGGCCTAAGGCTCCCAAGTACTCAGTTCTTCTCTGAATTGTTCTCATTCCGCTCAGGAGTCAGAGGCCTTTTTCCATAATGACAGAAATGTTGCTGCACTTGGCAGGTTTGTTTTAAGAATCAAATGGGCCCTAGCTAGATGGTCCAGACGATTAGAGCCCTTGCCATCAGGCCTGACAACCTGAGTTTGATCCCTGGGACCTACATGGTAGAAAAATAACAAGTGAGAGCACTGTGAAACCACTGAGCTAGGCCACTCGGTGGGCAGAGAGAAGGCTTATTGGGGAAATGAAAGTGCCATGTGGCTATCTCTTGAGTGGAGAGAGAATAGAAAAAGGTAGGGAAAGCCTTGCTGTCTTTAAAGAGAGCGAGGGACTGTGGGAATTGGGGTGGGGTTGGCTGGCTAGCCTGGAAATTCAGGGCAGTGGAGGAGGTTTGCAGGCCAGAAGAGTCCAGAAGAGCCCAGTGACCTTTGTGTTAGAGGTACGTACTAATAGAGAACTAGATGCCCCACTGGCCAGAGGTGAGGGGAGTTAAGGGGAGGAATGGGTCTTCCTGACAGACAGAGACCTGCAGAGTGCTAGTGCTTACCCAGGTCAGAGTCCAGCCTGAGCTGAGCCCAGACTGCTGCAATCCATAACACTATCAGCAGCACTGCCATTTGAGGGGCTTGCGGGGGTCACTTTGGATCCAACAAGAACAGATTCCAGCAAGCTGTCCTCTGACTTTAACATGTACCTGCATCATGTGCACACACACACACACACACACACACACACACACCACATACACACATACCACATACACACACACACATCCACATATAATTCACACCTACAAACACACATACACACACATACATATACACACACACACAAACATACACACACACACACACCACATACACACATACCACATACACATACACACACATCCACATATAATTCACACCTACAAACACACATACACACACATACATATACACACACACACAAACATACACATATACAAACACACACACATAGACACACGTTAACATAAAAACAACGGGAGATAAAGAGATGACTCGGTGGTTAATAGTATTGGTTGCTCTTCCAGAGGAACCCAGTTTGGTTCCCACCACCCACATGGCAGCTCATGACCTTGCGTAATTCCCATTCCAGGAAATTCAACACCCTCTTCTGGTTTCTGTGAACATTTCATGCACGTGGCACACTTAATACAGACAGGCAAAGCACCCATACACATAAAAATAAAATAAAGCAATAACAACAAGAAGAATCAAAAGAGATGATAGATGCAGACTGAGAACGTGTTACAGGATGGTATACACATCTGTGCACATGTAACCAATATTAACATGGCTGGCATTAAAACATTCACATCTGTTTTATCGTCAGAGTAAATAAAGCTTTCTAATCATCAGACAACTCTTCAGTATATATTTCCTTTTTAACACTCTAATGAAAGTTCTTAACATTTAATTTGTAAGCTTTTCTTTTCTCATTAGAAACACCCCACCTGTAATTCAGTATCCAATGGGCAGAGCCAGAAGGGTTGACACAAGTTCAAAGCCAGCTTGTTCTACATAGTGAGTTCCAGGAAAGTCGGGGACATATCATGAGACCCAATCTCAAAAAGGGGGCAAGATGGTTCATAGGAAAGGGTGTTTGCTGTTAAGTCTGATATCCTGAGTTCAACGGAACCTACGTAATGAAAGGGGAGAAATGACTCCCCAGTTGTCCTCTAACCATACGTCTTAGTGAGGGTTACTATCGCTGTGATGGAACAGCATGACCAAAAGCAAGTTGGGAAAGAAAGAGTCACTTCCATATTACTATTCATCATTGAAGGAAAACAGGACAGGAACTTAAAACAGGGCAGAAACCTGGAGGCAGGAGCTGATGCAGAGACCATGGAGGGTGCTGCTTACTGGCTTGCTCCCCATGGCTTGCTCAGCTTGTTTCTTATAGAACCAGGACCACCAGCCCAGAGATGGCACCACCCACCATGGGCTGCATCCTCCCCCATAAGTAACTAATTAAGAAAATGCCTTACAGCCAGATCTTATGGAGGCATCTTCTCAACTGAGGATCCCTCCTTTCAGATAACTCCAGTTTGTGTGTCAAGTTGGCATAAGACCAGCAAGCACACCACACTTGTGCTATGGCACATATGCACACACAACCACACCCCCACAAACAAATAAATAAAAACATACTTTAAAGCCAGGCATGGTGGCTCATACCTATAATCTCAACCCTTGAGAGGCCAAGGTAAGATAGTCTTCATGAGCTCAAGGCCAGCCTTAACTACAAAGTCAGTTTTGAACTAGACTAGAGTGAGCCCTGGCAGAGAGAGAGAGAGAGAGAGAGAGAGAGAGAGAGAGAGAGAGAGAGAGAGAGAGAGAAAGGAAAGAGAGAGAGAGAGAGAGAGAGAGAGAGAGAGAGAGAGAGAGAGAGAGAGAGAGAGAGAAGAGAAAGGAAAAGAGTGTAGGAAAAATATGCTCATGATAAATTGTTTTTAATATTAAGACATAAAGGAAAATGTCATTCCTTGTCCCAAAGTCCATTGATAATGCCATTAGTGTTTTGATAAATCCCCTTCTGTTTTCTTCCTCATGCACATTTTAGCAGCATTGGGGTCATATTGAATTGAACCCTACTTCCCATTTTTCCCATTTAACATGTCTTATCATTTTACTAAACATTGTTAAATACATTAATGGTTGCGTAACACTTTGTCCTGTGGCTAGACTATAAATTACTTGATCACTTTTCTCTTGTTAGACATTAAAATGCTTCCTTTTTAAGAATATAACCGTTACACCAGGCACGGTGGTCCTTGCCTGTAACCCTGCAGTGACCGGGAAGGCGGTAAAGGTGAGGCTAGCTCAGGCTACAGCGTGACTCTCTGCTTCAAAAGAACTAACTGGCTGGGGAGGGGACTCAGTCAGGAAAGCTGTTGCTGTGCAAGGAAAGAACCTCACAATGATCCCCAGAATGTATGTTTAAAAAGTGTGTGCGATGGTGTGCCCACATAATCTCAATACTGGGGAAGCTGAGACAGGTGGACCCCTAGAGAGCTCCCTGGACAGCCAACCTAGCTGAATCAGAGTTCGGGGCCATTGAGAGACCCTGTTCCCAAAACCAAGGTGGACAGAGCCGAAGGGATGACAGCCAAGGATGACCTCTGCTATCAGCTTCCTTACTGGGATTCAATGTGACCTGCTGCCTGGTACCTTCCCCAACATGATGGACAGTACCCCCAAACTATGAGCCAGAATAAACTCATATTCCCTTAATTTGCTTTCATCAGGTCACACAATCAGAAAAGTAACTAATACAGGTACAATATTGTCCTGGTTTCCTTTCTGCTGGTGTGGTAAAAGCACTACCACCAAACGCAATTCATGGGAGGAAAGGGTTTATTTCATCTTACAGGTTATAGTACAACACTGAGGGAAGCCGGGCCAGGAATTCAAGTAGGATCTTGAAGCAGAAACCATGGAGGAACATGATTACTGGCTTGCTTGAAAACCCATGTGTAGGTAGCTTTCTTTGTAGCTCATGACCACTTGCCCAGAGAATAGTACTACCCACTGTGGGCTAAGCCCTCCTACAGAAATTAACAGCTAAGGTAGCATCACACAGAGAGACATGCCAAAGATGAACCTGATCAAGACAACTGACTCCTCAAACACTTCTAGGCTGTCTCAAGTTGACAGTTAAAGCTAACTAACTAAGATATATATATATATATAATCAGTTTTCTGTTGCTCATGTGTTTTATACTCAACAGGAATGAGTTGATAATGAAATGGAAGAAAGACAGCAATCAATGTCAAGGTGATCTAGGACCACATAATAATTCACAGATTCTCTCCCAAACAAAATCAAGTGTTAAGTTATTTATTCCACTTAATAAGGTAGGGAAATTATAAAAACTTACCTATACATTTTTTGTGATGTTAAACATTGAACTCAGAGGTTCACATATGCTAAGCAAGCACTTTCTCACTAGGGATGAGAAAGTTTTCCCTTTGAGACCTTAAAGTCACGTGCCCTTTTAATTGTGAAAGAGACTCGGAGCTTCCTTGAGGTAGCAACCATTGTCTGAGCATGGCTGAGCATCCAAGATGGTGCCAAACTCAAGTTCAAGTGAAGAAAATAATCCCAGGGTGGAATTCTCAAAAATTGAGAGCTTTCCTGTTATTTTCTGTTGCTTAATTCTTAACAAATGTCATGGGAAAGCAGATGGCAAGGGAGACTCACATGGTTGAATAAATATTAATAAGCAGATAGAGGAAGACAAGAAAGTTAGAAAACTAATTAGAGTCACCTTAAATGCGACTGAACTTAAGAATTCTAATTTGATAATTCAAAGACTTTTTAATCCTCTAAATAAAACAAGTTTAAGCTAAAGTATAATCAGTCAAGAAAAACACAATCTCCTCACAGCTCCTCTAGAACTGCTTGCGATGTGTAAATTATTTGCCACAATTACAGAAGAGCAGGGCGAGGTGGGTAAGGAGCTGACAGGAAATGAACTCTTGGCTCTGCAGAGGCTGAGGCCCTCGGAGCCAAGCTTTCCAGCAGAGCTGGACTGTGATTTGTTTTTGAGAGACAGTTGGTGACTGTGTTGCAGGTCCACATCAAAGGGCACTGCATTCCTTCTACAACATGCTCCTGGCCTCAGAGTCAATCACTCCTTCTTGGGGCAGTCTCCCTGGACCTAATCCAAGGAGCTTTCTTTGGTCTCTCGCCTCTATCAAACGCTGGAGCGCTGCTCTTCTGAGCAGCAGGGACCCCTGGTTGTCATTCATGGCAAAGTGGGAAAAATTATTTTCTCATGCTCCCAGGCTTCTCAGCAAGGGTGACAAAATGAAACATGAGTTTTACCCTGCTTCAAAATTACTAAAAGCCTATTGGTCTACGTTTCTTAATTAAATTTTTTTCTGCATCATATTTTTCATACAAGGCATTGAGATCAGTTTTTAAAAGCTGCTCCCTGCCCAGCTGTTCCTTGAAACCAAGGTCCATGCTTCCATTCTTGATAGCGCTCCTTAAGTCAGAGAACAGGACACAGAGAGTGTGGGGATCTTTTTGGTTTTTGTTTGTTTGTTTGTTTGCCAACTATTGTGTGTTGTTTTAATTATCTTATGCATGGGATTTTGAAAAATCTGTGATCAGTCCTAACATTCAGCCCTAATACAATCATTTGCAGCCAGCATTTCTTCCTCCCTCCCTCCCTCCCTCCCTCTCTCTCTTTCCTCCCCTCTCTCCCTCTCTCTCTCCCTCTCTGTCTCTCCATTCTGCAGATTACAGACACAAATACACATCTGACATGCTCAACAAGTTCATACTCACACAGGAAGAATAGGGGTAAGGAAAGTCTGGAAGGCTGGTTACCAGTATATGTAGCATGAATCCTAATTGGTCTTAATAAAAACCCAGAACCAGATATCAGGGTAAATGCTAAAAGATCAGAGAAACAAAGGAACAAGCCATAGCCACCTCTTTCCTCGCCAACTCCAGCCAAAAGGGACTGAGCTTCTGTCTTCTGCCTTATATTCCTCTCTCTGCTCAGCCATTTCACTTCCTGTCTCAATCTCCTAGTGCCGGGATTAAAGGCGAGTGATTCCCAAGTGCTAATCAAAGGTGTGAGCCACCACTGCCTGGCTTTGTTTCTCTTTAAAACTGGATCAATCTTGTGTAGCCCAGCGTGGCCTTGAACTCTCAGAGATCCATCTGCCTCTGTCTGTCAGGGACCAAACATGAACCATGGAAAAGTAGTAGCTAGGCCAGAGAACAAGCCACAGGCCCTAAACCAGATGCCCCCAAAGATAAAGAACAGGTCAGGCAGGTCAGGTAGCATGGCAACAGAACAATGGGCCCTGACCAGTGCAGTGGCCTTACCACCTAGCAGCCTCACTACTTGCATGTAGTCCTTCACCTGCATGACCCCCTTCACCTGCATGTCTGGCACATCCTGCACCCCTTCCCTCCTTCCTGCCCCCTCCCCCTCCCATGCTGAGGAGAATAAAATTTGCAGCTTGATTAGAACCCTGTCTTGCTGTCTTCTTTCGTGTCTCCCCGTCCCTTTCCTCTCCCGCAGGTGGCCGGGGCATCTGTCTCCCCAGTGCTGGGATTAAATGTGTATACTTGGCCTCTAGTGGTTTGCTCAGCACCCTGATGTTCAGTCAAGCATTCTTTATTTGTTAGATCACAAACAAAATATCATCCCAAGCATATGCTATAAAGTCAGGAGTTTCTCAAGCTTTGGAAGAGCCTTGAACAAAACGCTAAAAACATTTTGTTGGAAATACTTCATTACAAAAATAAAGGAAAAAAATCACTACAACATGAAGAAGGAGAGAAAAATGTAATGATGTCCCAAGAATACAAATCGGACTCCACAGTAAGAGTTAAGATAATGGGTTATCACAGTTGGGAGTTTTGAACCAACTGTGCTGGTCCGTGCCAGCAGGCAAACACCAAAGAAAATAAAGCAGGGGGATCATTTAAAAATAGCCCAGTCTGCATCTTAGCTAAGCATGGTGGTGCACACCTGTGGTCCCAGAACTTGGGAAGTGGAGGCAGAAGGAGTTCTAGACCAGCCTGGGATATGCAACACCTTGTCTCCAAAATGAGGCAGGGAATTAAGAGAAGGGGCAAAGGCTCAAGTCTTTTTCCACCCAGATTGCCGTAAAGCAAGGTTGTCAGACTGAACAAACACAAGAGATCAAATCTGAATTTCAGATAAAGGATAAGTATATTCTAAATGTATGTCCAAAATATCCTGTGGAGAACACTTACCCTAAGACATTTCCAGTGTTTATCCGAAATTCATGTGTCCAACATAACTGGGTCATAGTATACGTGAACTCACACCAGCTGTGACAGCATGCACAAGACCAAGCCAGTCAAAACATGAGAGTGGGTGGGAAAAGGGCTCGGGAAGTCCACTCCTAGCGGAAGAGCTATTGGCAGTTAATGGTTATTGAGGGAGAGAGAGCCGATTTCCTTCTGAGATGCTGCCCCTGAGAGGCTGCCCACCTATGCATATACAGGTAGCAGTAAGTGAACTCAGTGGGAAAAAATAAAATCACACAAAGTTGGTGGGGGAGTGAAGGAGATATGGGGGAAATTGGAGGGGAGGGGATGGGGATAGATTTGATTAAAATTTACATCCATGTATGAAATTAATAAACAATAAAAAAACTTTCAATCTTGTATTTTATCTGGTGATTCAAAAAAAGGTAACAGGGTGTGGTAGTTTGTATGTGATATGGAGTGGCAATAGTAGGAGGTGTGGTCTTGTTGGAGTAGGTGTGGCCTTCTTGGAGGAGGTGTGGTCTTGTTGGAGTAGGTGTGGCCTTCTTGGAGGGGGTGTGGTCTTGTTGGAGGAGGTGTGGCCTTCTTGGAGGAGGTGTGGTCTTGTTGGAGGAGATGTGGTCTTGTTGGAGGAGATGTGGTCTTGTTGGAGGAGGTGTGGTCTTGTTGGAGGAGGTGTGGTCTTGTTGGAGGAGGTGTGGTCTTGTTGGAGGAGGTGTGGTCTTGTTGGAGGAGGTGTGGTCTTGTTGAAGGAGATATGTCACTGTGGAGGTGGACTTTAAGGTCTCCTATGCTCAAGCTATGCCCAGTGTCACAGTTGTTTCTGTAAATCAAGATATAGAACTCTCAGCTCCTTCTCCAGAACCATATCTGCATGCTCCCCACCATGATAATAATGGACTAAACCTCTGAAACTGTAAGCTAGCCCAATTAAATATTTTCCTTTATAAGAGTTGCTGTGGTCATGGTGTCTCTTCACAGCAATAGAAACCCTAAGACAGGGAAAAGTTCAGACACTGTAGATATAAAGAACTAGAAAACAGCTGGGCTGTGGTGGCACATGCCTTTAATCCCAGCATTTGAGAGGCAAAGGCAGGCAGTTCTCTGTGAGTTCAAGGCCAGCCTGGCCTACAGAACATGTTCCAGAACAGTCAGGGCTACATGGAGAAATCCTGTCGAGGTAAAATAAAAAAATAAAAAACTAGAAAACTTGGAGATATTTACAATACAAAGAACTCAACACTGCTATAGTCATGGTAGAGAGGCTGGAGGCTAGCAGTAAACAGTAAACTAATATTTTAGGGACTAGAGAAATGGTTCAGCAGTTAAAAACCCTTGTTCTTCCAGAGGACCCAAGTTCAGTTCACAGCATCCATAAAAGGCAAATTACAACTGCCTATAACTCTAAATCCAGATCTGATACTCTCTTCCAGCCCATGTGGTATGTGTGCATGTGCACACGTGTGTGCATCACGCACACAAATTGTTTAAAAAAAACAAAATCACTTAAAGCTAACAAAAATGTGAATAACTGCCTTAGTTAGGGTTTCTATTTCTGTAAAGAGACACCATGACCACATTAACGCTTATAAAGGAAAAATATTTAATTGAGGCGGCAGCTGACAGTTTCAGAAGTTTAGTCTGTTATCATTGTGGCGGGTAGCGTGGTGACGTGCAGGCAGACATGGTGCTGGAGAAGAAGCTGAGGTTCTACATCTTGAGTTGCAGTCAACAGGAAGCGGTCTGAGACACTGGGCAGTATCTTAAGCATATATGTGACCTCAAAGCCTGCCTCCGCAATGATACATTTCCTCCAGCAAGGCCACACCTACTCCCACATCTCTTAATAGTGCCACTCCCTTTGGGGGCCATTTTCAAACCACCACAATAACTGAGAGTTTATATTCTTATATGATGTTACCAATAGTTGGGACAAATTGTAAGCTTGATCAGACAGAGTACACTCCACCCAGGACAGCAAGGTGAGAAAGAGAGGTGATAACACGCGGTCTCGTTTATCGAGTGTTGTGTGTATTCTGTCATTTGAACATCTTCTCACTTGGTTCTCACACACTCTCAGACAGGTAAGAAGCCAATAAGGAGAACATGCACACATTTTCCACTAGTTCCGTTAGAAAAATGAGCTGAGAGTTTAAGTGGTTGCCCCATGTATAGACAGGAGGGAGGGGCACTATCTTCTATCTCAAAGTTCAGCAGCAGGTTCTTCCAACCAAAAGTGAGATGTTCAATTGAGTATTCCCAACTTTCAAGTCTAGTTTATTGTTAAGCAAAAGGTCAGAGAAATATTTTTCCACTCAGTAAATATGTATTGGCTAATTAACATTGTTTCTGATCAATTAATTCGGGTTTTTACCAAAGAAGTACCCTGTACCAAATAAATCGTATACTCTAAGATATAGAAAAAAGAAGACAATATAACTTCTGCATTCTAGGTTTAAAATCTACTGAGGAAACTAACATACATGTAACATGGAAGAGGGCTGTGTTTCTGAGCCAAAAACCGGTCATAAAAAATTATTAGCAGAATACTACTAATTTTAAGACTCTGTCATTTTACTTGTGCTTAGGAGAAAAAGTAAAAACAAGAAGGCTGGGATACTGGGGAGTTTTGCTTTCTTCTTTGTTGTGGGATGGTCTGTATGTCAAATCTGTTGCTCTGACTGGTCAATAAATAAAACACTGATTGGCCAGTGGCCAGGCAGGAGGAAGTATAGGCAGGACAAGGAGGAGAAGAATTCGGGGAAGTGGAAGGCTGAGTCGGGGAGACACTGCAGCCAGCGCCAGGACAAGCAGCATGTGAAGATGCCGGTAAGCCACCAGCCACGTGGCAAGGTATAGATTTATAAAAAATGGGTTAATTTAAGATAAAAGAACAGTTAGCAAGAAGCCTGCCACGGCCATACAGTTTATAAGTATTATAAGCGTCTGAGTGATTATTTTATAAGTGGATTGTGGGACTTCGGGGCTTGGTGGAAGCTGGAGAGAAGCCCTCCAGCAACACTTCTTTCTAATTGTGTGTGTGTGTGTGTGTGTGTGTATGTCTGTGTATGTACATACACACTTCTCACCTGAATTGTAGCAGCCTTTCAGCTAGCTTCTGGGAGACCAGTTCTCTCCTCTGTAATCCATTCTGAATATAAGACTTAACTAAGCATCTGTGTATAGTTTCTTCAAAACTTTGTATGATCTCGTCATACACATACACATATATCTCCATGTATATGTGTGTATATACACGTATATATACATGTGTATATAAATACATGTGTATACACACACACCCATATATATATAGAGAGAGAGTGAATGGGAAGTCCTTGGTAAATCAAGAAGAAACTCTTCCCTTATTACAGTATCACTATGACAAAGCACCAGACAGAATCTGTATAATGGAGGTTTTATTTAGGCTCACAGATTCAGAAGTTTAGTCCATCATGGTTGGGCAGCTGCATGGTAACAGTGGCATGTGACAGAGCACCTCACAGTGAGATGAAGAACACAGACAGAATGTGATAGGAAAGGACCAAGGATGCTAGACCCCTCAAGGACCTGCCCCATGACTCACATCCTCTGACTGGGGCCTACCTGGTAAATGCTACTACCAGTTGGAGACCAGTTCTTCAAACACAAGAGAGTATGAGAGCATTTCACACTTGAGTCGTGCTATTATCTTCTGTGATGGTCAATACTACCAATCTGACAAGATCTAGAACCTCTTAGGAGACATGCCTGGAAGGGATTACCTTCATTGGGTTCGTTGATGTGGGAAGACCCTCCTGAAAGTGGCCAGCACCCTGGGCTTGGGTCCCGGGCTGTGTAAAAATGATAAAGATAGCTGAGTGCCAGCAATCATCATTCTCTGCTTCCTGACCGTAGGATGTGATGGCTTCTCTGTCGTGGTGGACTGTAAGCTGAAATACCTCCTTCTTCCCTTAAGAAGCTTGTTGTTGGGTATTGTCACAGCGATAAGAAAAATAATTGATACTTCTCTCCAGAAGTCATTTCATTGATAAGAAC
This sequence comes from Peromyscus leucopus, assembly GCF_004664715.2. Taxonomy (NCBI): domain Eukaryota; kingdom Metazoa; phylum Chordata; class Mammalia; order Rodentia; family Cricetidae; genus Peromyscus; species Peromyscus leucopus. The sequence goes on from NC_051067.1 coordinate 18,793,501, forward strand.
TTAATTTGCAAAGAAAGTGATCCATACTCTGACTCTGGAAGGGGAGGGGTTAGGTTTTGAGAAAGCAGGTGGACTGGGAACAAGAACAATGTTGAAGATTGACTAGGAAATGACCCTCATTGGCTCGTGTACTGAGTTCTTGGTCCCCAAATGGTGGTGCTATTTTAGGAAACTTTAGAAGGCTGAGCCAACTTGGAGAAAGTAGGTCACTGGAAGTGTCTTTGAAGGCTGTGCCTCGTCCCTACCTCCCTTCTTTGCTAAGTTTCCTGTCTGACATGAGGCCAAGAAGTTCTTGTGTCAAACACTCTCATCGCCATGATGTTCTCCAATGACATTGGGCTAAGAAACCACAGGCTGACCCCTCTCCAACTGTGAACCAAAGCAAACCCTCCCTTCCTTAGGTTTCATCTGTGAGATGTATCCTAACAGTGATGAGAGACTCAGGACAGACACAAGCTGGTGAAAGCCTGGAACCATGTTCAGTTCTTTTGTTCTTTAGGCCATGGTGGTTTGAAAGAAAGTGGCCCCCAAAGGGAGTGGCACTATTAGGAGGTGTGACTTTGTTGGAGTGGGTGTGTCCTTGTGGGAGGAAGTGTGCCACTGTGGGGGTGGGCTTTGAGGTCCCCTATGCTCAGTCAGAGTGACTCAGTTCACTTCCTGTTGCCTTTGCATCAAGATATAAAACTCTCAGCTCCTTCTCCGGCACCATTTCTGCCTCCACACTGCCATGAAGATAATGGGTCAAACCTCTGAACCGTAAGATACCCCCAATTAAACGTTTTCCTTTATAAGAGTTGCCATGGTCTGAACTGGCTTTTTGGAGCCCATTCCCTGTGGAGGGAGGGACACCTTGCTCAATATAGGGGAGAGGGGTGTGGTCCTGCCTCAACTTGATATGTCAGACTTTGTTGACTCCCCATGGGAAGTCTTACCCTCTCTGAGGAGTGGATGGGGGGTTGTGGTGGGGGAAAGGTGGAGGGTGAGTGGAAGGGGGAGGGAGAAGGGAAACTGTGGTTGATATGTAAAATGGTGGTGGTGCACGCCTTTAATCCTAGCACTTAGAAGGCAGAGGCAGGCAGATCTTTGAGTTTGAGGCCAGCCTGGTATCCATAGTGAGTTCCAGAACAGTCAGGGTTACACAGAGAAACCCTGTCTTGAAACCCCCCCCCCAAAAAAAAGAGTTGCTATGGTCATAGTGTCTCTTCACAGCAAAAGAGACAAGGTCTCGTTTCTTCACCAGTGAATTTTTTTAATCATATAATGTGAACCTCAGTGTGTTCTTGCAAGAATAAATATAACACTATCAATAAATTGTTCAACACAGTGCCTAGCACATCAAAAGTGCTCCATAAAGTTATTATTATTATTATGACCATCACTACTCATGGAAACTGAAGATGTGCCAGTAGGAAAGGACCAGCTCACACAAAATTCTGTAGAAAATATGTAAAGATGTTAGGAAAGTTTTGCATTTAAGGTGGGTCAGAAAGAATTGGTCTCTGGGAAGCTAGCTAGAACACTGATACAATTCAGGGAGAAGTGTTATTTTAATTCTCTCAGCTGCTGCTGTGACAATTTACCACACACTGGGTGGCAGAAGCAGCTGAAGTTTATTCTCTAAGAGTTCTGGAGGCCATGAGTCTGAAATCAAGCTGACAACAGGGCTTTCTGTCCTTAGATGCTGTAGGCATGGAACTATTTCTTGCCTCTTTCATCTTCTCGTGGTTGTGTTGTTTGTTGATTTATTGTGGCATCACTCTGCTCCTCAAGGCCAACACGCACAAATCTCCATGCTCATCCTCACATTGCCCTCTCTCCTATTCGTCATCTGTTATACCTCCCTGTAGGGATACATATGATTGCATTTAGCCTACGCAGATGCTGTGACTTGAATCTACAGTGCCCCCACCACCATACACATACAGACACACAGACATACACACACACACACAGACACACACACGCGTGCACACACAGACACACATGCGCACACACACGCACCCACGCACACACGCACGCACGCATGCACGCATGCACACGCGCGCGCGCGCGCACACACACACACACACACACACACACACACACATGCCACCACAGGCTTATATGCTTGAGTACTTGGTCCCTAGATGGGAGCACTATTTAGGGAGGCTATAGAATCCTTCCAGGGTAATGCTACACTGGAGGAAGTCCAGCGCTGCTTACTGTCTGGTTGTGGATTTTTGATCCACACAGGTGTAAGCATGCCGCCTCACACTCCAGTACCACAGCTAAGACCCACTGCCATGCCTTCTCCATCATGATGGAATGCATTCCTAAGCCACGATCCAAAAATAAACCCTTCCTCCCTAACACTTTCTTCTTGGGTCACAGCAACTGAAAAAGCAACAGATACACCAGATAATCTAGCATAATCTCAAAATCATTAGCTTAATCACAGTCTGGGGCATCCAACAGTCCCGAGTTCAAGTCAGCCAGGATTTTAGACCTTCAAAGGCTGTGGCTAAAACTTAAGGACTTGGAGATGCTGTAAGGTTGTAGATAATCACTAGGCAGTGGCTATTTACCACCTGAGATAGTAGTGGACCCTACCTCAGGGTTACAGTTAACCTTGGTTATCCACGTCACACTCCTAGGCAGAGCAGACATAAGTTGAGAAACAGCCTCTAGCAGATGGCCTTCTGGACATGTTTGTTGAGCTCTCAGTTGCTGGATGATGTGGGAGGGCCCAGTCCATGGAAGGAAGAGCTGTCCCTGGGCAGATGGGCCTGGGCCGTGTAAGGAAGGTAGCTGACATGAGCCAGGGGCAATCCAATAAGCAGTTTTCCAACATGGTTCCTGCCTCTGTTCCTGCTTGAATTCTGTCCTGACTTCCCTCAACGTGAAGTATAAGATGAAATGAATCCTTTTTCTCCCTAAGCAGTATTCGGTTATGGTACTTATCACAGCACAAATCAAGGCAGCACACTCAGGAAGCCCCGACTGTGTGATAAGCAAAACTGATGGACGTGGGTATGAAGGATGAAGTGTCAGAAACACCGGGTAAAGGGAGATACCGCTATGAAAGACAGACCTTAATGGCTTGCTCTCCAAGCCATTCGAGGTGGAGGGTCTCAGCATGTTTCTGGCATCGTCTTCCTCTCAGTCCCAGACACTGTAGCACCGGTGCAGGCCTCCGCCTGGGAGATGTTAATGAATTCACTTCTCAGTCTTTAGACCTGGTGAGGATCCCTGTGTAAAGCTGATGCATCTGCAATGTGTCAGAACAGATTGTTTACCAAGCTACTGAAAACAGCCCTAAACCCTGGGGACTGCTCTAAATTAAGAGAAAAACAAGGTGTTTTTTCAAGACAGCTAGTGCCCAAGCCAGGAATGACTAAGAGAGGGTTGCCTTTCGGTACCTGGAAGGCTGAGGAGGTCAGTGCCCTAATTAGCATGTGGGGGTTATTCATCTGTAAACTTCCAAGGGGATGGTCTCCTGGAACTTCAATCACAAGGGGCTGTTGTTCCTCTCTTGTGACCTAGCAAGATATAAATGTAATGTGCCTTTGAGTTTTCTTGTGAGGCAGGAAGACTGGGGGGCATGGGGGTCTTGATGATCCTTAATCAGATATTTACTAGATACCAGCAGGCTTCACTGATCTAACAGACCACTCCCTACTATTTTTAATTAAAAAAAAATAATTCTATGAATGCTTATTTAAAATGTATGGTCTGACCCTGTGGCTAGAAATTGAGAACCTAGACTGGCAGAAGAACCTGCAGTGCATCCTCTGCATTGCTTGTAATCCCCGCAGGGCTCTGTGTTGTCAGGAGAGAAACTGTCTGGCAAGCAGCAGGGAATTGTCCAAGTGCCCTTTGCTCTTACTGGGAAATGTTTTCCTCTATAAGCACAAGACAGTGGCAACAGGTTGTGGTAAAGTGGAACTGTGTTCTACCCAGTGCCTGGCCTCCAGGAGAACAGTATGATTTTTTTTTTAGCTGCTATGCAGTTATAGAAAAGAAACTCAAAATTCAAGAAACTTGTCACTGAAAAATTTCTAAGTCCTGTTCTGTATACTTCATACAAGGTGTCATGTCCTTGCCTTCCAGGAGTTAACTTTTTAATGAATCCTTAACTTCTCAATGCCTATGCAAAAAAGAATATATATGTGTGACCATGTATGATAAATATGCATGTGTGTACATATATATGTGTGAATGTATGTATGTATCCATTACATTATATCCATTTTATAAATGTTTCCATTTGCTTTCTTAAGCAAACAGGAACAAAAGACTGGAGAGTGCCTCAGCCTATATTTTGCAAATCTCTAACTCCAACAATTCCTAGACCACTTCCCCTCTTCACAGCAGAATTTCCTGGGTTATATTTTATTTTGCTAAGAAATGTGTACTAAATCATCAGACATCTTGACTGTTTAAAGCTCATCCCCTTTTTTAAAGCTAACTTTGAAGATCTACTTATTTGTTTGTTCATTTATTTATTTGTGTGTGTGTGTGTGTGTGTGTGTGTGTGTGTGTGTGTGTGTGTGGCCAGAAAAGGTCATTGCATTTCTTGGAGCTGGGGTTACAGATGATGGCCACATGGGTGCTGGGAAACAAACTCAGATCCTCTGTGTGAAGAAGAGTACAGTGGGACCACTGAACTAGACCACTCTGTGGGTAGAAAGGAAAGTTTACTTGGTGAATCAAACTGCAGGGCTGTCTCTTGGCACAGAGAGCAGTTGCTGGTCGGGAAAGCAGGCAGATTTTTCCCTGACAGTCGCAGAGTGAGGTCTGCTGATTGGTGCAGGCTGTTGGAATGAAGTGGGGACTGGATGCCCCTGCCTGAAGTAGTTGACCTTGGCAGATAAGGGAGGTGGTGGTTTTTCTAGTCAACACAAACCTGCCTTGTGAGATTCCTGAGGAACACCAAGTTTAGGCTTCTATTTACCCAATAACAACCCTTCTATTTACCCAGTCAGAGTTCTGTTTAGGATGTTGTTACCAGCACTGCCATTTGGGGAGCCCAATTTGGACCTAACACTCCGCAAGAACAGTAAAGCTCATAACCACTGCTCCATCTCTCCAACCCTGGTTTGAATTATTTTTATGGGTACAGCGGCAATTTCACCTTACTCCGTTCAATACCCCACAACCATGCTGCTCTTCTCTTCTCCCCATCACCACAGGCTCTAGCCTCAGAAGAGCTGCTTTCATCCTCCAAAAGAGGAAGGCAGACGGGGTCTATCTTGTTCAGAGCAAGAAATAAAAACAAAACTTCAGATAGACAGGATTGAATGACTTTGATCTCCTACTAACAAAGCTCTCTGCACCATGTTTTCTCGCAGGCCATGCTTCCCCAGGCTGCCGTCAGTCACAGGCATAGCTCGAGTGGGGAGGCAGACCTATGTCCGGGAAATACAGGGCGACTCTTCCAGGGGGCTTTACACCACAGTCGGAAACGCGCCTATGAAACCTCTGCACCGTCCCTTTTCTGTGTCAGACTTACAGTAGATCGGATTACTTTCCCTCCTTCTCTCAGCTTCCTTCTAACGTCTTCTCGTAGGCTTTCCCTCTAATTAACTTCTTGCGTATTTAACTGCTGTAGTGTCTGCTTCTCAGAGGACCTGGACTAAATAAGGTAAGTAGGGGTCCACCAGAGGGAGCAGAAAACAACTGGAGGTGGGAACAAGGGTATTCCTTCAAAGACCAATTTTACTTCCTGCAGTACGAGTCACAGTACAGGATTGCAGAGCAAGGGCTCTAGGGAGGCTTTTCTCAGTGCCATTGTCTGCCTTTGTAGTATGTTAACTTGGAGGGGCCGGACTACATTTCCCAGAATCCTGCTCTGGCTGTGTTTCCTGTTAGGCAAGAGGGGAGGGAGGCAGCCATTTTGTAAGTAGATAAACATGCTTTAAAAAAGGGGATGAGTTTTTTTTTTTTTTTTTTTTAAAGATTTATTTATTTATTATGTATACAGCATATATGACTGCAGGCCAGAAGAGGGCACCAGATCTCATTACAGATGGTTGTGAGCTGCCATGTGGTTGCTGGGAACTGAACTCAGGACCTCTGGAAGAGCAGTCAGTGCTCTTAACCTCTGAGCCATCTTCTTTCCTTCTATTTATTCTCTCTGCCTACCAGCCCCACCTATTTCTCTTTCCTGCCTAGCTATTGGCCATTTAGCTCTTATTAGACCAATCAGGTATTTTAGACAGACACAGTAACACAGCTTTCCAGAGTTAAACAAATGCAAAATAAAATAATGCAACACATCTTTGCATCATTGCACAAATATTCCACAGCATAAAAGAATCTAACACATCTTTAACTAATATTCCACAATACCTGGTCTCTTGTTATTTAAGCCATGGCTTCATAAGCTTTTCCTATGAATGACTCCTTTTCACTCAAGAATTCTTTTAAGATTTATTTTATTCTTAATTGTACATATGTGTGCATGTCTATGTATGAATATGTGCACAAGCGTGCAGTGCTCATGGAGACCAGAGGGAGGCACCAGATGCCCTGGAGCTGGAGTGTTATAGAAGGTTGTGAGCCATCAATACAAATACGTTCTTATGAACTTTTAGGGACTGGAGGTGTGGCTCCGTGATTAAGAGCGCTCGCTACACAATCGTGAGAACTGGGAATCCAATCGTAGCATTCACGTAAAAAGCCATGTGTCCAGTGCAGACAGTAACTTAACTGGGAGTTGGGAGTGCAATGGGGGTGTGGCAAGCCAGGAAAATCACAGCAATTTTCTGGGTTCCAGCTAGCTGAGAAAATGTCTCAAAAGATATGTGGAAAGTGATGGAGATGATCCCTTCGTCTGGCCTCTCTGTAGTAGCACATAGGCACACATAGACATGTACATACACATACATACAAGTGAACATATGCTCACATAGACACAGGTGCACACACACAAATAATAAAGAAATCTACATGAAAAAAATCTGAATTGTGAAAATCATTTCTTGGCAATTCTCCTATACAGAACTGCAGAAATCGCTCAGTAGGTAAGAGTCTAAGTACGAAGGCTTGACTCTGAGTCCTGAGAACCCACTTAAAGACCAGATACACAGCGTAAGTGTCGCCGGGCGGTGGTAGTGCACACCTTTAATCCCAGCACTCAGGAGGCAGAACCAGGTGGATCTTTGTGAGTTTGAGGCCAGCCTGATCTACAGAGCGAGATTCAGAAAAGGCACAAAACTTCGACACAGAGAAACCCTGTCTCAAAAAGCCAAAAAAAAAAAAAAAGAAAAGAAAAAGAAAAAGAAAAAGAAAGAAAACATAGCGCAAGTGTCTGTGATCCCAGCACTCTTACAGGGAGATGGGAGGTGAAGACAGGAGAATCCCCTGTCTCAAACACGTGAGAAGGCAAGGACTGATCTGCAAGGTTGACCTCTGACCTCCAAAGACATGTTGTGGCACATGTACCTTCAATAACACACAAGTGTGCACATACATGCACACACACACACACACAGGAGGAAGGTCATACACATAAATCCTTGACCCCACCCAACTAATGGTAGCAAATTAGAAAATGAGATTATAATTGTTAAAACAGTGAAACTATCGTTATTTCAATGCTATGAACTAAACATGTTTTATTTCAATTTCACACTTTTTCTCCACAATGTTATTTTTTTCTGTTCTGACATTCAAACCAGAATTTTATTTTATTTTATTTTTTTAATGTTTTTTTTTTTTTTTGAGACAGGGTTTCTCTGTGTAGCTTTGCAGCTTTCCTGGAACTCGCTTTGTAGACTAGGCTGGCCTCGAACTCACAGAGATTCACCTGCCTCTGCCTCCCGAGTGCTGGGATTAAAGGCATGTGCCACCACTACCCGGCTCAAACCAGAATTTTAAGCAGCATTCATTTTATCTTCTCTCTTAAGCACCCAGTAATCTAGGCCAGGTGCTCATCCCTCATTTCTTGAAGCCTTGCTACTTTCAATGGAAGTTGGTCTGTAATTCTACAGCATGTCTCTCCTTCAGAGTTTGATGGACTCTTATGATTTGATCGGGGTTCTAAATCTGACAAGATCGTCACAGAAGTGATTATTCTGTCCTCAGAGGGCATATGAGGTTAATATCCTATTATTGGTGACTGGTCACTTGTCTTCGATGACATGGGCAAAGTTTCTCCTCTGTAAAGTTACCTGCTATTTTCTTGATAATTGATCAATATTTGAGGATAGTGTGAAAACTGTCAGAATCAAAATGAAATCCATGTATCATCTCAACACAATAAAGTAAAATAAAATGGAGCTACAATGTTGTGAAAGGTTTTCACGAATGGCTGCCTGATGATAACAATCACAAAAGATTCTTCCAAAACTCCAGCCTTGTACATGGCCACTGCAGCCACAAACAAAAAGCACATTTCTGAGGACATCTGCCCAGCAGCTGTCTGTTTGATTTCAAACCAGCGCCACTCATCATTACTCTGCATGGCTAAATATTGTTGCAAAATGCTTTTGTAGTCCTCCTCAGATCTTGCCTTTAAAAGCCTCCCTTTGCCTCACTCAGCCTCTTTGAAGCCTGTCAGAGTTTACCTTGGCACATGTGTTCCCATGGCAATGGTACTAACTCTCTCCCCTGAGGTTGTAGAACACAGTCGGGCAGTCAGAACAGTCTCCATCTTCATCAGAACAGCTGTGCCTGATTGCAAGAGTCCATCAAGCATGATAGAGCTAGTGGACCACTGACATTCTTACATAGAAAGACGTGGGGAGGATACTGGACCCTCCCCTGAGAGTCAGCTCATCCTCGTGGCTACTTGTCATTCTGTCCTAATTTCATGTGGCCTCTGGAAGTGCTGGCATAAGGCAGTGTTGGCATTCGCCTTTAATCCCAGAACTCAGGAGGCAGAGACAGGCGGATCTCTGTGAGTTCAAGGCTAGCTTGGTCTACAGAGTGAGATCCAGAACAGCCAGGACTACACAGAGAAACTCTGTCTCAAAATAAACAAAAAAATGTAGGCGACTCCATCTATTCTGCTATAGGGAACCCATTTTCCATGCTGATGAAGACTCCAGTGTTGCTGCTTTGGGGTCACCAACCCTCCTGACAGTGACCCCTCACCCATACTTTCTAACTAAGCTCAATAATTTCACCAGTTCCTGGGATGAATTTTGGTGGGATCACACTTTGGTTTGTCGTGGTGATGTTGTGAGGAGCAAGAGGAGCAGGTAGATGTTCACATCTCCCCAGGGAAGTAATTCTTGCAATACTATTTTGGAAAATCTCTCTCTGATCGGTATTTAATTAACAGGGTGTGTGTGTGTGTGTGTGTGTGTGTGTGTGTGTGTGTGTGTGTGTGTCCCCGAGTAGAAGTATGATGTGTGTGCACATATGTGGGGGTTTGCACATATACACCAGAGCATATGTATAGAAATCACAGGACCTTGGACATTCATCCTTACCTCCCAGCTTATTTGAGCAGGACATTTGTGAGGCTAGAAAAGTATTCTGCATTTCCTCAAACCTTTAAGTTTTCTCTGTGTGTATATGGGTGCTTATCTGTTTGTGCAGCACATACGTACATGTGTCCACAGAGGTCGGAAGAGAGAGTCAGAGTCCCTCCAAGTGGAGCTACAGGTTTTAATCTACCTGGCAGGAGTGCTGAGAACTCAGTCAACAGCCTCTGCAGAAGCAGCACGTGTCTCTCCCCCCAGGCCCTCCTCCCACTTTTGCCCACTAATTTTAGCATCCATCAGTGGGTCTTCAATTACCATGGTGTTTACCTGGTGACTGCTTGTCTCCATTTTCTTTACATTTAATTAGAATTCTCCAAGGAAAGCTGCTCCCTTGGCCCTGTCTACTTATTTATTTAGTTATTTATGTCAGCATAAATTCGTAGATAATATCCTTTATGTGTTACAACAACAGTATCATTATTTATATTTTGCTGACTCTCACAGCATTCATGTGAACTCCATTCCTTTTCAGGTACTTTCTCAAATTCATGCCACAAACCGGTCAGGCCAGGGATTTGTAGTGAGTCCCCCCAGAACCACCCTGCCCACACCCTCTTCACATTCTCAGTCTCAAAGCTCCTACACCATGAGTTCCCCAGAACCAAGCCTTCTGGAGCTACCTCCACATTCCAAAGCCTACATCCCAATGTTTAGCTCATGCACTGGCCCAGCCTGAAACAGTCTAGAATCTCACATCAGACACACAATGAAAGAAGTCCATATGCCCAGGTCACAAAGAAAAAACACAATATGAAATGCCAAGACAGGATGTCCCGCAACAAACCCACTAGTCTTATAAAAATGTTCTCCAGTTAGAATTACTCAGAGGAGCCCTAGGACACAAAATTTAAAAGAACAATCAGAAACATCATCAAATAATTCAGAGTTCAAAGAACACACGTGTGTACACACACACACACACACACACACACACACACACACACACACACACATACACACACCAGCTCAATGAACTTAAAGAGAATAGCAATAAATCCCTGAGTGATGGCCAAGAAAATACAAATATACCCCTGAATGAAATGAAGAAAATTCAGTATTTAAAAAGTGAATTTTTCAAAGAGAGAAATATTGAAGAGAACCCAAGCCTAAATAAAGACAAATTTGGAAAACACAACCCAATCAGAAAACCGAAGGGGCAGCCTTACAAGTAGAACAGGTAGAGAGGAAGAGGGAATATTAGGACTCAAGGATAAATTAGAAGATTTGACCATTAAAACAAAGAATATGAAAAAAATCTTTTAAAACACACATAAGGAACATGCAGGAATCATAGGACACTGTAAAAAAGACCAAATATTCAAATTATAGGCACACAAGAAGAATGCCAGGTCAGTGGCATGAACCAGATCTTCAATAGGATTATAGAAGAAAATATCCCCAAATTAAAGAAAGACATGTCCATGCAGACACAGGAAGCAAACAAGATGCCAAATCACAGGACCAGAAAATAACCCCCTATGACATATTATGTTATTAAATATACAGAGCCCAGAGGGTTTTGAAAGCTGCAAGAGAAAAGCCACAAGTCATAAATAAAGGAAAACTCGTCAGAACACCCACTAATTTTCAATGGAAACTTCAAACTTCTCTAATATTTTATTCTATTCTGTACAAAATTATACTATCCTTGAAGGTAATTAAGGAAATAGTAGAAGAATTACAAAAGGGGGTGTCTAGAGAGATGGCTCAGAGGTTAAGAGCACCTTCCAGAGGACCCAAGTCTAGTTTCTGGAAGCTCACAATCTCCTATAACTCCAGTTCCAGGGGATCCAAAGACCTCTTCTGACTTCCCCAGGTACCTGTACACACTTGCACATGCGCGTGCGTGCGTGCGTGCGTGTGTGTGTGTGTGTGTGTGCGCGTGCGCGCGCACACACACATTAATAATGAAATAAAAAATTAGATGACATTTAAAGTAATTATAAAATTGCTTGAGGCAATGTTAACAAAATGAAGGATAGAATATAAAGTTTCAATTTCAATAACATAACTTTAAAGAATAAAAATGTACAAAAACAAAAATGTGAAGAAAGAGGGCTGGAAAAATAGCTCAGAGGTTAAGAGCACTGGCTGCCCTTCCAGAGGACTCTGGTTCAATTCCAGCACCCACATGGCAGCTCACAACTGTCTGTAACTCCAGTTCCAGGGAATCCGACACCCTCACATAGACATACATGCAGACAAAACACCACTGTACATAAAATGCAAATATAAATTTTTTTAAATGTGAAGTCATTTCACAAAATGAAAGTCATTTCTCTTTGACATAGTTAGCATTATTCACAGATTTTTCTTTCTTTGAAAACTCATTGTTAATCTTTTATCCTGTACTTCAATTAAAATGAAAATCCTAAAATCATCATTACTCGGCAGAGACATTCAGGCCCAGGGCGGCCCGCGGAGGTAGACGGGCCTGGCGGCGGAGACAAGCAGACGCAGGTAGGCCTGCGGAGGCGACCCGCAGAGGTAGAGGGGCCCGGCGACAGCAGCCGACAGGGACATTCAGGCCTGGCAGCAGCCGGCAGAAACATACAGGCTCAGCGGCGGCCCACAGAGGTAGACAGGCCCAGCGGTGGAGACAAGCAGACGCAGGTAGGCCTGCGGCGGCGGTGGCCCCCAGAGGTAGACGGGCCCGGCAGCGGCGGCTGACAGGGACATACAGGCCCAGCGGCAGCCGGCAGAGACATACAGGCCCAGCGGCGGCCCACAGAGGTAGACAGGCCCGGCGGCAGTTGACAGGGACATACAGGCCCGGCGGCGGACCGCAGAGGTAGACAGGCCCAGGGACGGAGACAAGCAGACGCAGCTTGGAACAGGGATGCCCCTAACCCCAACACCTGGTGAAGAAGCTATCTCTGTGGGTCAGAACCAGAACGAATCTGAACACTCTGTCTGAGGACAACCCAGGGCCCAGCTGCTGATCCTGTGAAACCCAACAACTTGGAGGTGTTGGTGAGACTACCCCGATCAGCTGAAACCCATCTGGGAGAGGATTCAGATACTTACAGTTTGAAGTCTGAAGAAACAAGATCAGCTGAGAAGTTGACAAAAGGTGACCTAGGAACACAGAAGAAGGCACTACCCAGCCACCAAACCAGATCACCAGAATCATAAGTATATAATTCACCGACTGAAATCAGCTGCCCCTGAAGAAATAGCCCAATAGCACCAATTTAACCAAGAACTCCTACTAAACCAAGACTAAAAATTAGAACAAGAGAGGCATTCTCAGACACAGACACCACCTGCATCGCACAGAGGAAGAGATGAGTAGACGCCAGTGCAAAAATACAGGCAACAACATAAAGACCTATATGGCAACATCAGAACCTAGTGATTCTATACCTGCAAGACCTAAACATACCATGACAGAAGAAACAGAAGAAATCAACCCTAAAAATGACTTTAAGAAGATGATAGAGGCCCTTAAAGAAGAAATAAAACATTCCCTCAAAGAGGAAATAAAATCTTTCCTTAAAGAGGAAATGAAAAACTACTTTAAAGAGGAAATAAAAACTTTCCTTAAAGAGGAAATGAAAAATTCCCTTAAAGAGGAAATAAAAACTTCCCTTAAAGAGGAAATGAAAAACTCCATTAAAGAGGGAATAAAAAACTCTCTTAAAGAAATGGAAGAAAAAAACGAACAAAAAATGGGAAGAAATCAAATCAAGCCAAGAAAAAGCAATTAAACAGATGAAAGAAACATTCCAAGATCTGAAAAATGAATTTGAGACAATAAAGAAAACACATGCTGAGGGAATGCTGGAAATAGAAATCCTGACTAAACGAACAGGAACTACAGAAACAAGCATAACCAACCGATTGCAAGAGATGGAACAGAGAATCTCTGACACTGAAGACACAATAGAGAAAATAGATTCGTCAGTCAATGAAAACACTAAAGACAAAAAAGTCGTAACACAAAATGTCCAGGAAATTTGGGACACCATGAAAAGACCAAACCTAAGAATAATAGGGATAGAAGAAGGAGAAGAATACCAACTCAAAGGCACAGAAAATATATTCAACAAAATCATAGAAGAAAACTTTCCTAACCTAAAGAAAGAAATACCTATGAAGATACAAGAAGCTTACAGAACACCGAATAGGCTGGATCCAAAAAAAAAGTCCCCTCGCCACATAATAATCAAAACACTAAACACACAGAACAAAGAAAAAATATTAAGAGCCGCAAAGGAAAAAGACCAAGTAACATATAAAGGCAAACCCATCAGAATAACACCAGACTACTCAATAGAGACTATGAAAGCTAGAAGATCATGGACAAACCTCATGAAGACACTAAGAGACCACGGATGCAAACCCAGACTATTATACCCAGCAAAACTCTCAATCACCATAGGCAGAGTAAACAAAATATTCCAGGATAAAACCAGATTTAATCAATACCTGTCCACAAACCCAGCCCTACAGAAAGCACTAGAAGGGAAAATTCAACCCAAAGAAGCTAAACACATCCATGAAAAATCAAGCAACATACACCACAGAAGGACAACACAACCACAAAAAATAACAGGAATTAACAATCACTGGTCATTAATATCCATCAATATCAATAATCTCAACTCACCTATAAAAAGACACAGGCTAACAGAATGGATAAGAAAACAGGACCCATCCATTTGCTGCATACAAGAAACACACCTTAACTCCAAAGACAGACACTACCTCCGAGTAAAGGGCTGGGAAAAGGCTTTCCAAGCAAATGGACCTAAGAAACAAGCTGGTGTAGCTATCCTAATATCTAATAAAATAGACTTCAAACTAAAATCAATCAAAAGAGACCAGGATGGACATGACATATTTATCATGGGAAAAATCCACCAAGATGAAGTCTCGATTCTAAACATCTATGCTCCAAATACAAAAGCACCCACATTCATAAAAGAAACACTACTAAAGTTTAAAACGCACATCAAACCCCACACATTAGTAGTGGGAGATTTTAACACACCACTCTCACCAAAAGATAGATCTACCAGACTGAAACTTAACAAAGAAATAAAGGACCTAACAGATGTTATGACTCAAATGGACCTAATAGATATCTACAGAATATTCCATCCTAACACAAAAGAATATACCTTCTTCTCAGCACCCCATGGAACCTTCTCAAAAATTGACCACATGCTTGGACACAAAACAAATCTCAACAGATATAAAAAAATTGGAATAACCTCCTGTATCTTATCAGACCACCATGCCTTAAAGTTAGACCTCAACAACAACAAAAATTATAGAAAACCCACAAACTCATGGAAACTGAATAATGCCCACCTGAAACATCAATGGGTCAAGGAAGAAAGAAAGAAAGAAATTAAAGAGTTCCTAGAATTCAATGAAAATGAAAGTACAACATACCCAAACTTATGGGACACTATGAAAGCAGTGCTAAGAGGAAAATTCATAGCTCTAAATGCACACATAAAGAAGATGGAGCAAACCCATACCAATGAATTAACAGCACAACTGAAAGCTCTAGAACAAAAAGAAACAAACTCACCCAGAAGAAATAGACGCAAGGAAATAATCAAATTGAGGGCTGAAATCAACGAAATAGAAAACAAGAGAACAATACAAAAAATCAATGAAACAAAGAGTTGGTTCTTTAAAAAAATCAACAAGATAGACAAACCACTAGCCAAATTAACCAAAAGGCAAAGAGAGAGCACCCAAATTCACAAAATCAGAAATGAAAAGGGAGACATAACAACAGACAATGAGGAAATCCAAAGAATCATCAGATCATACTTCAAAAACCTGTACTCCACAAAAATGGAAAACCAGGAAGAAATGGACAATTTTCTGGATAAATACCACATACCAAAATTAAATCAAGACCAGATAAACCATTTAAATAGACCAATAACCCCTAAAGAAATAGAAACAGTCATCAAAAGTCTCCCAACCAAAAAAAGCCCAGGACCAGATGGTTTCAGTGCAGAATTCTACCAGACTTTCAAAGAAGAACTAATACCAATACTCTTCAAAGTGTTCCACACAATAGAAACAGAAGGAACACTACCAAACTCTTTTTATGAGGCTACAATCACCCTCATACCCAAACCACACAAAGATGCAACAAAGAAAGAGAACTACAGACCAATCTCCCTCATGAACATTGATGCAAAAATACTCAACAAAATATTGGCAAACCGAATCCAAGAATACATCAAAAGAATCATCCATCACGACCAAGTAGGATTCATCCCAGGGATGCAAGGACGGTTCAACATACGAAAATCAGTCAATGTAATACACCATATAAACAAACTGAAAGAAAAAAACCACATGATCATCTCCTTAGATGCTGAAAAAGCCTTTGACAAAATCCAACACCCCTTCATGATAAAGGTCTTAGAAAGATCAGGAATACAAGGAACATTTCTAAACATAATAAAAGCAATTTATAGCAAGCCAACAGCAAACATCAAATTAAATGGAGAGAAACTCAAAGTGATACCACTAAATTCAGGAACAAGACAAGGCTGTCCACTCTCCCCATATTTATTCAATATAGTACTAGAAGTTCTAGCTAGAGCAATAAGACAACAAAAGGAGATCAAAGGGATACAAATTGGCAAGGAAGAAGTCAAACTTTCACTATTTGCAGATGATATGATAGTATACATAAGTGACCCCAAAAACTCTACCAGGGAACTCCTACAGCTGATAAACTCAGTAAAGTGGCAGGATACAAGATCAACTCAAAAAAATCAGTAGCCCTCCTATACACAAATGATAAAAGGGCTGAGAAAGAAGTCAGAGAAACATCACACTTTACAATAGCCACAAATAATATAAAATACCTTGGGATAACACTAACTAAACTAGTGAAGGACCTTTTTGATAAGAACTTTAAATCTCTAAAGAAAGAAATTGAAGAAGATATCAGAAAATGGAAGGATAGCCCATGCTCATGGATAGGTAGGATTAACATAGTAAAAATGGCAATCTTACCAAAAGCAATCTACAGATTCAATGCAATTCCCATCAAAATCCCAACACAATTCTTCACAGACTTGGAAAGAAAAATACTCAACTTTATATGGAAAAACAAAAGACCCAGGATAGCTAAAAGAATCCTATACAATAAAGCAACCCTTGGAGGCACCACCATCCCTGACCTCAAACTCTACTATAGAGCTATAGTAATAAAAACGGCTTGGTACTGGTATAAAAACCAACATACGGACCAATGGAATCGAATTGAAGACCCTGACATTAATCCATGCACATATGAACACCTGGTTTTTGACAAAGGAGCCAAAACTATACAATGGAACAAAGAAAGTATCTTCAACAAATGGTGCTGGCATAACTGGATGTCAATATGTAAAAGATTACAAATAGATCCATATCTGTCACCATGCACAAAACTCAAGTCCAAGTGGATCAAAGACCTAAACATAAATCCAGTTACACTAAACTTAATAGAAAAGAAAATAGGAAGCACTCTCGAACGCATTGGCACCGGAGACCATTTCCTAAATAAAACACCAACAGCACAGACCCTGAGCACAACAATTAATAAATGGGACCTCTCGAAACTGAGAAGCTTTTGCAGGGCAAAAGACACAGTCAATAAGACAAAAAGACAGCCAACAGATTGGGGAAAGATCTTCACCAACCCCACATCTGACAGAGGATTGATCTCCACAATATATAAAGAACTCAAGAAACTAGACATCAAAGTACTGAACAGTCCAATTAAAAAATGGGCTAAAGAGCTAAACAGAGAATTCACAAAAACGAGAACTACAAATGGCTGAAAGACATTTAAAGAAATGCTCAACATCCTTAATCATCAGAGAAATGCAAATCAAAACGACTCTGAGATACCACCTTACACCTGTTAGAATGGCTACGATCAAAAACACCAATGACAACCAATGTTGGAGAGGATGTGGAGCAAAGGGAACACTCCTCCACTGTTGGTGGGAATGTAAACTTGTACAACCACTGTGGAAATCAGTATGGCGGTTTCTCAGAAAATTAGGAATCAAACTACCTCAAGACCCAGCCATCCCACTCTTGGGCATATACCCAAGGAATGCTGATTCATACCATAAAGATACATGCTCAGCTTATGTTCATAGCAGCACTATTTATAATAGCCAGAACCTGGAAACAACCTAGATGCCCATCAACGGAAGAATGGATGAAAAAAATGTGGTACATATACACAATGGAGTACTACTCAGCAGAGAAAAACAATGAAAGCATGAAATTTGCAGGCAAATGGATGGAACTAGAAAAAATCATCCTGAGTGAGGTAACCCAAACCCAGAAAGACAGTCATGGTATGTACTCACTCATAGGTGGATTCTAGATATAAAAAAAAGAACAATCAGACCACAACCCATAGAACCATAGAGGCTATATATATAGCATGGAGGTCCCTAGGACGACTGTGGCTTATAATAAATTTCAGTTTTACTCAATTATTGAAAAAAATAGCCAAATGAATGGGAACACATGAACTATGAACCAAAGGCTGAGGGGCCCCCAGCTGGATCAGGCCCTCTGAATAGGTGAGACAGTTGATTGGCTTGATCAGGTTGGGAGGCAACTAGGCAGTGGGACCGAGTCCTGTGTTCATTGCATGAGTTGGCTGTTTGAAACCTGGAACTTATGCAGGGACACTTGGCTCAGTCTGGGAGGAAGGGACTGGACCTCCCTGGACTGAGTCTACCAGGTTGATCGCAGTCCTCGGGGGAGGACTTGTCCTGGAAGAGGTGGGAATGGATGGTAGGCTGGGGGTAAGGGGAGGGGGTGGGAGGGGGGAGAATAGGGGAACCCAGGGCTGATATGTAGAACTAAATGGTATTGTAAAATAAAATTATATATATATATATATATATATATATATATATATATATATATATATATAAATCATCATTACTCACTAGGCTGAAGCAGACACTTTTCTAGAGACAGAATTGCCACACTCACCAGAAAATAACACAAGACACGTGGTCAAATTTGAATTTCAGAAATGTGAGAAAGTTTTCACTAACATTAATAGTTTACATGCAATATTTGGGACATGTTTAGCTTTGTAAAATTTCTATCATTTCTCTGAAATTTCAATTTAACTGAACTCCCTGTATTTTACCTGGCACTCCTGGGGGAGGGTGAGAAGCAACGTGTTAGTACTTAAACGTACTATTCTGTGTCTTTGTAAAGAATCTGGCAGGACATTAGATGGTACAAAAATTACTTGCCTACCCCATCCATATTCACACTCCCTTCCAACATGGCTGATAGCAAGAAGAGTTTTCCTTCCATGGATATAAAAAGGCTGCAGGAAATGAAGCCCTCTAAATGATTGTGAAAAATATTTAATGCCATGTTTACCTCAGCCAGGCCAACCTCAGTTCACCCTAAGGTAAATAGATGGTGGAAAGGGTAGAGGTGATGGGGTCTAGGGCAGCAAGAGGAAAAATAAACGGCCCATGGTACCAGGAACAGAGCAAAGAGGTCTGTTCCTGAAGCAAATGCAACTGAAGGCATATTTGGATTGCAATTAGGTTGGAATGACGCCTGCCCAGACCACTGCTAATGTTCTATTTGTGCCTCGAAGACTAAGCTAAAGTCCTAAACAGATGACTCAAGATCTATTCCCAGCAAAGCTTGCTATACTGCCTCCTTCCAATATAAAATTCCTGGAATCCAAAGCAGTCATTTAGAGAACACCAGAAAAAGCAACTTGGGACTTTAACCACTGAAAATTTCAAGTCTAACAAGTTTCCGTTGCACGAGAAACTCACGCCGATACCTCGCATAAGCTCTGTTGCCAGCTGTGGGAAAACCACTGACTCTCAGAGCTGGAATAGGCTCACACCCTTCTTGCATCTCAGTCCTCTGGCCACTCCCACAGACAACAGCAGGACATAGTCACAACTTGACCAGAGCACCACTAAAGTCCTCTTACTTCCCACATAAGTAGCTTCCGCTACTGCCGTCACATTAACACCACCGCCATGCGAGCGCAAGTCCTTCCAGGCTATTTGCTCTCTTGGAGGCCAGCAATATAGTTCAAAGGAGCTAGCCACCAAGTCTCACGGCCTGTGTTCAATCCCAAGACCCACGTGGTGGAAGGAGAGAAGAACTGACTCGTGCAAGTTGCCCTTTGACCTCAGCATGTGCCTCTGACCTCACATGTATGTCTACACACGCACACATAAATGCACACACAAACAAACAAATAAATAAATAAATAATCGTGTGTATGCATGTTAAGCTCCAAGCCTCGGAATGGTTTGTAGACATCATTCCTTCTACTCAGAGGCTCCTGAAAGCATCGTGAATGGCTGAAACGGTGTGGAATCTTGAGGCAGAAAATCTGGATTTAAGTACTTTCTCCATCCATGGATTCCAATGCTTGCTACATGTCCTAGAATAACTTCCTTAGCTCTTTATACTCCCTACCTATGAGAACTAACTATTCTATCCTGTTTCTCTCGTAGACTTTACATGTAAGAATATGGGGGGGATACATCAGAAAGTGTCTTAGGTTTTATTGCTGTGATGAGACGCCATGACCACAGCAACTCTTATAAAAGAAAACATTTCATTAGGGCTGGCTTACAGTTCAGGTCTAGTCCATTATCGTCAGGGTGGGAAGCATGGTGGTAGGCAGGCAGACGTGGTGCTGGAGAGGTAGCTGAGAGTTGTGCATCCAGATTGACAGGCGACAGGAAGAGAGAACAACATGGGGCCTGGCTTGAGCTTCTGAAGCTTCAAAGGCCACCCCCAGTGACACACTCCTCCAACAAGGCCACACCTCCTAATAGTGCCACTCCCTATGGGCGTATGGGGGCCATTTTCATCCAAACCACCACAGAAGAGGTAAAGCTCTAACCTGCTGGGAGAATGGCCCACCTCTGTCGGCCTTCACTGTGTGCTGGGCACTGAGCTTCTCTCCTCAAATGCGTACAGTAAGAGCACCAGGTGAAGATCGTTCCCATTCTACAAGTGACTCTACTGAGCGAACGAGAACTTAAAGCTCTTGATAAGCACACCGCAGTTATAGTAAACTGCAGACTTGGGATTTGAACCAAAGCCATCTGGCAGCCAGGTCACTGAGCAACTCTCCTGTGCTACCCTTGAGATCTAGTGGACAAAGGTCAGGATGAGGCTGCATCCCTGAGGCAAAAAGGCAGTGCTGGGGTGGGCACTCCTGCAGCCCTTTCCTTCTGCACACTTAACTGTGGCTGCCCTTGTAAGTCTGATTTGGAGGAGTCAGAAAGACTCGCTGCTTTTAAAAGGCTTTTCTATGCCCAGCCATTACTGCTCCGAGGAGCCTATCTGGCCCACAGCATGGTCAAATTTGCATGGAAGTGTAATGTGCCACAGTACAGTCCTGCAGTTCCAAGATAAATCAGGAACAACCGAATACATTTACAGTCATGCAGTTAGCCTTTCTACTGCTCACTGGGTGTAGTGAGACATTACCCAGACATACTGACTGGGGGAGAGGGGGATATATGTTCATGTGTATACAAGTTGGGAGAGAATTTGTGCGAGAAACTGGAACTCAACATCTGGTGTCTTCCTCTACCACTTCCACCTTATTTTTGAAAGAGGAACTCTCATGGAACCTGGAGTTTTTCCACTAACCTGGCTGGCCAGCGAGCCCCAAGATCCACCTCTTTCTGCCCACTCCATTCAGTGCTGGGTTTATAGACATGTGCCTTCCTGTCTGGCAGATGCTTGGGATTCAAACTGTGGTCTTCATGCTTGTGGTATAGGCACTTTAATCAGTGCATGCTGAACATTGAAGAGATGGACCTGGCTTCTCTTAGACAATCACATGAAGACTGAATACACCTGCCTCCTTCCCCGGCCCAAATGCAAAGGTGTCTGAAGAGTTAGGTCACCCACCCACTCTGTTTGGTTTGTCTTTTCTTGAGATCTCTCCTGTGGTCCAGTTTATTTACAGATGAGTCAATAATGGGACCTTGCTGACCAGGCAGCCCAGCCAGATTAATTTGTCCCAGGCCAATGAGAGAACCTGTCTCAAAATGCACAGAGGGCAATGATTCCTGAAATACAACATCCGAGGCTGTCCCCTGGCCTCCTTGGCCAACCACTGGAATAGTTGATATTTAAGGATTCCTATCCACATCATATCTGCAACTCTCTGGGTGTGGACTTAAAAGTCTTCATGGTCTGCTTGTTTAAAAGATAAACAATGCAATGGATCCAGCAATTCCTTCCTGAATACAGTTCCACCTCCCGCTGTTCCGAAGTTCATCTTTGACTGCCTGTATGTTTATTCTGTAGAGAAAGAGGCTATCGTGTTTAGGAGTGCATGCAACAGTGAGGCTGGAAAGGACTAATAATAGAAGAGCTCTGGAGCCTCCCGGAAACGTGTGAAGGAGGTTTTGCTGCATTTGCACAGTCGAAAGGATGTGGGGTGTTGACAATCCTGGCAGGCTCAACAGATAAAAACTGCCGCTTGAATATGGCAAGGAACCAGCAGTGTGTGTGTGTGAGTGTGTGTGTGTGTGTGTGTGTGTGTATCTGTGTGTGTCTCTGTCTACATCTGTGTGTATCTGTGTCTCTGTGTGGTTGTGTCTATATCTATGTGTGTCTGTGTCTACATCTGTAGGTCTATGTCTGTGTGTTTAAGGGAGAGAAAAACAGGGGTGGGGGCAAAGAGTCAGAATAAATGGCATGTCTATCTTCTTTTTATGATCTTCAATCATTTTACTACATTATTAAATCCCTAACCTTAGAATGGGGGAAATCTTTAGAATGGTCCAAAGAAACCAAGAGAACAGAGGGTAGGGGAAGGTAAAGGGAAGGGGGTGGCAGGGCAGGAGAGGGCAGGGGAGGGACAGAGGGAGGGAGGGGAGGGACTCTGATATGCCCTCTCCCCTCACACACATCAGCATCTGCCAGCACATTTGCAATCAGTGGGAACTAAGATCTCACAACATTTTCCAAAGCAGTTGGCAGTACAGTTCACGTACGTGTTACATATTCCGTGGTTTAGAGGTGGCCACACAGATTTGGACAAATACATGCAAATGACACGAACTCCTTATAATCAAACAGAATAGTTAGTTGTACTGCCCTAAAAATCCTCTTTGTCCTGGCTGTTCATCCCTCCCTACCTCTTAGTCCCTGGGAGCCAATGTCTCCATCTGTTGTGGTTGTTGTTGTTATTGCTAGGCTGACTGTTTTTACTTCTCCAAACACCACAGTGTGGAATTGCCCAGCATGTAGCCCTTCCTGTTTGATGTCATTCATATAGTAATAGCACATAAGGTTCTCCCAGCCACTTCATGATTTGACAGGTCACCGCTCCGTTCAGAATCATGTGCTAGCCTATGAATCCATTGACCTGCCTGGGGCATCGTGGTCACTTCCAACTTTAGACGAGTATAAATATAGGTTCTATAGACATCCCAGTGTAGGGTCTGTGTGGATAGACACTGGACTATCAGGTAGGGTGTGGCTGCTTTTGTAGTAGACTGAGCAGCCATTTGTGTTCTCATTGGCAATGACTGAGACTGGGTGATTCTCCACATTATGACCTGTGTTTAACCTTTCTAATAGGTATATAAGTAGCCTCTTGCAGGGCTGGAGAGATGGCTCGGCTATTAAGAACACTTCTGAGGACCCCAGTTCAGTCCCCAGCACTTAGCTGGACAGCTCACAACCTGTTACTCCAGCTCCAAGGGCTCCAGCACCCCCTATGGCTTTCATAGGGACCTGCACACATGTGACACACTCTCACACTGACACTCACACACATACACATGAATAAAAAATCCTTTTAAATGTTAAAAAAAAGTAGCATCTAGTGGTTTTCACTTGTGATTCTGTCGTGATGTGGTGTCCAGCTTCTGTCGTATACTTGCTTTCTCTCTGTGTGTTTTCTTAGGTGAAGTACTATTCAAGTCTTTTTTTTTTCAGTCAGTTTGCTCATTTTTTCATATCCGAGTTCTAAGAGTGACCTATTGTACTGGCTGGTTTTGTGTCTACTTGACACAGCTAGAGTCATCAGAGAAGGAGGAACCTCAGTTGAGGAAATGCCTCCACGAGATCCAGCTGTAAGGCATTTTCTCTATTAGCCATCAATGGGGGAGGGCCAGCCCACAGTGTGTGGAGCTATCCTTGGGCTGCTGGTCCTGGGTTCTATAAGAAGGTGAGCTGAGCAAGTCATGGGAAGCAAGTCAGTAAGCAGCATCCTCCATGGCCTCTGCATCAGCTCCTGCCTCCAGGATCCTGCCCTGCTTGAGTTCCTGTCCTGACATCCTTCAGTGATGAACAGCAATGCTGAAGTGTAAGCCAAATAAACCCTTCCCTCCCCAGCTTTCCTTTTGGTCATTGTGTCTCGCTGCAGCAATAGAACCCCTAACTCAGACACCTGTATATTTTGGATAACACTCTTCTTTTGGAGGTGGGGCAATGGGGATATGTCTATGGACTAGAAGTTTGCATTTTGTTAAAGTCTTGCTTATCATTCAGGGATTGTTCCTTTGGCATTGTATCTAAAAATGCATAACTATGACCAAAGTCATCTAGACTTTCTCCTGAATGGCCTTTCAGGATATTATTTATCAGAAGATGGTTTTCACAGTGGTCATCACATACAAGAGTTCAAGTGACACATGTCATCAAAATTGCCATCTGTGATTTTTTTTTTATTTAAAGTCACCCTCATAAGTTTACTCTAGTGTCCAATTAAAGATCCAAATTCTGTTTTCCCATTGATTAATGATGTTGAAGGTCTCTAAGCCTCAAGCATCTATTTCTCAGATCCCCTGGCCATGAGACATGTGTCCGTTCTTGTGACTTCATGTTTATCGTGGCCCCTGGAGAATATGTGATAGTCATGGAAACAAGTGTACAAACTCTCAATGGCTCAAACTTGCCTGTTCAGCAGCTTCAGCCGCTGATTGCATCCTCCATCCTCCAGGATGAAAACGAGCTTCACGACATCTCTGTCTCCCAATTCCAGATACAATCCCAAACCCTCTTCATCATCCACTTCGCTTGTATCATATGGACCCATCCAGGGTCTTTTGGTCTTCAGTGGGACCTAGTGTGGTGGGTGGAGCAGAGATGCTCTTGGTGGCTAAGGAAACAAAGACAGACAGCCTTGCTGTGCTGCCAAATTGGATGAGTGAAGTAACCTCCCTTTGCTTTGGATGCATGCCCATAATTACAGGTGGTACACAGTAGGAACCCCACTCCGTCTGTTCAGAATACACGGCATATTAAGTGCACTATTAGTCTGTCATGAACTGGAACTCAGATGTGTGACATCCATGGCAGGTCTAGCTCAATGGGCCCCTCTCCTAAGTTCCCAGACATGTGTATTTTAAGCATGAACTGAAGCATGGGGTTGCCGCTGAAAGCGCTATCATTTGGATGTGCGCTGACAGGCCTTATATTAGATTTTCTTTTGCTGTTTCACACAAATTGTTGTTTTGACAGGTGCCATTTAATTTGGTTGGCAGGACTCTGTCTACTGTTTTCTTCTTCAGATCTCTCTGGATTTCTTCTACATGGCATAATTACCAACCTGACACACTGGGTAGACTGACTGACCAGTGGTGATGGTGAAAAGCTCCAATTGGCAAGTTCTAGCAAAGATTCTAAAGTGTTCTAGAAGCCCAGAAGCCCTCCTGTAGCAATTCCTCTCACAGGGTGTTTTAAATGTGCTTTATGATCCCTTTTCCCCCAACTCTGGTGAATTATTGATTTCTCAGTCTTGAAATGGACATTCAAATAAATTCTTGGCCAAGGAATTTGATGACCCTGTGTGATTTGCCAGATGGAAACATCCATCCTGTCCACAGCAGGTCTGTGGGCATCCCCGGGGTGTTATTTAGTGGCCTCTGTGAGGAATCACAGCGTGTTTGCCCTCCTCATCTGTGACACCCCAAGGAGAATTATGTCCCCTGCATTCTGTTGATAGAAGATGAGTTTAGGGGAAGAGCGTAGCTATGTGAACTGTCCTTGGGCTCCGCTGATTTAAGATGAAGACAGTAGGCACGTTTTATGAGTAATATCTCCAGGGACTAGAATGCTCTATCCTTCTTTTAGAAGGGAGAATTTAGAGAAAAGAGCATCTTTTCCCCCTCCCCACCCCTGTGCCATTTTTAAAAAGCTTTTCCTTTACAAACAGGACTTTCTCTTTGTGTTCTGCCACTTGGGTACTGTCTGTATTTGAATTCCTAAGCTCAAGGGTCCCCTCTGTGTGTGTGTTGACATTTGTTTGTGTTACCTTAAGGCTGCTGGGATGTGGCCATGCCTGTGGAATTGATGCACACTGGCTCTCTTACGGTCTGTACAGTGTATACATTTTCCCATCAGCCTAGCCGTACCTCTGTTCAGGTTCTTTGTCAGGACTGTGTGACCCCTCTCTGCCTTCTGTGCTTTGCCTTTGACTGATGCTCTCAGCAAGACTAGGAGCAGCTCATTCTGCCGAGAACACAGAGGGAAGCCTTCTGAGCCTTGGAAACCGCTGTAGACCTTTGTTCCCGGTCTCTCTTAATCTACTAGGGGAACTACTGTCAAACCAATTACAAGGACGTGAATGATACTGATATTTCCTGTCTGGAAGGCAGGAGGCCACCAGAGGAAGAGCCTGTCTTTCATGGGTCTACGAGCTCCACCCAGCAGGCTGCCCAGACCTCCACACTGTGGAAGATGTGGTTTGATGAGGTTTACTAGCCAGTCAATGCCCTTCCCAGAGTAGTCTACATGCCAAGACTGTGGTGTGGGGTAAAGGCTGGGACATCTCGGCCCAGTGTGGAACAGCCATTCCACTCCCAGCACTCCCAAGAGTCCAGGCTGGTGTGGAGCTGATGTAAGAGTTTGGCATCTCCCTCTGGATACACCTGTTCTAGCTGCAGATCCCAGAGATAGTGCCCAACCAACACTGTAGAACTCTGACTTCCAGAGATGATCTGGCCCATGCAGAAGTTGAAAGGTCATCAGATCTTCGCCAGAGACTCCAGTCATTTGCATCTAGCTGCTCACTCTAGCTATACATAATCCTGTCCCAATATAGAGGAGTGAGAGACTGCCCAGGGTCGTGATTCCAGTGGTTTAACTTTCATGAATTACCATGTGTGCTCGGACAGGACAACTGCTGGAGGGACACTTGGGATCTTGTAGTACCCCTCACCCATGCTCCTGTAAGTAACCCCAACAAACTCATTTTGCCAAACTGAATACGGATAAGATTATTTTTTGGTCTGGAATTGCCCCCTGAGGTGAATTAGGAATAGAATCCCCAGGAAAAGTCACATAACAAGCATTCTGCACATGACACTCTGGGGACCCAACATGTGGTATATAGTAAGGGAGAGGGCATCATCATGGAGCAATGTCTTCTTTATCCTCATCGGATGCTGTGACAGCTAACAAACAGAGCTAGCCTCCTTCATAAGTACCACACCAAAGAATAAGATCTACAGTTTTTCCTCAACAGCAACATCAGTGGCCAGGCATTCTTTTACAGGGTGTGTGTGTGTGTGTGTGTGTGTGTGTGTGTGTGTGTGTGTAGATAGAAAGACAAACAGTCATTTCCTTTTTTGGTACTGAGGATTGAACTAAGAGCTTCATATAATGCTCTACTACTGAACCATATCCTAGCCCTTATATTTATTAAAGATAAGTATGTATGTATCTATATACACATACATGTGTATGTATTCCTTTCTAGGATGTCCTTGAACTTACTATGTAGCCAAGGATGACTTTGAACTCCT
The DNA here is from genome assembly GCF_004664715.2 of Peromyscus leucopus. Lineage (NCBI taxonomy): Eukaryota > Metazoa > Chordata > Mammalia > Rodentia > Cricetidae > Peromyscus > Peromyscus leucopus. The sequence goes on from NC_051067.1 coordinate 18,820,760, forward strand.
GATCTTCCTGTCTGTACCATCTCAAGTAGACTGGGATTATAAAGTAAATACTATACTCATTTTGTGAACCAGGAAATAGATTTAGGATGTGAAGCATCTTGATTAGGTCAAAAAACTAAAATGGATCTATGGCTTCAGTCTATTCACCTCCAACCCCCCACCCCATGACAGTGAGCTTTGTCAAATTGATATAGGGTCACTTAGGAAGAGGGTCTCAATAAGGGATTTTCAATGTTGTGTTGGCCTGTGAGAATGTCTGTGGGGGTTGGCTTAATTAAATTAATTGATGTAGCTAGAGTTTTCCTGCCTTGCCCACAGTCAGGACAAATCTTTGTCACCCGCTAGTCCCAAAGCCACTCAGACCCAACCAAGTAAACACAGAGACTTATATTGCGTACAAACTGTATGGCTGTGGAAGGCTTCTTGCTAACTGTTCTTATATCTTAAATTAATCCATTTCCATAAATCTATACCTTGCCATGTGGCACGTGGCTTACCGGCATCTTCACATGCCGCTTGTCATGGCAGTGGCTGGCAGTGACTCCTTCTGCCTTCCTGTTCTTTCTTTTCTTCTCTCTGTTAGTCCCAACTATACTTCCTGCCTAGCCACTGGCCAATCAGTGTTTTATTTATTGACCAATCAGAGCAACACATTTGCCATACAGAACATCCCACAGCAAATTGATATGGAACAAATCAGTCCACTGTAGGTGGCACCATTCCCTAGGTGTGCTCTGAATAGATCCTGCTCTGTACAAGAGTGGAGAAATCAAGGTGAGCACAAGCAAGCAGCAGACATTTTCACTTCTCTCTTCTCTTGACTGTGGATGTGCAAGTCCCTGCCTTGACTTCTCTGCAATGGTAGATTCTGCAACCTGGAACTGGAAGCTGGAGCACACCCCTCTCTCTGCCTAAGTTGTCTTTGTCAGAGTATTCTATCACAACAACAGAAATGGAACTAAACCAGCCCAGCCTCCCTTCGCTCCCTGTCACCTCAAATGCTTGGCTCCACTCCTCTGCTGCTTTGCTAAAACGCTGCCGTTGGACATGCTGCTCAAGAATGTCTCACACATACAAATTTCTAGAAACTGGGATGTCTGAAAAAGATTTCTCCCAAATAGAGTTACAGTCTACTGTACTAGGGTAAAGTTTATTTTGTGGTCTAAGGCAGCACTTAATAAAGTCTGTGTAACACAGAGGTTAAACCAGGCTGAACACTTTAAGACCCACCCTGTGGAGAAAATGAAACTCTAATAGATTTGTATTCTCTGCTACTTCAGTTTGCGAGCACTCATGGACAAAATGAACTAGGATTGTCTACGTTCTCATCCTTAGAATTATTTTATTGAACTATAGTTTTGACCATTGCAAGCCAATGTCCTTGACCCCATGACAGGCTCTCCATCTGTGTTCCTCCATCACCTCTGGTGTCTTTGTCAAGCCCTTGTTGATACTCATTTCCTTCATTACATATTAGTTTTTCCTCCATATTTTAACGCCTTTTTAGGAAGTCATTTCCACATTCTACATTACTTAATTCCATCTCATCTCTTTGTCTCTTCCTCAAAAAGACCTGTGTCAAAATAATAACTTCTCAGCCTTCTAGAAACCACACTGGTATCTAGCTTCTACTTTCTCAGTTGCTAATATCAGACAAATAGAGCTTCACAGTGGAGCACCCACAGAATCACAGTCAGATGAACTTGAGTTCAAATCAATAATGCAGTTCTGAGCACATTAACCCTTGTGTACACTAAACTCATTAAACATAATAATGCTTAATGTGAAAAGTGGACTATAAATGGTGTGTGTAGACCACCAGATGTTATACAACAAATAAGTCTGTTGTTATTTTCATTGGATTGTAAGTCCCTCATGCTCAGGGATGGAGCAATGTTCCTGAAACAATGAAGCATGCTGCAACAGACAAAATGGAACCACAGAGGGGAAGGATAATGATGGATTGAGCTCAGCCATTAACTGTTACCCAATTTGTGACTGCTAGAAGCCTTGTTGGGTGTGTTTCCTCAGAGCTAAAATGAGAAGGTTTAATAAGACAGATCAGAAACATCCCCTTTCTCTTCTCTCCTCTCTTTTTCCTATCTCCTTCCTCCCTTCTATCTCCTCTCTCTTTCTCTCCTTCACAGGAGACGGGTATAGAATGAACTCTCTCCAGTGCTTATCACTCCCACCGTCAAAAACCTGTATCTCATTATAGAATTTGAAGGGAACAGATGTGTATGGACTGTGTATTGGTTATTGTTCTATTGCTGTGAGGAGACACACATAACCAAGGCAACTTTTAAAAGAAATTATTTAATTTGGGTCTTGCTTACAATTGCAGATGGTTAGTCCATGATCATCATGGCAGGGAGCACGGAAGCATGGTGCTGGAGCAGTAGCTGAGAACTCCGTGTCTTTCAGCCGGACCATCTGGCTCCTTAGGACCACTTATTTCCTTGGGCGCAAAGGACAGAAGTTTTGATGCCAAATGGGACTTAACTTACTCTGAAGGAATTTAATTGCCCAAAGAAAGCCTGTAAAACACGTATGAGTTAGGAAGCTCCAAAAAGGAGAAGTACCCTTTCCATGTGAGCAAAGACGGCTAACATGGACAATAAAAATGGGTCATCAGTCTAGAATCACAAATATTATCAGACTTCTGTCTTGGCTAAGATCTTGGCCAAGAAGTCTGGTAACTTCTGGTTACACAACACAGATGTAAAAGATGTACCTGTTAGGGCAAGTGGAGAAAGTGCTTGCCATACAAGCATGAAAGCCTGAATTCAAATCCCCAGAACCCATGTGAAGCTGGGTGTGCCTGTGTAAAGCTGGGTGCTCTGGTACCTATCTGTAACCTCCTATAGCAAGATGGGAGGCAGAAACTGGAGAATCCCCAGAAGCTTTTGGACCAGCTGATGTAAGCAGCCGCAAACAGCAAGAGAAACCCTGTTTCAAAAATGGAGGAAAGCAAGGATTGACACCTGAAGTGGCCACAGTCACACCAGGTGCACACAAAGTACCCCCTTCTACACACACATACACACACACACACACACACACACACACACACACACACACACACATATACATACACACACATACTTACCAGTTTGGTAGGATTTGCCCATGCAGGAATTTTTCATTCTGGCTACATTGCTTGCAAGCTGTATGAGTGCAATTAGTTTAATTGCTTCTCTACGCTTTGATTTTTCTCACTGTTGGACATTAGTGAGGTAGGAACAGCAACCTCTCATGTGCTGTGGAGAATATAGTGTCCAACATATAGACATGCAAGGATGTATATAACGGAGATTATAATTGTCGGAGGACAGGCTGTGTTTTAAAGCCACTGTGAAGGGGTTAATAAGATAAAAGCATGCTGTCAGTATTGCAGTGTAAGACAGCTAGGGCACTTCATCTCCTCACACCTCCAGAAGCTCTCCTCCGCCTTTGGGAAAGGTGAAAATTCTTTTTGACAGGACAGGATTATGCTAAAATCACTTCCTGCCGGAGTCTGAGGTCTCTCAGACTCATTCCTCTGCTTTGTGGGTTTGTTAGCTGATTTCCTGTGTCTGTTGCTTTGAGCCAGGCTCTGTCAGTTTCCTCACAGTCTACTGATACAGCCTACAGCATGAGCCAACACGTGGAGAAGCCTCATTGGTGAAACTTACCAGTTAACCCTGGTAAACAATCAAAGGGAAATAAATATAATAAAGACTGATTCCTAAATATCTAAATATCTAAAACCAAATACTATTCTCCATGATAAAATGCTCAGACCAAGCCAGGCAGTGGTGGCACATGCCTCTGATCCCAGCACTCGGGTGGATCTCTAAGGTTGAGGCTACCCTGGTCTACAAAGCTAGCTCAAGGACAGCCAAGGCTACACAGAGAAACCCTGTCTTGAAAAAAAAAAAACCAAAAACAAAAACAAACAAACAAACAAAATGCTCTAACCATTTTTTAATTAAAATCAAGAACTAGACTTGTATGTTGACATTGACATTATTATTTAACATTGCGAATTTGAGCAATTAAAATAAGACTGGGAGATGAAATAACCAACAGAAATATTGAATTAGAGAATCTAAACTGCCCTGTAACCAAAGGAAGTACTGGATTCAACTAGGAAATGAGGTAAGACTGGTAGATTAAGGGGGAAGTTACAAAAGACAGTAATTTTTCTCCATCCAAGAAACTATTCTAAAAATGAACATGAAAAATTATTTCATTCACAATGAAGATAGGTACTATGCAGTCTTAGGAAAAAGTTAAGAAATGAGGAATATAGAAATATAATTATATGAGTTTGTTCAAAATAACAGTCTGAGCACTTAAGAGGCAGAGGCAGGCAGATCTCTGTGAGTTCAAGGTCAGCCTGGTCTGCAGAGGAAGTTCCAGGACAGCCAGGGCTACACAGAGAAACCCTGTCTCAAAATAAATAAATAAATAAAGGTTTGCTCCAAGTTGGAAGAAAAGAATGAGAAAAAAGTCAAAAGACGTGAAAAGGCAAATTCAAATCACCAACAAGATGATTAAACTTATAAGCAATAGAGAAAATGCAAATTAAAATAATAATTAGATTCCATTTTATACCCTACAATATAACAAATAGGTTTTTTTAATGCATGTAAAGCCTATTATTAGCAAAAACACTGATAGGAATGAGAATTATTTCATCTTTGAAAGAAGCAATCTGGACACATCCATTTTATTTAAACATCTCTCTCTCACACACACCTATTTTGAGTATTTTCAGAGGGAAATTCACATTAATGATAAAAATCTTAAAGTATTTCTTTTGAGAAAAAAAAAAAAAACCCAAGGTGGGCAGTTTTGATGACATTTGCTATGGATTAGCATTAAACCAGGTCCTAACTAGAGCAGTACGATTTATTTGTTAAGTTTAAAGAAGTGTCAAGGAAGAAAAGATTGTCACTCTTTTCCGATAATAGAATCCTGTGTTTGGACAGGAGGTCACAGGCCCACTGTTGCTTAGCTAAGTTAACATGGCACTGAACTGCAGTGTAGATATTTGGGTTTATAGTCATAGACAAACGTTACTCTCGGTCTTAACCAGAGAAGCTTGTCGTGGCAGTGAATGCAGGGACTTGTGACTGCACAAGATGCTCAGAATAAGTAACAAGTGAGTGCTCATCCCTAAGGAGGATGTTTCTGTAAGCCCTTCTAAAGCTCGGGGACATTGGGGAAGAGGTGGGAGCGAGGTTGTAAGAAGCAGAAGACATGGAGAAGGGCTGCAAAATCCTATCTTCAGGGCGTGGCACAGCCGTTGCAGACAGGCTCTCAAAGCAGCTGTGGCTGCCTGGACTAGGTCTGCACAAGACTGGGTCTCAACGGGCAAGCCTGTGCCAGCAGGGCCTCATCGGACCCCAGTTCTCCTTCCTGAACTGCTGGCAACGGATGGGCTCTGCAGAGGGAGTCATTACCATCGGCTGTGTTCCAGATGGTGTGCCCACCAAGCTCCAGCGGACAGTCCCAAGCCTGTGGCCACACAGACGTCCTGGGTAAAATCAGTGGGCCACAAAACAAAACAAGAAGGCATGAATGTGAGAAGGAAACTGGTGGGGAGGAGAAGGTACAACAGACGTAGAAGGGAGGGGAGAGAGGGTCACAGTGAGTGTAAACAGAATGCAGCAAACGTGTGCGAATTTGTCAAAGAACAGGTTTAATTGATGAAATCAGAGTAAAAAAAATCATAGAAAAATTGTAAGAATTACTGTTTAACAAATTTGCTTCGTACAAATATATACAACCAATCATTTCTAAATATAGAAAATAATTTTGTGGTTTCTTGTATGTGATAGCACCAAAAATATTAGATGCCAAGAAGTAGCCTGCTAAGAAATACTATAACCTAACTCACGCAAATAGAGACAGACTATTTATATACTTATTTTTATATTTTAGTGTGTGTGTGTGTGTGTGTGTGTGTGTGTGTGTGTGCACATGAATGCATCCACATATGTGCATGCATGTATGTATGTGTGGAGGTCAAAGGACAACTTGCAGGAGTATGTTCTCTCATTCCACCATGTGGGTTCTAAGGATCGAACTCGGGTCCTTAGACTTGGCAGTCGGTGCCTTTACCCATTGAGCTGGTCTCATCAACACATGAATTTAATAGCTCATCTCCATCTGTAAATGCCAAATGGAAAATCCAAACTAATTAGAAGGGTCTCTTGGGAAGCCAGGGATCGGGATGTTTGATTATGAGACTATCTGAAGTTCCCTGTGTCTTCCCACAAGTCTTTGCAGAAAGTGCAAGACAACGCCAGAGGTTATCTTTGGTCAGGAGAGAAAATGGAATCCAGAGTACCACTGGGCAAGGAGTCATTCAAAGCTAGTGAAGACTGGATCTAGTCATCGTTCCAAAAATGGGCTGAGGCTATAGCTCCAAGGTAGAGTGCTTCTCTGCCCTGTGCAATGCCTCGGATCAATCCTCAGTACAATCAGTCAATCAATCAATGACTAACCTTTCCAATGAAAGGAAAGTACTTGTCTCCTAAGAAAAGCTCAGGCAAAGGGCCAGGTAGTTAAGAAGGCCCCAATCTCACCTCTGCCTCAATAATCAAAGAGAGCAGCCTCCTCCTCCTTGTCTGATGGTGGGAAAACAGCATTGTGTTCAGTCTATTAGATTTCAAGACTAGCCACAAATAACGGAGCCTGCTCCAAGTCGGCTGCCTCTCTTGTCAGCGAGACTCTTGGCAACTTTCTTATTATCTCAGTTCTCCAAGCTATTTATATCCTGGCATCGGAAAATATATTATTTGCAGAAATGCCTCTGGATCTTATGTCATTTATACAGGGACAGAAGATGTTTTCAAAGAACCATATTTTTGTAGTATTTTTTGCAACAAAGATGGTATAAGCAATGATCTGCCAGGTTGTGTGGGTGTAAAAACAGTCTCCATGGACTATTCTCCAATTCTTCTTTGGCTGTTTAAAATCTATTCAAGTATCTCCGTCTGCCCATACTTCGATTTTTTGTTATTTTTCTCATGATCGATTTGCAAACTTACAGCATATAACAGAGTTCCTGGGGTCCCTTCCTCAATCCCCTCCCCTTCCCGTGGGTTTCATTGGAATGGGGCCAATATATGTGCACTTTAGAAGGCTTGTGTTAATCTGGAAATAAGCAATCACGGGAAGAGTGCAGGTCTCTTGTTTCACTTCCACGAGCTCCTCATTAGCTTATATTCTCTTCCTATGCCAAGACAGGATTAGTCAGGATTCTCGCAGGAGATGCCACTGAGGGGGATGGAGAGTGAGGGAGCCCAGGGTGGCAAGAAGAGCTGGGGAGAAGAAGGTGAAAGCAGGGGCAAAGGAAGCCGGAGTCCTCCCCAGCAGCGGAGTAACAGGGCCATCTCTGCCCAACTGAAACAAAACCTCTGAGCCAGGCATTTACGGGAGAAGCCTCCCAACCTGCAGGAGCAGGTGACTCTGTCAGCAGCCATGGAAGCCGATGGGAAGCAGGGACTCAGAACTGTGAGGATTCCAGTCTGTTGCTCATACTCCCAGCTGTAGGAGGACCCCTGGGGACGCCGAGCTCCCACCTCACCTGCTTTCAGAGTAAGAGGCAGGCAGGTGTGTTCTGGTTCTTTTTGTTTTGAGACAGGCCGGCCTCCAACTTGCAATGTAGCCAAAGATGACCTTGACCTGCTTGTGCCTCCCAAATGTTGAGGTTGTAGGCATGTGCTACCATGTCTGGCCTTATGTGATGCTGAGGATCAAAGTCACGGCCTCACGCATGCTAAGTAAATGCTCTACCAGATGAGGTATACTCCTATTGGATATTGTTTTCTTTTACAGTTCTGGGTCCTAAAGTGGCCCATCCACCCACACCAGAGGGGAAAAGAGATCAGGGACCCCCAGGGTAGACCACTGTGCTGCACTATCCACAGGGGTGCCACAACTATCCACAGGGCCTTAGGCTTTGCTCAGATATCACATTTCTACATATGATTTTGTTTATAGGGGAAATGATCTCATTGCTTTCCTAGTTTCATAGTAGGTTAAGAAATACATTGAAGGGGACTCAGAGATCAAGCCCTTAATCTTGGGGTAAGTGGGGATAGTGATTTCTACATGCCTATTTCATCATACCACACTTTTCTTTACATGTGAGGTAAAATTCCATAATCTATTCCATGTACCTAACATTCCTTTTTCTTTCTCCTCTTAACTAGAAAATTACTCACAAGTTATCTATTAATTGTCATTTCTTCACTGATGCTTCCCCAGAGTTCTTTGGGCATGGCTGCTTTGGCCTATCTCCCTAAACACTTTGAATCTTGATTATAGTTTTGGTTACATTTTGTGACAAGGAGGAAGAAGAGGAAGAGGGGGGAGAAGGGATGGAGTTTTTCAGAAGGAATAAACCCTGACCAGAAAGGAGGTAGAAGGACAGAGGAGAGGAGAGGAAGAGAGAGGAGGGAAGGGGAAGAAGAGGGAGGAGAAGAGGAGATAGGATGGGTGGAGAAAGAGAAGGAGGAGAATTGACTTCAAAATAATGACTCTAAATCAGGGATGTCCACACTTTTGACATTGCAATGTGACTTTCTCATCTACAAACATGTTGGACTACATTCATAGATAATGTGGGATGCATACAACCCATGGGACACAAGACGGACATGTTTCCTCTAACCTAATTCCCAGTGTAACAACATCTGTGACTACAACTTTGTGAGTGCCAGTAAGAAGGGTTGGAAAGATAGCTCATCAGTAAAGCATCAGCTGCACAAACGTGAGGACCTGAATCTGATCCTCAGAATCTACATAAAAAAAAAAAATAGCCAAGCACAGTGGCATATGCTTGTAATCTGAGAGCTGAGGAGACAGAGAGCTGAGGCACATTCCTGGGGGCTTGTCGATCAGTAAGCAAATGTTTCCTCAGGCTCAGCCATGCTGGAATTCAGTGGCTACTGTCGCTGTCATTAGAAAGGGGCCAGGCTACATCTCAAGATGGTAGCAGGGCTTGGTATTGTCTATGTGATGCTGATTGCATAGGCATTCAGAATGCAAGCATCCTCAGGTCATTGAGTCTTGAACCAAGGTTCCAGGAAAAATTCTAAGAGGCCAGGCAATGTGCAGCAAGGTCAGATGCTCTGTATGGATCTCCTGGGAGAGCTGTGCATGAAGCTATAAAGGTGATGCCTAGGTTACAGTAGAGATCCCAGGATACTAGAGATGCCAAGAACATCAGTGCAGGCACCAAGTGGAGCTAGCCCAAGAGAGAGGCCACATACATTACATGTAGCAAGGATCTAGGAGTCTACCCAAGCACATTGGAGAGCATATGATGCCACAAGTTCCAGATGCTGGACATGGAACTAGAGGATGTAATGTTTGCTCCAATGGGTTTCAGTCTTGCTTTGGTTTGCTGTATTTTTTTGCTATCCACCCTTTGGCGTGGGGGTGCTTGTTCTGTAAAACTGTGCATTAGAAGTATGTAACTTGCCTGCTTATTTTATAAGGATCACAGCTAAGAGGTCACCTTCAGTCTCAAAGAAAACTTTGGACTTCAGATACTTGGACAGTTTGGGGACAATTAAGACTATAGAGAATCTTGAAGTTAAGCCAAATGCACTTTCCATGATGAGATGGCCATGAGCCAATTGGGGTTCATGACTAGCTAGATGTTATGACATGGATCTGAAGTACCCCACAGGTGCATATGTTTTAATGTCTGCCCCTAACACCCTGTAACTGGTGGCACTGTTAGGAGACCATGGAGTCTGGCTGGCATAGGTAGGCCACTACACAGGGGGCAGGCCTTGATGTATAGGTCATCTGTGCTTCTGGTCTGAGCTCTTTGCATCCTGACCCACCAAGACATAAGCACCCTTCAACACATGTGCTAATGCCGTGAACTCTGCCTCGCTTTCTTTGCTATGATGGTCTGAAACCGTGAGGCAAAAGACATATTTCCTCCCTGAAGTTGCCTCTGTCTGCATTTGGTCATGGTGACAAGAAAGTAACCAGTGTGTCATTTATCTAATTATTAATATCTATAGTAGTATCTAACCAGTGTGCCATTTATCTAATTATTAATAATAATCATCATTAATCTAACTGATGAGACTGTGTTATGTGTCCAGCCATAATAATGTGACAGGTGCTGCTGCAGCTAAAGACTGCAGTGAAAAAGAGTAAAACAATGGCAGCTGCTGGAGAGGCTGGTCACTCCGGGAGTGTCTCCTGACTTGTTAGAGCCTAAAAAACCTCGCTGAACATCGGGGGACTAGCAGCCCTTCCAGGAACAAGAGCGAGTGCAAAGGCCCCAGACAGCAACACAAGGCCGGAGGGACTAGGCTGTAGCTATCAAGGAAAGGGGCGTTAGCAGAGGTCGAAGAGGCAGCCACTAGGGCTTTGCATCACAGCACAAGAGTTTGTGAAGGGTTTTCTAACTGGGACATGCAGTCGCTGGAGGATAGGAAGCAGACAGATGATTTCATTTATACATTTCAAAAGTCACTGTGGCCACTGTGTATAAAACGGGTTGAAGCGGGTAAGAAGGAAATAGTCTGATTAAAGTCTTTGCCCAAATCCAGACAACAGTTGATGGAGATTTCACATAGGAAGTAGCAGCAAAGGTCATTGTTAGCATGTACAAAACAAGACTACATGTGGACACACACATAGGTATGCACACAGACAGACACATCATAATCCCTAAATGTTAATTCCAGGACCTTAGATCATACAGTTGTATAGCAGTTACATACTTTCAATAAACATTTAAGCACATCTTCTAAAACCACGCTCTCTGCTCCTATAACCCTAACTATTCAGAGCTGATCAACCAGAGCAGAGAGCATGGGAATTCGTGTTTGGACACGAGCAACATCAACATGAGTCTGATGCTCCTCAAGAATGCTTTCTTTTTGATTGTCCTCATCGACATCCATCATTAAAGGTGATATAAAGTTGTGTCTCCTGAGCAAACGCAGCACCAGATAGAATATTCCGACTGAATGAGTGGATGGTGGTTTGAGTGTTTAATTAGTTGACCATCTGCTCTATTAAACCATCTCCTTACCTTGACAGGCACAGTTGTCTAATTGGCAGCCCTGTACTCAGTGTGAGCCTCCAAAATCCACTCAGCATATTGTTTTCAGGGTGTTAGAGCTAATAGGCAATAATAATCGCATGGTTCCATGCTATATACCTCTTTGAGCAACAGGAGGAGGAAGGCTCCTCTGCTTCTGTGCACACAGAGCCCTCTCTAGCTCTTGCTTTCTGAATTCCACCTCTATTGGGGAAAATTATAAAGGCCATTCCACGTAGTTAAAAGGAAGATTTATTTAGTGGATGACTTACAACTGAAGGAATAGATAGGTTGCGGGGGGGTCTGGGGAAGGTGTATCGCAATCCAGTGGTGTTCTCTGGAGCTCTGCTCAGTCAACCTCCACCGTCCAGGGTCCAGGAACAGAGAGAGCGCTTGCCCATTCAGGTCTCGGGTCTCCAGATGCCTCCCTTGGCTCCGCCTCGTAGGCGTGACAGTTGCCAGAGTCTCAATGGGGGTTGGAACTTCCAGAACCAAGCTGGAATAGCTACCCACTACATCTCCCCCTTTTTGTCTAAATAAGAAGGTTCTAAACTAGTACAAGACTATATACAAAGGAACGGTTATCAAATATTGTCCAGGAATAATGAGGGATAATGATCTAGATAAGATGGAACTACAACCAATGCAAACAATATCAAGCAAGAAACACATACTAAAATCCAGAGAAGTATAGAGCATAGGTAAATGGCATGCTATAAAGATCATTCCAAAAGGTGTCCTGTCCTAGGTTTTGCACCTTTTACTTAAGCAAAATTGAGCAAAGAAGCCTGGTGCTCACGCTTAGACTTTTACTCTAGTTAAGACCACCTTACACACCTGTCCACTAAGCCTCAGCTAAACCTCCCTCTTTCTCAGAGATGCCTCCCAGGAATTCAGTTCATATGCAGTCAATGTCCTTCTTAGAGTATGGGCCATAGACCCTCAAAGTTGGGGTAGGGGAGTTGCCCCTGAAACTTTTACAAGGTTTCCAAGGTCAAAATGTCCATATTAACACTAAGACATCTCTTTCCTTTTACCCTGAGTTGACACCGGTCATGATAGTGTAGAAGCAAAGGAGGGAAGCAGGAACTATCCTAACACAAATCCAGGCAGGTCCATCCAGCTCCTCATGCAGTTACTGTGTTCTTCACCATCACACATTTGCCAGGAGATAAACAAAAAGAACAGTTAAAATTAACAATGTCCTTGGTGAGGCAATAAAAGTCACTGGTTTTATTGAATTTCAGTTTTTGAATACATGACTTTTAAATATTCTCTACAATGCAGTGGGGAATACATAATAAACTTTCTGCCACCTACTAAACTACAATAATTGTCTAATGTCTCATTGGGTTTTATAGAACATCATTTTTTCTTTTGCCTTCTGATGGCTTTATTTGTTAGTTACTGATAGAAACATATTGAACTCTCTGGTTTTAATTAGTGGATGATCTGTTTCTTCTTGTAGTTCTATCAGTTTTGCTTCAATGTTTTGTCCCTGTTACTAGGATCGTACACATTAAAGATGGTTATGTCTTCTTGGAGAAATGACACCTCTATCCTTTTATAATGCCCTCTTTAAGCAAGCCGTGGTGAACAAGCCAGTAAGCAGCACCCCTCCATGGCCTCTGCATCAGCTCTTGCCCCTAACTTCCTGTCCTGCTTGAGTTCCTGTCCTGACTTCCTTCCATGATGGACTATGATGTGGAAGTGTAAGCAAAATAAAGCCCTTCCTCCCCAACTTGCTTTTGGTCTTGGTGTTTTATCACAGCAATAGAAACCCTAAGACAACATGCTATGTCATACATGTGGAGTTCCACCATGTAGGTCTCCAGGATTTAATTCAGATCATCAGGATTGGCAGCAAGTACCTTTACTTGCACCTACACAGAGAAACCCTGTCTTACTACTACCCCACCAACCACCCACCCACACAAACCTACATCAAAACATTCTGTTGTGGTGTTATTTAACATACAAATTACATTACTGTGTATAAAGTGTGGTTTTAACAAACAAGAAAGGAAAAAGAAGAAAGAAAATGAATTTACCTGTGGTCCTGGGAGAACAGCTCAGGGTTAAAGTGTGTGGCTCACAAGCATGAGGACCCATATAAAAATGCAGTGCACAGTAACATGGGCTTAAAATCCCAGCTCTGGGGAGGCAGCAACAGATAGATCCCTGGGGCTCACTGGCTAGCCAGCCTAGCCTAAGTGATGAGGTCCAGGCCAACAAGAGATCCTGTCTCAGAGAAGGTGGATGGCATTCCTAAGGATGACACCTGAGGTTGTCCTCTAGCCTCATCACACATGTGTGCACCTTCACACACGTGAACACACACATCTACATAAATTTATGCACACACAGGCATAATTAAAAAGAAATGTATTGCACTTGTCTACTGAACATCCCAGCTCAGGACACTGTCCAGTGTCAACTGTTTCTCCTTAGAGACTGGAAGCTTCTGCTGCTCAGAATAATACAAGAGTGTTTCACTTGACCTAGGAGAGATCCAAGTTCAAAATTAGAAGCCTGGTGTATATTGCTTTTGATGCTTTCACAGTCAGTATCATAAAATCAGGGACTGTTCTTACTAAGCTCCACATAAGCTCCAACATAGAACAACAGATGGTTATGTCTTCTTGGAGAAATGACACCTCTATCCTTTTATAATGCCCTCTTTAAGCAAGCCATGGTGAACAAGCCAGTAAGCAGCACCCCTCCATGGCCTCTGCATCAGCTCTTGCCCCTAACTTCCTGTCCTGCTTGAGTTCCTGTCCTGACTTCCTTCCATGATGGACTATGATGTGGAAGTGTAAGCAAAATAAACCCTTCCTCCCCAACTTGCTTTTGGTCTTGGTGTTATTGAATAACACTTCATGTTGGCTAAATCCAAAAGATTTTCAAGTAACTTAGAGAACTAATTTAAATATTTCCTTTCTAATGTGTGGTAATTCTAGGATGAAATGATGATAGGAGCAGATGTATAAACTCACTGGCCTTAGAACATTTCTAATCAATATTAAACTGTCAGTTGGTGTTTCAAATAGTAAATGTCATATACTGAAAACTCACCTTGGGAAGTCAGTAGCTGTGATATTCCCCTCAAGTGTGGCTGTCCAGCCTGGCCATTGGGCTTTATAATCTAAAATGTTGTTGCAGAGACTCTCACATGTAAACAATAGTGTATGTCAAGATTTGACCATGTAAACTTAAAACACCATCTACAACCACACACACACACACACACACACACACGTACATACATACGTAGGTACGTACGTTCATATGCACACTCACATATACATACTCATATATACACACTCACACACATTCTCATACACACACTCACATACACACTAGCATACACACTCTCCTATAAATATGCACTAATAATTTAAGAAAAGAAACAATGTAGGTGGAGTTTTTCTGTGTTCCATGATCAGCTCTGTTCTGCAGGTCACTTCCCAAATAACCACTCAGAGACTTATTGTTAATTATAAATGCCCAGTTGATAGCTCAGGCTTATTACTAAGTAGCTCTTACAACTTAAATTCACTCATTCTATTAATCTATGTGCTGCCCCAAGACTCGCAGCTTTTACTTCTCCTGCATGTCCTGCTTCCTTTCCATCTGGTTGGCAACTCCTCTGACTCCGCCTTTCTTCCCAGCATTCTCTGTGCCCTGAAAATCCTGCCTAGCCATGGGCTAATCAGCTGTTTATTAACAATGAGAATAATGCATATTTACAGTGTACAAAGATCTCTATAAATTAGAGGCTAACCTGGTCTACATAGCATGTTCCAGACCAGTCAGCGCTGCATAGTGAGACCCTGGCTCAAAACAAAAAGAAAAGAGAAAAGTGTAGCTTGAGTTTTTCTGCCTTGCCCACAGTCAGGACAAATCTTTGTCACCTGCCAGTCCCACAGCCACTCAGACCCAACCAAGTAAACACAGAGACTTATATTGCTTACAAACTGTATGGCCATGGCAGGCTTCTTACTAACTGTTCTTATAGCTTAAATTAATCCATTTCCATAAATCTATACCTTGCCACGTGGCTGGTGGCTTACCGGCATCTTCACATGCTGCTGGTCATGGCGGCGGCTGCAGTGTCTCTCCGCGTCCGCCTTCCACTTCCCAGAATTCTCTCTCCTTGTCCCACCTACTTCCTGCCTGGCCACTGGCCAACCAGTGTTTTATTTATTGACCAATCAGAGCAATTTGACATACAGACCGTCCCACAGCACTTCCCCTTTCTTTTTTTTAAAAGGAAGGTTTTAACTTTTACACATCTCCAAAGTCAGCTTGGTATATTTGGGAATTTGGGCGTAGCTTCTCTTACTACTTCCTGCTGGAGGGGGGCGCTGTATCTTATGGGGACACAAAGAAAATTTTAGGATCATGGAGTAGTCCGTGAGACCGTATCATCTGAGCCAGTTGCCTTGAAACGATTCTGGATGTTGGATCATCTGGGCCATGGTGTCATCGGAGACCTTTCAGGTGGTCTTGGCTGGTCAAACCTGATGTATTTTATTCTGGAACAAATCCATAGCCTCTGGCTTTCTGTGGAAACAAACGCAGAGCCTCCTTTCCAAAGCAACATATCCTTACATCCAAATTTTGAAGTTAAGGTACCTTTAAAATACACATTTTGGCATAACTCAACAGCTTTTGCAATCAAATGTTTCTCTTCAGTTACGAATATCAAAGAGAACATAATCCAGATTCTCTGTGTGGTAGCCATCTTTATGTGGCTTATATTTGATATTACCTTGAGCCTATTGCTTTAAACTGCAGCCTTTTAAGCCTGAAACGGCACTGTGGCTGCTGGCTCCACCCACTTCAGCTTCCCAACATGGCGGTGGTACGTTTTCCGCCAGCTCTGGGAGCCATCGTGGGTCTGTGCTTTTATCCAAGCAGCGTGTAGCCCAGAAACCTCTTTTTGTTTTGTACTAGTAAAGGCTAAATCCACCACGCAGCTTAATGTGCCACTTGCAGAGGCCTCATTCCCACCATACTGCAGACCGAGCTCACTCGCTAGGAACCCGCCAGTAGCTCAAACCGGCAGGCTGCCGCTCATTTGAGAGAGACAATTAGGAAGCTGTTTTTAGCTCCGTTTTAGAATCTTTTCTCAGGTTTTAGGTGGAAACTCTTGCCCCACGTTGGGCGCCATTTGTAGCTTGAGTTTTTCTGCCTTGCCCACAGTCAGGACAAATCTTTGTCACCTGCCAGTCCCACAGCCACTCAGACCCAACCAAGTAAACACAGAGACTTATATTGCTTACAAACTGTATGGCCATGGCAGGCTTCTTACTAACTGTTCTTATAGCTTAAATTAATCCACTTCCATAAATCTATACCTTGCCATGTGGCTGGTGGCTTACCGGCATCTTCACATGCTGCTGGTCATGGCGGCGGCTGCAGTGTCTCTCCGCGTCTGCCTTCCACTTCCCAGAATTCTCTCTCCTTGTCCCACCTACTTCCTGCCTGGCCACTGGCCAACCAGTGTTTTATTTATTGACCAATCAGAGCAATTTGACATACAGACCGTCCCACAGCAGAAAAGTAACTAATATTCACCTCAAAAAACCTGAAGGAATGCCAAAATGAAGAACTATAAAACTTTTAAGCAATATAAACTCATCTATTAATGTTCTGTAAGCATTCCTTTTTCTGTAAAATTACTTTTAAAAAAGCAGAACTCTAATCAACGGCTGTCACCAGGAAACATCAGACACTTGGAAAAACTTGGCTTTGGCCTCCATTGTAACCAGCCAACTTCATTATGCTTTCTGCCTAATAATTATAGATCTTATTAACAAAGATGGGTTTAATAACATAAAAATAATAGACACCACAAATTACATGCTCTCCTAAGGGTGTAGGCTTTCACACATTTCACATACAAATATGCAAAACATGATTTTTGTTTGTTTAACTTAGGCAACTGGAGTTTCTAAATACAGTGAAAGTCTGCAATTTCGGAGTGATGTAAGCCGCACTTTCTGAGCTTTGAGGAGATGAAATGGTTCATCACAAGGGTATCATTGCACTTCTTTCTTCCTTGCACATAAGTCAGTCTGTGGATAACCAACACAGGAAATACACTTAAGAATTCCTAGGCAGCAGCCTACATTTTTTTTTTTACTATTATGAGGGTAATTGTGTTCATTATAGAAAATAGAGACACACACAAAAAGAAAGTAAAAAAAATTAAAAATCCCTTAAAATCCCAGTCTAAAAGAGCTCAACTTCGTTTCCCGGCCAACGCACCAAAAAAAAAAAAAAAAGAGCTCAACTTGTTAATACTTCTTTTTTTATTCTTTTTCAATTTTATATTACATTTATTCAGTGTGTGTGTGTGTTGAGAAAGAACATGCTTATACATGTTTGCACATTCCACAGCATGGTGTGGAAATCAGAAGACAGCCTCCAGGAATCAGTCCTCTCCTCCCACCATGTGAGGCCCAGGGATGGAACACAGGTCTCCAGGCTTGGCAACAGGTGCCCTTTGCCCACTGAGCACTTCACTGGCTCACAATTGTTAATAATTTGGTTTATTTTGTTCCATTGTTTTTATAAGCACATTTCGCAGAGTTGAGATAATTTTGTACCACTTGTATACACCTTTTTCATTAATGTAAACCTCTGTATTTTGAGCACTTTCTGCTTTTATTCAGATCTTTGGAAACATATATATATATGTATATGTATACATATATATGTGTGTGTGTGTATATATACATATATATGTATATATATATATATGTGTGTGTGTGTGTGTGTGTGTATATATATTGGTTTTTTTTTGAGACAGGGTTTCTTTGTGTAGCTTTGCACCTTTCCTGGAACTCACTTGGTAGACCAGGCTGGCCTCGAACTCACAGAGATCCGCCTGGCTCTGCCTCCCGAGTGCTGGGATTAAAGGCGTGCGCCACCGCCGCCGCCGCCGCCGCCGCCGCCGCCGCCGCCACCGCCACCGCCACCGCCACCACCACCACCACCACCACCACCACCCGGCTTGGAAACATATTTTTAACAGATGTGTCTTCCACAGTATGGGTTCATGTCAGTTATTTTCTCATTCCTTATTGATGGACATTCAGATATCTCACTTTTTCACGGTTAGCAGAAAGGTCTGCCTCCTGGTAGAATCCCAGCTACTATGGAGGTTGAGACAGAAGGATCACAAATTCGAGGTCAGCCTGGGCAACTTGGTGAAATCTTGTCTCAAACTAAAACAAGAGGACTGGAGGATAGAGATCAGTGGCAGGGCCCTTGCCCAGTATGCTCTTGTTCTGGTCCAACCCCAGGGCTGCATAAACAACAAAACAAGAAGGCTGGGGGAATTGGCCAGAGGTTAAAGAGTTTGCAATGACAGCAGAAGAACCGGGGTTCGAATCTCTAGACCCAAGTAAATGTCAGGTGGGTGTGACAGCCTGCCTGCAATTCCAGCCTCCTTGGAAACTGGAAACAGGGATTCCCAGAGCAATCTGGAGAGCAAGACTAGCCATATCAGTGAGCCCTGCGTTTAATTAAGAGCCCCTGCTTCACCAAGTAAGGCAGAAGAGTGATCCAAAATGATACTGACATTAACCTCAGGCCTCCACATTCTGGCAGGCTCACACACATATATGTGCAGCCCCATACATGTGCACCTACACGCATGCAAACATGCAGATACATACACACAACACACATACATGAAGTTGGGGGGGAGGAAAGAAACACAAGATGAATATTCATCCACACTTACACTGTGAACTTGGGCCCAGGCCTATAAAGCCGACACGAGAATGGTTTCCTATTATCTGAGGCCAGGTCTCTGAGGTATCCTTAAGAACTCATCCTAGAGAACTACAACACTGAATAATTGGAATGTGTTTAGAGCTCTAGCACCTACTAGCCAACGGCTTTCCAGAAGGCCATTCCAGGTGATAGTCTCCTGACACAGGACTAAGGTACCCACTTCACTATGCCTTGAACAACACAGGGTAAAATTATCTGCCTATATTATTTTGATTTATGTTTATTAGGCTACTTGTGAGCTTGAACATACACCTCAGGCATGATAACTCTTGATGCTAGATGTATACAAAATCAACTTCTGCAGAAATGTCTACTTTCCTCTGACTCAACATGGTGACTTATGTAGAGTTTATTTGTAATATTCAATCACGACTTCAATTCTCGAGTCAATAATAATTGATCTTTTGTTTTGTTGTGATGGGGTAAGATGTATTGATTTTTATTCTTGTGTTTGAGTGTCTTGCCTGCATGAGTGTGCAACGTCTGGTGTCTGGTGCCTGTGGAGGTCAGAAGAAGGTATCAGATCCCCTGGATCTGTAGTTCTGGGGTTACAGGACATTGTGAACTGCTGGGTGGGTGTGGGCAATTGCACCTGAGTTAGAATGACAAGAACTCTTAACTGTGAAGCCACCTATCAGATATGGTTTTGCCATCCTCCACATCCCTCCTTCTGGGTTTTCGGGAGTGTACTGCCACACTCAGGAGCTTCGGAAATACTGAGTCTACACCGCGGTCAGCCAATCGCACCTTTGGACTAAAGGTGCTTACCCCCAAGCATGGCAACTTGGGTTCCACCCCTGGAGCTCACACATTAGGAGGGGGAAAAAGGACTCCTGCAACTTGTTTTCTGACCACACACGAACACACATGCAGAAATACATAAATGTTTCTTTAAAGGATACACGAGAAAATGCAATAAATAAATAAATAGCAGTTTGGCTAGTGGGGTTTCTGAGAATGTTCAACTGGAGAAAAGAATTTACATCTTTACATGTTGATGGCAAACAGTCACCTGCTCCAATCAGGAAACTTTTCTTCATCCATTTCTCTGTGTGTTTCCCGAGCTTCAAAGCTAGATATGCTTAGTGCATGAGCTGGCTGTTTGGAGCCTGGGGCCTATGCAGGGACACTTTGCTCAGCCTAGGTGAAGGGAGGAGGGGACTGGACCTGCCTCCACTGAATCTACCAGGCTGAGCTGAATCCCCAGGGGAGTCCTTGCCCTGGAGGAGGTGGGAATGGGGGGTGGATTGGGGGGAGGACGGGGGTGGGGGAGGACAGGGGAATCCGTGGCTGATATGTAAAAATAAATTAATTATAAAATTATAAATAAATAAATAAATAAAGCTAGACATGACGTTAGCGGCAGCTTGATTTTCTGTTCTAGCATTCCTCTTTACGAGTGTCACTCACTTGCTCAAAATTGCTTTCTTAAAGGGCAGCAGTTTATTTTTAACATTCAAATTATGTAAAATTTCATATGATTTCCTCCACAGTTTCAATACACACTAATGAAAGACAGATGTGGATATGAAAACACAGCCAACAGAAGCAAAAATGCCTGGCCACATTTTATTTAATAGAATGCAGGAGTTCCAATGCACTCTCTGCTTCACCCCTAGAGACCAGGTCAATAACATTTCCTACAGACTCTGGCACCCCCTACACTGGTATCTACACTTCTTTTTAAAGCACACAATGGTGCTACCAATTCTACATTATTATTCCCAGTCTATCGACGCAGAAACTGGAGACCCATAGGTCAGAGCCAGGATTCCCTGTGTTTGTCTTGTTCCAGGATCTGGGGGTGCTTGTGAATAGTCTTGCTTGTTTGTTCGAATGTGTGTGTTGGTAGGGGACCATGTGTGTGGAGGACAGAGGGTGACTTTTGGGAGTCACATCTCTCCCTCCACCAGGGATCGAACTCAGATTGTCCGAGTTGGCGGCAAGCACCTTCCTCTATGGAGCGACCTCACGAGCCCCGTTATACTTTTCATTTTCAACAAAATGTATACACAAAGAATGTGTGGAAATATACCACATCCACAGAGAATAAGTTCCACTTCATCCACTCTCCTCTTACACATACCTTCGAAGTCCCCATATCTCCTGACCTAACCCCAACACACCAGACAGCCACACTCCAGAATCCCACATTACCAACTCACTTGTTCTCCTCTGTAATTTCGTTTGATGTGTCTGTAGGATTGTCTTAGTTTTGTCTGTTTCATATGTTTTGGAAACCATCGCCTTTCTCAGGAATCTCTCTCCATCGTGAATTAATCCCAGACATACACTGTACCTCCATCTAGAATTTTAAGAACATGAGTACACTCAGGTTCATAGTTTAAGGTAGGATTGGGATGAGGTGCAGGGTGTGACGACAAAATGTAGCATCTTAGTGTTAAGAAAGAGGCAGAAATGGTTTTGTTTTGGATGGTTTTTGTTTGTTTGGTTGGTTGGTTGTTGGGTGGGTTTTGGTTTGGTTTGGTTTTTTGTTTTTTCGGTTGGTTGGTTTGGTTTGGTTTGGTTTGGTTTTGTTTGGTTTTTCAAGACAGGGTTTCTCTGTGTAGATTTGGTGCCTGTTCTGGATCTCGCTCTGTAGACCAGGCTGGCCTTGAACTCACAGAGATCCACCTGGCTCTGCCTCCCGAGTGCTGGGATTACAGGTGTGCACCACCACCACCCGGCTGGAGGCAGAAATGGTTTGACTCAGAAGTGTCCTGTATAAACTCATGATTTGAGTGCTCAGCCTCCTAATATTGGCACTGTTTTGAGAGGTGGAAGCTTAAGGGGTGGGGACCAGCTAGAAAAGTATGTCACCGGGGGTATTGATCCCTGGTAGTGTGTGTGTGTGTGTGTGTGTGTGTGTGTGTGTGTGTGTGTGTGTGTGTGTGTGTAGAAAGGGAGGGTGCTTACTGTATAGCCCTAAACTTGCCATGTTGACCACACTGGACCCGAACTCATAGACATCTGCTTGCCTCTGCCCTCTAAGTACCAGGACTAAAAGTCTAAGCCACCACTCAGTCCGTGTATATACTAGCTGCCTCTGTGATGTACACATCTGGCCTCTGCCCTGGGACATGAGGTTCTGCTTGAGCATTTGGTGTTACGATGGGGACAACAACTATGGACTGGCCCTATGACACTATGAGGCAAGACAAACCCTCCTCCCTTATTTCCTGCAGGCGTTGGGTCACAGCAATGATAAAGCAACTAATATATGCAGGAAAATCCCCCCCCACCCCTTCTACCGTGAAACAGACCTTAAGGCCCTCAATTGCTAGATGCCCTTCCGACACTGGAGGAAAAAATCACCTTTCTCTCTAAAGACCCAGGGCCACCGAAGAAGAATCTGAGGTCCCCCAGTCCATCACCATCAGATCACACCCTTTTGATCAGTCATGTTTCTGCATAAGTGTTCATAAGATTGTAGCATCTCGGTGTCTGGGAGATGGCTCAGTGGATAAAGTAATTAATGTGCAGGACTGAAGACCTGAGTTCGATCTCCTGTATCTCTAACCAGAGGCTAGCAGGGGCTTGCTGATCAGGTAGCCTGGGCTACACAGCAAGTTCCGGGTTTGCTGAAGAGATCCTGTCTTAAGAAAGTAAAGTGGAGTATGACAGAGGAAGACACTCAGAGTTGACTTCACACACACACACACACACACACACACACACACACACGTACATAAATGCAGTTTCTCACATTCTTTGGACCTTTCTTTCTGGTCTCCCATGTTGCATAAAGCTTATTTCAAATAAATTTGTTACGCTGTTCTCTTGTTAATCTTCTCTTGTTATAACTTTCAGCTAGGAATCTAATGATGGGCAAGGAAAGCAATCTCTTCCTCTACAATTGTCAATTGGGGTGGAGAAAAATATGCATATCCTCTCCGATATTTCAGGTGTGATTAAAGGGTATCTTTTTGCCTGAAAGCCAAATGTAAGTGGGCACCCTGCCTTTTATCTGCCTACCCTCTCCTGAGGAGTATTATTACATCTTTTGACACTAGAACACTAGCTGGCAACAGCCCTGAAAGATGACTAGTCATTTTGTGGTATTTGCTCCTCTGTCAGGGGGTTCACTGTGTGACTTTGAACTTTGCCGGCTGTGGTTTTCTTGTTTTCAGGACAAGGAACATGGAGACTTCCTCAAAAGACTTAAGCCCTTGAGGGGATGTTGTGTAACCCCAGCCTTGGGGAGGCTGAGGGGAAGAAGTACCTCCAGTTCAAGGAGAGCCTCGGTTACAGGGTGTAAAGCCAGCCTGGGCTATAGAGTAAGACTGTCTCAAAAACAAAAACAAACAGTAATTAAAACACACACACACACACAGAGTTAAATAGCCTCATCTACTATGGCAGAATAGCTTGCATAGAGACATGATAGGCCAAGAAATAATATAATTCACATATCAGTTATAGACACAGGGGAACCTCAAAAACCCTAAAAATCCAAGCAGCTAATCATCCCCAGTGTCTGCCTCTGAAATGTAGAACCAGGGACAATGTGTGAAGGCAGAGCTGGGAAGCTCGCTTCCTGTACTTTTGGTTATGAGCCTAGCCTTTAGTGGCGAGCCGTCTCTCCAGCCCGAGTCTGGCTTCCTAAGAAAAGGCATTTATCAGCATTTCCTGTTTGTAGCATCGCTTTACTTTATATTTTAAAATTATTAAGTGAAGGAAAACAACAGGCCTTAAAAATAATTTAAAAGTAAGGATAGTGGTTGAATCTCTCTCGCAGGATTGAGGATAAAACTGAACATGTCAGAATTCTAAAAGAATCCCAAAGTTGGTATCAGATCTGTCAGAGTTACAATCTCTTGCTGTCCCTGCAGAAACTGACTCACAGCGATTAAAATTTCCCCTGATGGGTCACTCAGCCTTGTCCCCAGACAGTGGCTGTATATTCTTTTTAGTTCCATGCTCAGAAGCGTACACTGCCACTGGACAGCTTTGACATTTTTTATTTAACTTTATATTTTTTGTAGCCATGATAAATTCAGATTATCAAATTTAATTCCAAAAAAGAAAAGTCCCGGATGTCTGCAGCAAAGTAGTGTTTTGAGGAAGAGAGCAGCGTGCCCTTCCCTCCCTCTGCTTCTTAAATGAGGAACTCCTCCCCTCCCACCACCAGCTTGGAGTGAGGGAACCACGGCAGCTGCCAGACGCCAGCAGCTGGTGACTGTTTCCTTTGGCAACTGACGTGAGCTGCAGCGCCCCCTGGAGGTCCCCAGAAATGCAATGAAGTGTCGAGACTGCGTCCCGGGCACCAGGTCTCAGGCTGCTGAGGTCTGCCCTCTGGTGGCAGTGATGACTAATTACATTTCAAAACTTTTTTGTTTTGTTTTGTTTTGTTTTGTTTTGCTTTGTTTTGTTTTGTCAGTGTGTATAAGCACCGAGAGATGAGAAAGATCTCTAAACACAGGTCGTGCCCTTTAGATGTGGGTGGGAGACCAAGTCTCTACTGTTTTGGATTTATGCACTCTAAGCTAATGGTCCCATAGATACCAGAAAAATGAAAACAGTACACACAGATGCACTTCACATTCAAGTCTTTACAATTCCCTGTCTACAGAATTATCTTCAGTTGAAGAGGATATTCAGGATCACTGGAAGGAAACAAATGAGACAGCCCCCTGCCAGAGGTTAGACTGGACAGTTAAGTGGACTGATTTGTTCACTGGACTTTGGTACCATGCACATACCGGGAATTCAAGGAAAAACTAGAAAACACGAAGCTCAGGCGAGGATAGGCCTGGAACAAACATTTTTCTGCCACACAGCAATATTCCTCCGTCACACATAATCACAAGATGCCTGGTAAGACACAGAATGATGCCAGATTCCCTAACAGGATAGAGATGGATTGGGAACCAGCAAAGGAGGAAGGAATCCAGCATAGAGAATTTGTGATTGCCATGCTAAGGGTGTGGCATGGCAAGTCTCTTTAGAGAGTACAGAAAGAGATAAGAATTTTAGGTAGTTCACAGCAGCTATTGGTGTGGTCCAACACAAAGTTGTAAACTTACTTAAAACAGTATGGGATTGTTGTTGTTGGTTTTAACTCAATTGTGAGGTTCTCAGGCATGGACTTTGTAGATGCCTGTGTCTTGTCCCAGTGTGGTGGAGGGAGAGAAGTGGATGGTAAAACTAGCTGTAAGGATAAACCTGTGTGACTGCAGAATGAACAAGTGTCCTGCGCTGTTCTCAGTACAGACAGGGGAAATGGAGTTGTTCTCAGTATAGACAGGAAACTCAGCTCGATAGTAACAGCTCCATAATTCCGAGTTGAGGGTAAAATGACATTTAAACAATTCTGATAATGTAGTCTTCCCTAAGCTGCTTTAGAGTTCCAGGGAAACTTCTCAAATATATTTCATGATGATGAGGACACAGAGAAATTGAAACCCTGATGCATTGCTAATGGAATTATGAAATGTTGCAAGTGCCGTGGAAATCATTTTGGCATTACCTCAAAAAGTTCGGCATAGAATTACTATACGCTCTAGCAATTCTATTCCTAGGTACGTATGCCCCCCAAAGAACCGAAAAATGTCCATAAACAAAGCCTGAACATGAACTCTCATAATAGCATTAGACACAACAGCCAAAGATAACAACCCACGTGTGTAAGAAACAAGGATGTCTGTAGGATGGAGCATCACTGGACCAAAGGGAAGAAGCTCGGCCACGTGCTATGAGGTAAAAGAAGACAGACGTAAAATACTATGTTGTATCATTTTTATTTATGGGAAATATCCAAAATAGGCAAACCTATAAATAAAAAGAATAGTGGTTTCTGGGACCTGGAAGCAGCCTGATGGGTACAGGCATCTTTGGGGAACAGTGAAATATTTGGGGACTAGAAGGTAGAGATGGTTGCACATCTCTCTGGTTATGCTAAATGCCATTGAATTTTACACGTTTATGTGTGTGTTTTATGCTCTACAAATTTTACCATAATGGAAAATTAAATTTTAAAATGGCTTCAAGCTGGGTGGTGGTGGCGCACGCCTTTAGTTCCAGAACTCAGGAGGCAGAGCCAGGAGTATCTCTGTGAGTTTGAAGCCAGCCTGATCTACAAAGTAAGATCCAGGACAGGCACCAAAACTATACAGAGAAACCCTGTCTTGAATAAAAAACAAAAACAAAAAAAAATGGCTTCAAAATCTTTTTAATGCCCAGTGACTTTAGAAATGACTTCTAGCTGAAGAAAAAAATGAAAAGAACATTGCAGTTTGAACAATTTTAATTATAGTCATCATAATGTAAAGGTTTGTTTTTCCTGAATTGACTGCCTTTAAATTGTGTCCAACCTTTAATGTTATGAATATCCCTGCAATGTATTCACATGGCTGATGATTACAGTTGTGAAAATAATGATGTTTTAGTGAAAGGCTTAAATAAAATAAAATAAGTCTCACTGTGTGAGCCAGGCTGGCTTTGTGTGCCACATCTAATTAAGAACTTTTGGGTCCGGGATTTAGCTCAGTGGTAGAGCACTTGCCTAGTAAGCGCAAGGTCCTGGGTTCGGTCCTCAGCTCCAGGGGAGGGGGTGCAGAGAAGGACTTTCTTTTGACTGGGGAGGCGGCTCCATGGGTAAGAGATGCTTCATGGGCACTTATCCACCTGAGGTTAGATCCCCAGGGCCACACCAAAGGCAGAGGCACTTGCCACTAAGCCTGACAACCAGAATTTGAACCCAGACACCCACATGGTAGAAGGTAAGAACCAACTTCTACAAGCTGTCCCCTGCTCTAAACACATGCCACGTGAGTGCAATGTGTGCACTGTTATGCCAGTGTGAGCACACACACACACACATACACACCCCACTTTAAATGCAAAGCAGAAAGGGGAAGCCTGTAACTTTAGTGCTGGAAGGCTGAGAGAGGGACATCCTAGGGGCGGCCAGCCTAGTCACTTGGTGAGCACCAGTTCAGTGAGAAGATGTCAAGAAGAAGGAGGAGGAGGAGGAGGAGGAGGAGGAGGAGGAGGAGGAGGAGGAGAAAGTTAAAAGAGAGAAAGATGCCCTGAAAATGGGTGTTTTGCTCTACTTCCTTATTCCATAGATTCTAAGATGCAAATGCACATTAATTAGCTTTTCCTCTTGCTGTAACCAAATGAATCAGGAGAGGAAGGGCCGACATGGGCTCCTGGTTTACAGGGCACAAGTCCATCAAGGTGGAGAATAAATGGAGGCGCTGATACATTGCTCAACAAATTATGTGAGTGAATGCAAATGTAATATACCAGTCCAGAAATATTATCACTTATGATACTATAATTTCTTTTAGAAAAAGGATTATCATTTTATTTATATATATATATATATATATATATATATATATATATATTATATATTATATATTTTGGTATCCTGGTTGGTTTTTGCAAGTTTTTAGTAAACACTTATTAAAGGAGTTAAGTTGAAATATGCTTACTTTTAAGCATGGTGGCCCATGCCTTTAATCCCAGCATTCTGGAGGAAGAGACAGGTAGATCTATATGAGTTCAAAGTCAGCTTGGACTACAGCCAGACTAGCCAAGGCTATGTAGTGAGATCCTGTCTCAAAATAAAAGTGAGACATTATACACGTTTTAATGTTTGGAACTCTGGATAATTTTTTTAAAGAATACAAATATTTAAGAATATTTAGAAGGGGCTGAAGAGATTGCTCAGGGGTTAGGAGCACTGGATGCTCTTCCAGAGGACCCAAGTTCAATTCCCAGTTCCCACCTGGCAGCTCACAACTATCTGTAACTCCTGTACCAGGAGATCTGACACCTTCACACTAGTGCACATAAAATAAAATTAAATAAATTATAACAAAAAGAATATTTAGAAAAGAATTAGCATATTTGATTAACCCTAAGACATTGACTATGTGACATCATTGTTTTTCATCCTGTGGTGACAGACATGCTGCCAGCTGGGACAGAGTTCTTTCGTATCACTTGGATTTTCAGTTCACATTTATTGAGATGGCTTTTAAAGACATTTTTAGGAAAGATACTATTTTATATTGCTTACATATGCATGTAAAAAAGTAAGCAAATCAAAGCTCTTTCACATTCAGAATCCAACTTTTCAGGATTTTTTACATTGACAGTCATTAATTTCCACGTTTTTAAATCAAGACTGGCCCAACCTACTTGGGTGAGTGCTTGCCTGACATACAAGAAGCCCTAGGTTTGATTTCCATCATTGAGTAAAATCAGCTGTGTGGAGCTCACTTATAATTCCAGCACCCAGGAGGTGGGGGCAAAAAGATCAAGAATTCAAAGTCATTCTTGGCTATATCACAAGTTCAAGGGCAGCCTAGGATACATGAGGCCCTATTTTAAAAAGAAAATGGAATCCAGATAGTTTCTAAAAGAATGTTCCAGGGCTTGCTTAAGCAGCACATATACTAAAATTGGAACTACGGGAAAATTAGCATGGCCCCTGCACAAGGAGAACATGTAAATTCATGAGGCGTTCCATATTTTTCTGAAAAGAAAGTTGGCTTTGCCCATTTTTTATTTAAAAAAAATAAAAATAAAAATAAACTTGATGTAAAATACTATGTTCCAGGAGCTGGAGAGATGGCTCAGCAGTTAAGAGCATTTGATGCTCTTCCAGAGGGCCTGGGTTCAACCTACATGGGACTGACAGCTGTCTGTAACCCCAGTCCCAGGTATCCCAACACCCTCTCTGGCCTCTGAGGGCACTGCATGCATGTAGTACACAGACAAGCATGCAGGCAAAACACCTATGCACATTCAATTACATTAAATTAAAAGAATGTTGCACTCCTGTCTCTGAAATATTTTCTCCAGGCATTTGGCTTTTTAAAAATTATTTTACTGTTGCACATGTATTGTCTGTGTTTGTCTGCATGTATGTCTGTATGTCTCACATGCATGCCTGGTGCCTGCCAAGGGAAGAAGGCATCAGATGCCCGTGGAACTGGTGTTACAGACAACTGTGAGCCCCAGATGGCTGCTGGGAATAACCAGGTCCTCTGGAAGAGCCGCAAGTGCTCTTAACCATTGAGCCACCTCTCTGCCCCAATTTGATGCTTTTTGATGTACACGTGAAGGCAGTGACTGCCTCATCGTGAAAGTGCCTGACCTCAGTGACTGTCATAGGGATGCTGACTTCAGGGATACCAAAATACAAAACATTTTGCTGGGATTCAGTGTAAAATTGTTTCCCATGGGCTTTGAACATTTGATTCTCACCTGGTTTGGGAAATTACAGAAACTTCGGAAGTGAGGCCTAGTTGGAAGAAGTAGTGCTTTGGAGCCAGGCCTTGAGGTTTATGGTCTAGACGTTTTCGGTCCTTTCTGCTTCCTGTTCTGACAGATGTGCAGAGGTAGGGGCCTAGCAGCATGATCCCCTGCTACCATGTGTTTCCTACCACTGGGAACTTCTGGTCTCTCAAACTATGAGCCAAACATTGTGTGATAGTTTTCTCTGATACTGAAACATCCCATCTTTCAAGGAAGCTCCTTAAGCAAGAAGGTAAACAAAATAGCTTTAGGAAGTTCCTGAAACTGACCAGATTCACTGGGCCCCTTCCTGCCAAGTAAGCGATAAGAGCTGAGAGTCCCTTTCAGAAGAGCAGAGCTAAGCTAAAAAGAAGTCTCTCAGAGGAGCAAAAGCTTCAAAGAAGACCCTGAAGCCAGACCAGGTGCCTGGAAGTAGCAGAAACCAGCCTGGATAGTTGGAAGATGTTTAGACCAGAGTCACTTGGAAAGAACGCACTCCAACCTGTTCATCTGCCTGCACACTGTGCAGTGTGTTCCCCAGCTTTTGTGAACTGTCACCCATGACAGTTGGGGGTGGGCTTTGGGGATACAACTATCTTTGAGTCATTTTTGTTTTTCTAAGTAGCCCCTCTCTCATTGTCTTAGTTAGAGTCTCTGTTGCTAAGAAGAGACACCATGACCACAGAGACTTTTATAAAGGAAAACATGTAATTGGGGCTGGCTAACAATTTCAGAGGGTCAGTCCATTATCATGACAGGACATGGCAATGTGCAGGCAAACGTGGTGCTGGAGAAGGAGCTGAGAGTTCTACATCTTGAACCGCAGGCAACAGGAAGTGGACTGTGCCCCACAGTGGGCATAGCTTGGGCATGTGAGACCTCAATGCCCATGCCCACAATGACACACTTCCTCCAACAAGGCCATATCTCCTAATAGTGCCACTCCCTACAGGCCAAGCACCCAAACACATCAGTCTATGGGGGCCATACCTATCCAAACCACCACCCCCATACAAGTAACCCCAATAAAACTCTTTGGCTCACCAGGTTGGACTTTGGTGGTATGTGTACTTTGGTCTGTCATGGGTTTCCTATCTGGGGTGAGCAGATGTGTGTGTTGTGTCTTCCCAGGAAATTTTTGTCACACAACACCAAAATAAATCTTCCTCCTTCCCTCAGGTGGCTTCTTGTCAGGTATTTGGTAACATCAATATAAAAAGTAACTAGGGGGCGGGAGGGGGGAGAACAAGGGAATCTGTGGCTAATATGTAAAATTAAATTAAATTATAAAATTGAAAAAAAGGAAAAAAGAATAAAGATGCTATGAACATAAAAATAACAAATAAAAAGTAACTAATATAAAAAAAAGTAACTAATACACACTTGTGTCTATAATCTATAGGATGAGGAACCGTAACAAGATACTCATTTTCAGTGGTTATGATGTTCAATATTTCAAATAATTCTCAGCTCTTTTTCTTTGTCTATGATTATGGAATAGGTCAATTCATTACTCATGGCAATTGATCTACAGCATATGAGAAAGTTTCTAGACCTGTTCTGGGGACTGGGAATACAAGAGAAAAGAGAACAATGTTTCCTACTATCATGGAACTTATATCCTAGAAGGCCGAATTTTAGGACTTTATTTTAGGTTTTTAATTATGCGTGTGTGTATCTGTGTCTGAGCATGTACAGATAAGTGCAGGTGCCTATGGAGGCCTGAAGAAGGCATGGGATCCCTTGGAGCTGTAATTACAGGTGCCTGTGAGCCATCCAGCATGGGTGCTGGAAACTGAGCTCTGGTCCTCTGCAAGACCAGCAGGCGCTCTTCACTGCTGAGCCATCTCTCCAGCCCTAGTAGGTATTCTATAAAAGTGGGTGAGTAAGTAAATGAATATTATACTAGATGATGATAAGGCTGGGAGAGAAAAGACAAAGGCCAAAGACTAGACAAGGACACAAGACTGTAGGAAGATTTCACTGGAAAGACCTGGGGGAAACAGAGAACTGAAGACAGAGTATTCCAGATCACCACAGACTCCAGAGCAGCGAAGGTCTGGAGGGAGTGACCCGTGGGACTACAGTGGAGAAAATGAAGATGAGGGCTGTAGGTGATGGAGTCGGAAATGAGGAGGAGCCAGGACCAGGACCGGATGTGACCACTGCGAGAACATTTTGACTGCCGTGTTAAAAGGAGGCTGAGAAGAAGGCGAGTAAGGAAGCTGTTGAAATAATTATAACAACAACAAAAAAAACAATTATAACCATTATGACAAAATTATAACAAAAAGGCTGGGTAATTTAGAAATAATAAATTTAGAAATTTATTTCTCACAGTTTTGGATCCTGGGAAATCCAGAATCAAAGCATACCCTCAGATACTATATCTGCTGAGGATAATGTCAGCTGAGGGTCTGTTTCTCATGGGCGGATCATTATGTGTATCTGTGAGGCAGAAGGCAGTGCAAAAGGGCCACCGTAGTTGCCTCCAGCTCCCTTTTATCTCTGTGTGTGCACATGTATGTGTGCGTGCATGTGAGCATGTGTGCCTGTGTGTGTGTGTGTGGTTTGTGAACGGAAACTGACTCATAATTACCCTCAGGAATAAGGTGTTTTAGGAGAAAGGGCCTTGGGGCCATGATTGGGTCGCAAGCTGAGAGTAGAAGCATTAGAAACAAGCTACTTTACATATAAAACATCACAGCCTTAAACGGGAGAAGAGACTTGCTCTTAAAACCTGGAGAGAAGCTTCATTATGGGTAAGAATAAGAGATGGTGCCAGGGGTCATGAGAAAGAGCCGTTTGGGGGGTTGGGGGTTGGGGATGAGGGGGAAACGCCTTCAGAAAAATCCATAGAACAAAGGAAAAAACCTAACTTTTTTATAATCTTTGAGAGCAGGAAGTTTCACATCACATGATTTAGTTCAATAGAGAATCCATGACAGAGCACAGAAGAGCCAGGTACTGTTGAGGACTGTAAATTAGAAACTTCTTAACTCTCTTCCAAGGTGAGAGCTGCAGGCTGTCTTCAAGGCTGTGGAATCTGGATTGTTAGGAGTGATTACCGTCTTAAGGGGGCATGACCATGTTCTAACCAGCGTGTTGTCTTTCTCATTGTTTTGAATCAAGACTTTGCTGTGAATCTCAGGTTGATCTCCAACTTATGATCCTTCTGCTTTGGGCTCCTTGGTGCTGGGATTACTTCTAGCCCTTTCATAAGAACAATAATCCCATTCATAAAGGGGAGACACTCATGACCAATCCTTTCCAAAAGCTCTGGCTTTCACGCACTATGACCTAGTGTGAATTTTAGAGGGACGAAAACACTCAAGCCATATTTTTCAAGGTTTAATATCACAGAAATCAATATCCCTGTCCACGCAGCTGTCAACAATGTGAGAGAGATGAGGGTATCTTGGATCAGAGTCACGTGAGTAATGTTGTGCTCATGTCAAGAATCCCCCAAAGACCACCAAGGAGCCAGTTTCCAATGGAAGCACACAAGGGTCTTCTTATTTTCAAGTTCGAACCTGGACCGCCACCCTATGCTCCCAGTGCAGCAGATGGAAGGAAATTCGGCAGTGGCCAGGGGCTCAAGGGTAGGAGTGTTTAAAAAAAAAAAAAAAAAAAAAAAAAACACAAGCCAGGAATTACGTGCTTTGGCATTTGGGATTGGGTAGAAGGGATATGGGGCAACATGATTTTTTGAAACTATTGGTCTAGACTTTCTGCACGAAACCACATTTGAAACTATTGGGTTAGACTTTTGGCACAGAACCACAACCTGCTGACAGGATTATCTGGATATCTGCAAGGGCCATAAACCACAGACAAAATGTCTGGAGAAGCATCTGGATCATGTTAAACTTTACTGTCCTATTTCTTAATTGGCTGCTTCTAGGGTATCTGTTCAAGTTGTTATGGCACATTCCTGAGATGCTTCCTGGAACTGAGTACAGTCTCCGGTCACCAGGTTGTCTAAGATGGAGTCTGTAAAGTCAAGTGTAGACCTTCATATTGCATCCACAGTACCTGAATACACTGAGAAGATCCCATAATGGGATTTGTTGGTAGAGAAGGTGTGCAGGGGATACAAAGAGAGATCCCAGATGATGTCCAGATAAGGGAGTTAGGAAGCCTTGTCAAGAACTCATTCAAATTACATTAATTAAAGAGATGAGTTATGGCAAAAAGCAGATGGAGAAGTTTAATCAACACATTGGAAAAGGGACCAATAACCCCAAGTTTATCTTTGGGGTACTGTTATGAACTCTGGGTTTAAACAGAAGAATTGAAGAAGGGGAAAGAGCTCTGTATTATTAATCGGCACTATCCACAAGGTAGTCCCGCCCACCGCCTTCTTAGTTTGAGTCTTGCAAGGTAGTCTAACAAATTGTTAATCTGTTCTTCACTGTCATCACCCAAGGGGACTAATCTGGTTTCTACAAGATGATCAGCTCCAGGGTGTAAACTCTACACCACAGACAGCTGTGTTAACTGTGGAAGTGGTCTGATCTGCCAGGATTTGCTGATCTCAGAATCCAGGGTGACTGACTTACCTAGCTCCGCACTTCCAGCCTTGGAAGCCCTCCTCACTAAGACAGGCAAGGGAGTCAAAGGCTCTTGGTGTGATTAACAGGACTGTGCAGTCACACTGGAGTCTGAGCCAAAGCAAAGACAGACTCAAAATGCAAGCCGGAAGTGCCCGACTTTTAGTTTCCTTGTGGACTCAAGTGAGAAAACGCCGGCTTTTTAGCAAAAGCAGCTTGTGAGAGGCCACTGCGGTTTTCCCTTCCTTCAATGCCTGACCTCCCTGCTCAGGGCTTCGGGGTCTGCTACTGAGGCACCCAAACTAAGACAAGCACTTAAGTGATACTTGGACTAAAGGAGAGAGTAAGAGACTTGATCATCCCCGTTATTCACTATATTTATTTAATATTTTCTGAGATTTTGTGTAAACTGAGTTACTTTCTATGTTGAGACCATATGTCAGTGTCCTGCAGGAATAAAGATCTTCTAGGAAAAGACACTTGTGCCCTTCCTTTGGCTATCAGACTATGGAAACAGCAGACCACTAGGAATTAGAATTTCCCCAGGAATCCCATGCTGGGGGAAGGGAAAGGTTGAAGCCGTGTGCCAGAAGGAGGAGGTATTTGTCTCTCCGAAAGTGACCTCACCAGGTTCTGACAATTTACCAGGACATCTCAAGGGACAGACTGGAGCCCAGACAATGATGGGTCATGATAGGTGGGAGTCGCCTTGACCAGGGCCCTCTTGCCCTCTTTTTAAACCTAAATCTCATGTCAGGAGCCAGAAGATGGGCTGGGTGGGGGTAGGGTCACCTTTTAATATACTCTTTTTTTCCAGTATAGTGACAGGTTATGACAGGTTATACAAATCTATCTCTCTCTCCTCTCTCTCTCTTCTCTCTCTCTCTCTCTCTCTCTCTCTCTCTCTCTCTCTCTCTCTCGTGTGTGTGTGTGTGTGTGTGTGTGTGTGTGTGTGTGTGTGTGTCTGTCTGTCTGTCCATTTGTCTGTCTGTGCCTTGTCTGTCGGTCTATCTGTCTATCTATCTATCTATCTATCTATCTATCTATCTATCATCTATCTATCTCTTTCTCTGAGATAGAGGTCTCATTTTGTAACCCAGGCTGGCTCTGAATGCACAGAGATCCTCCAGCCTCTGCCTCCCAGATACTGGGATTAAAGGCATGTGCCATCATACCCAGCTTATTTATTTGTATCTTTAAGTGGTGCACTAAGGACAGGTGACTGAGTCTAGCTTGTTAAGGCTTTCAGGGCCCAGGCGCTGACCATAAACTCTGGTAACAATTTCAATTCTGAACATGCATACCCATGTATAATGTTGACTCTTGCATGGCTGAATTTTTATAGGAAAATTCTCAAGATTCCACTAGTATAAAATTTCCTAATTAAGTCAACATTCCATCAATATTCCATAAATATTAGTTTCTGGATGCAAGTATAAAAATCAATAAAAGATGGGCTAGGAAATGGCCCAGCAGTTAAGAACACTTATTGTTCTTGCAGAGGACCTGGGTTCTGTTCCCAGCACCCACATATCAGCTGGCAACTGTCAGTGGCTCCAGTGCCAGAGGATCCGATGCCCTCTTTTGGCTTCTACAGGTACCGGACACATACATGATATACGTGTAGACCAGACAGTCATACACATAAAATAAAATTAAATTTCTTTTAAAATTTTAAACAATCAATAGGAGAATCAGATATGGTTGCCACATGCTTGTGATTCCATCCTTGTGAGGATGAGGCAGGGGGTCTCAGGTTCAAAGTTACCTGATCTACAGAGTGAGACCCTGTCTGGAAAACAAAAACAAATAACAACAGTAAAAGAATAGACGAAGATAAATATGAGTCTCTGCCTGTGTGTATGTGGGGGTGAGTGTGTATGTGAGAGTCTGTTAGTATGGGTGAGTCTGTGTGTACATGTCTGTATATGTATGAGCATGTGCATGTTAAGCGGAGTTAAAGTTGCTTGCCGCCAGGCAAGTCTACAAATAGCCCTGGTGAAACTGGAGAATACATGTGGAATTCTGAAATGTTTTGCCTAATGCCTAAAAGCAATATGGTCACGCCCATCCTTAATCATTCATGAGTATTATTTCCAGCTATATATGTTTATCTGGCACAGTGCTTTGTTCTGGGGACATCCAGTGAACTGACCAGACATGAATCTGCTTTCACTGCCTTGAGAGGAGGAGAAATGGCATTGTGATGATTTGATTGAGAAGGCGGTGAGGTCTGTGGGGGTAAATAATGAGACTAACCTAGACTGGACCACCTCGCCTCTCACAGGAAGCCACCTCTAGGCTGATCCTGTAGGACAAACCCAGGTAAAGGAAAGAGTGCATTATGGGCTGAAATTAGAGGTCAGCTTTAGCCACAGCCTCCATCCCAATAGGCCACAGGAACTCCACCCTCCTCGGCCTTTTCTCCTGCACTTTGTTCCTGCCTCAGTTGCCCATGCGGAGGCCATATGTTCATTAAAGCCACCTCTCCTTTGACATTTTTGCTGGACCCAGGAAAAAAATCATTTAATTTCCCTGCTCTGTGTGCCTCCGGTGTCCCTGGTACATCACAGGTCCTTATTAAATATACTTTGTGTATTAACAATCAAATATATCTAACCACAGTACTTTTTTTATAAGCTCAACCCACCTCCATGTTCTGAGCTTGGATATCATCTACTACACTGGTCAGAGAGAGTGCCCAGGAGCTCGGAGGCTTTGGGGGAATAAATGGAGCTTCCTAAATCGGAAGACTGACTTCTGGTGAGAGGAAGCACTCTGGGGTAGCCGTTCACATAAACTCTCCGTACAGCTTCCTGAGAACTCTCCAGAGGCACATGCCTTTTCTAGTTGGGTAATTAAGAAGTGTTTACATTCTCCAGAGACGAGCTGAACGCCCTAGATAATTCCTCCAATTTTGATTTAGCAAAAAGGTGAAGTAACGATGCCATAATTCCTTTTTGGTTAATGCCTGTTAGTTTCGATCTAAGTAATGGTTTAATCACACTGTGGACCCATGAATCACCTGAGTTGCTTTAGAAGCTCCTACCCTGGCAGCTGCTACTTCTTGCTTTTCTCTGATAAGTAGAGTTGTTTCATTTTTATTGCTCCTTCTCTCAGTAGCTTTTTTGTTTTATTTTATTCTTTTTAAGAGAATTTTTCATTTTTATTTTACACGCCTTCATGCATATATTATCAATACTGCAAGCAATGTTATGGGTGTATTTACTCAATGAACATAAATAAAATCCAAAGAAAAAGAGGCATACAAAACAAAAAGTATGCTTTGTTATACAGTTTATACCAGACATCAGGGAAGAGAAGCTTAGGAGAATTCTCAGGGTACATGAAATGTTTTATCTGCCATGCTTATGTCTTCAAAGATGCTCACAGCTAATCCTGAATGCAAGCATCCGTTCTGTGGGTGGATTAGGATTAGCATAATTTATCTTTTGATTTTTAAAAATTTCATGACTAATTTCATGAGTAACTGTTTTACACCGTCCTAAGCATTTACGAGAGTTTAGCATATGCCAATGTGTCTATCTTTGTGCAGCTAACAAGTTGATCTTCTGAAAACTCCTGAGTGATTGTGTTACTGTGTCTCTTTTGCAACGGAGGAAACAAGGTCAGAGCGGCCCAGTGATCACCTGACCTCTTTGGTGATGGAGACAACATCAAACAGCTGGAAATTCAAGTTGGCTTTTCTCCAAGCCCCCTTCCACCATCGTTAGTTTCCCCCGGGGTTAGAGAGGCATGGCTGCAGGCAGAGCATGGGGTTGCTTGCTTATATCTTAGAGGATAGGAAGCAGAAAGGGGAAAACGCTGGTCCTCGGTTGGCTTCCTCCCCCACCCCAGCCCTTGAGATGATGCTGAGAACCCCACACATTTCTAGTGTTTTTAATTTTTTATTTCTATCTATCTATCTATCTATTTATGGTGGTTATTGATTATTTGCTTTTTTGTTTTATTTTATTCTTTTTAAGAGAAATTTTCATTTTTATTTTACACATATGAGTGTTTTGCTTGAATGCATATATGCACAATGTGTGTGTGCAGTGTCCCCCAGAGGCCAGAGGAGTGCACTGGAGCCCATACAACTGGAGCTACAGATGATTGTGAGCTACCACATGGGTGCCGGAAACTGAACCAGGGTCCTCTGCAAGAATAACAAATGCTCTTAACTGCTGAGCCATCTCTCCAGGCCCTGTTCGCTTGCTTTTCAAGACATAGCCCAGACTAGCATCAAACTCACTCTGAAGCAGAGAATGACTTTGAACTTCCCATCCTCCTGCCTCCACCTTCCAAGTGCTGGCAGTGAGGTATGCACAGACAACCACGCTGGGCCACAATTTTATAGTTAAAATAGTGAATGTATACAATCAGCAATTAGTCAAGTTGTATATTTGGGGATGGAAATTCAGGGTGAACATTTTTATCATCGTGACAGACTAAAGATTCCTTGCTTTCCCTAGAGCCTCCCTGGACGCTAGCACAAATGCTCCCAGAGAATGCTAAGCAGGGCTTTGCTTTTTTCAACAAAGACTGAGCAGGAGCTGACGGGAAGGTTAGCAGGTACCTGCTGGTATCAAAGAGGAAGCAGAAGCTTTGTTAAACAGGATAATCCCTCCAAGATGGCCTCCAGAGAACCACCTCCCACCTCCTTCTCTTCTCTGTAGATTCCATCAAATTAGACTTTTCAAATGCACTAGATCACAACAGAATTGAATAGGATACAGAACACGCAGCAGATTTTTAAGAAGCTACATTATCTGACATTAACTTGTATCATTTTTTTTAAATCTGCTTTAAGGGCTGGTGAGATGGCTCAGCAAGAAGCTGTAGCAGTCTGAGTTCTTTATATCAAACAACTAAAGAACTCTGGCTAAATTGAGCAAAACGGAATTCTTTGGGAGGTATATGGACCTTGGAAGGATTGAAGAGAAGGATGGATCTGAATAGGAGAGATCCAGGAGTTGGACATGGTAGTCCATGCTTGTAATCTTGTACTTCAGAGGCTGAGGCAGGAGAATAGAGAGTTCAATATCAATCTGAGTTACATAGTGAGACTCTGTCTTAAGAGGGGGGAAAAAATCCAGGTGGTAGTGGCACATACCTTTAATCCCAGCAAGCGGGGAGGCAGAGGCAGGCAGGTCACTGTGAGCTCAAGGCCAGCCTGATCTACAGAGTGAGCTCCAGGACTGTGAAGGCTATACAGAGAAACCACCTGAAAAATAAATAAATAAATAAATAAATAAATAAATAAATAAATAAATAAACAAATAAACAAATAAATAGAAAGAAAAATCCTGGTGCCCCCAGAAGGTCTAAGAAGCAGGAACTAGGAAGTGGTCTTATCTGAGACATCATCTCTAGTGACTAATTTTCATTGTCACCTTGACTGGATTTGGAATCACCTGGGAGAGACATGACTGGGTGAGTATACAGAGTGTTTCCAGAGACATTTAGTTGAGGAAGGGACCCTTGGGTGGCACCATTGACTGGGGTCCCAGGCAGGATAAAAAGGGAGAAAGGTACCTGTCCTGGATCTTACTCTGTAGACCAGGCTGGCCTTGAACTCCCAGAAATCTGCCTGGGTCTGCCTCCCAAGTGTTGGGATTAAACAGGCACCAAAACTACACAGAGAAACCCTGGAAGAGAGAGAGAGAGAGAGAGAGAGAGAGAGAGAGAGAGAGAGAGAGAGAGAGAGAGAGAGAGGGAGAGAGAGAGAGAGAGAAGCCAACTGAACAACCCCCTCCCTCTGCTGCCTGACTGTGGGTACATGTGACCAGCTGCCTTCTGCTCCTATCATTATGACCTTCCCACCATGATGGATGATACTCCCAAACTGTCAAAGTCAAAGTCAACTCTTCCTCAGCTACTTTTCACCAGATAGCTATCTGGTCATGGCAACAAGAAACACAGCGAATGCAAGGATGAACGGCCTTTCTTTTGAGATCTTTACATCACTGAGCTCAAGAAGGAAGATAATTAGCCTTGGCAAGACTTTTGCCTGGGCCTTGGGAAGAGAAAGGATGAAAAACATGATTCAAAATCCCACCTAAATACATCCAGAGGGAGAGGGTTCACTCATCCAAAGGGGTGCTTTCATTCAAAGGAAACACACATTCACAATGTAGATCCATTCCAACATACAGGAACCCCACCGGTGGTGGGATGAAGGCATGGGTTATGGTGTGTACTATTTTTCCAGATAACCCAGAACTGGCTTGTTTCATCCCAAGAAAGCAAGAAGCAGTCTAAATAGAAGAAATAATAGTATGAAAGAACCCTCAAGAACAATAGATTGATTATTGTTTTGAATCTGTATTTGGAAGTCACACGGAGGTGGGAACCTCCACGTGATATTTCGAATGGAAAGGAGGGACTCGTAGCAAGCTCCAGCTAACTTGCTCTCATTGCTGTGCTTTGGATCTCAATAAAGTTCTGTAGGTTAGGGAAGTAGAGAAGGAAGCTGGAGATTTGTGAGTCCTGGAAAAGACAGGAGACACACAGCAAAGCGAAGGGACCTAGGGCAAATGAAGAGTCAAAGTCTTTGGAGTGGAAAAGGACAATTGGAGCTGGCCTTGGGTCCAGAAAAGAAGGAAGAGCACTTAACCGCTCTTCCAAAAGACTTTCAGATTCAGTTCCCGGCGCTCACACTGGATGGATGGCTTACAACCACCTGTAGCTCCAGCTCCAGAGGATCCAACAGCTTCTTTTGGCCTCCAAAGGTACCTGCACATATGTGGCGCACACACACACACACACACACACACACACACACACACACACACTTTTTAAAATAAATAAATAAATAAATAAATAAATAAATAAATAAATAAATAGGTATGTTTATAGTTTCACTGCTTGCAGGGAAGGGGTACATCTTGAATTTCTAAATACTGACAAAAACCTTCACGGCCCATTTTCTTTCCAAGAGAGACCACAGTCCACAATGTGTCAATTGTAGTGCATGATTGCTCTGGTTAGATTTAAACTGAGCAATCTGCCTTGGGGACTTCTATCATCAAGCCAAATTCCTTCTCATGTGCATATAATTCAGTTAAGCCCTTAATGATGCCCCATGGCTTTTATCATGTCTGCTTCTGTGTCTTTATTTAGTCTGATGGATTTGCAACTGACTGATTTCAATCCCTAGGGCTCAGATTCAAGGATATCTTCCACTCTCTTGGGGACAATGAGACCCTTGAGACCAATGAGATCTCTGAGACAGTCCTATTAGAGGTCTGTCTGTTGACCAAGAGGCTAGGGGTTTTCCCTAGAGGCTGAGGAGGGAGAAGGACGTCAGATTAGCTAGGTCAGGGAACTGCCTGGATGAACAGGGTGGCAGGGTGACCTTGAGGTTCTTGGCAGAGGATTCTATCACATGCTCCAGTTAAGTAACACACCCCTCCCTTTACTTCAGTCAGTATTCTTTCCCTGTCAGACCCAAAGAAGATACACCAGATAGGAAAGAAGAGCAAAGTGAAGCTAAGACCAGTCCTGACCCATCTTCCTCTCCGTGGAGGGTCCAGTGAGGCTCTAGAGAGAGGAAGAAAGTAGGATGGGTCTTTAGGATGGAATAGGTTCTGCATATATATCTGCCTGAACACATGTATAACATTTATTAATTTCAAATCATGCTCCTGACATCATACAATATGGGGCAGGGGGGGTGGCGATGAACCAAGTGTGCTGGTATGCACCTATCATCCCAGAATCCGAGAAATGGAGCCAAGGTATCAGAAGCTCAAGATTAGCTGTAGCTGCATAGTAAGTTCTAGGCCAGACTGGCTACATGGGCTCCTGTTGTTAGTTGTTTTTGCTCTTTTGGGGGGCCCGCCACCAAGCTCCCAAATAAATCACACATGAAGGCTTATTCTTAATTATAAATGATGGGCCTTAGCTTGGCTTGTTGCTAGCCAGCTTTTCTTAATTATCCTGTCTATCTTTGACCTCGGGCCTTTTTATCTTTCTCTATTTCTATATACCTTTCTTTCTTACT
This sequence comes from Peromyscus leucopus, assembly GCF_004664715.2. Lineage (NCBI taxonomy): Eukaryota > Metazoa > Chordata > Mammalia > Rodentia > Cricetidae > Peromyscus > Peromyscus leucopus. Next base: position 18,862,461 of record NC_051067.1, read on the forward strand.
CTGTTGCCGGTTGTGTAACTGGGTACCTGGATGGCTGGCCCTGAAGTCCTCTTCCTTCCTCTCTCATTCCTTGATCTTTCTTCCAGATTTCTCCCTCTATATATTCTCTCTGCCTGCCAGCCCCGCCTGTCCTCTCTCCTGCCTTGCTCTTGGCCATTCAGTTCTTTATTAGATCATCAGGTGTTTTAGACAGACAAAGTATTACAGCTTCACGGAGTTAAATAAGTGCAATATAAACAAAAGTAACACATCTTAAAATAATATTCCCCAACAGGCTCCTGTCTCAAAAACCAACCAAACAAAAGAAACCACATGCCTCTTTCAGTTACCTTTATCTTACTGAGCTTTTGGGTTTATTATTACTATTATTATCATCATCATTAACTTATCAAACCATCGCAACTGAGGATACAGCCCGGTGGTATTTTGATCTTAAATCATCTATAATCATTGAAGTTAAGAATCATCAGAAAAGTGAAGTGGCTCTTGGAAGTTAAACCCTGAATTTTAGCAGTTTTGCAGTTGGAGACTCTAGAAACGTCCAGTCTGTGATGCTGGACTCTCCGGACCTTATTGGCGAACCCTGAAGATTTTGACAGTAGAGTGCTTCCTGGCAACTGGTGTCTATGCACCAAGCAAGCAGCCACAATATTCTCATCTATAAAATACAAGGATCACACACACACTTGTTCATGCCTACATGCTGTTTTATCCCTGAACTCAAAGAAGCTCAATGCTGCTGTGAAGCATGTCCCTGTCTCAAATGTTAACCTCCAGGCAAATGCACCTCAGGACCCCCATCTGCTATTAGGGTGACTTAGTTAATGATGCATGTTGTTTAATGTCTAGTTGGCTACTAGTAGTAGAATTCCCAAGTTATTTATTCTACTCAAATTGAGGCAGGCTAAAAGACAGGAAAAATTATGGAAGCAAGAGAATGAAAAAAAAAGGCCTCCTTCTGGAGTCTGGTTGAAGCCTCTCCCCCACTAAGAGTCAAGAATTCCTACACAGTTAGCAATGTTGCCTGGAAAGACTTCCTACATAGGGACAATGGCTCTTTTATACAGAGATATTGAAATAAAAATGTTAAAATAGCAATGAACCATGCTGAAGGCTTGAGCATGTATGACTTAATTCTTTTCCCTGGATAGTTTCTAAGAATCCCTCAGACAAAGGCTGTTATCTTTTGGGATGATTAAAACATCCTAGTTCCCCTTACAGTTTTTTCACTCTAAGGTATTACCTTATCTCAAGTCAATATTCCCGTCTAGTCTACCTCAGAAACCACCCTATGATATCATTACATTCTCTAACAGTCCTCCCAGATCCATTGGTAAAGACAACGAAGTACAGCTCTCCTTTGAGAAGCCTGAATCCGCACTCTCATGGTCTCCAAACACCTCTCTATTAAGCGCTTTGCTTAAATCTACATTGAAACTCACTTTTTAATAAATGCCAAATCTACCTCATACTGGCTTGTCCTAAAGTTGCTTCTACTGCAAAGGATCTGGCATTAAGCTGTGGTCTCTGAAAAAGCTCCTCATGCCTCCTGAGGGGGCAGCATAGGCTGTTTCTCCAGCCTGCCTCCATCACTGGCAAAATGAACTGAAAAGCTCAAGTTCTCCATAAGAACATCCCTTCACATCCATCAGGAAATAAATGACTCAACTTTACTGCTAGAAATAGAAATCTCCATATGTGGTGATACATTACTTTCAAAAGATTTGTGTGTGTGTGTGTGTGTGTGTGTGTGTGTGTGTGTGTGTGTGTGTGTATACCATGTGTGTAGGGGCACCAGTGGAGGCCAGAAAGAAGGGATAAAATTTCCTGAAGTTGGAGTCACAGGTGATTGTGAGCTGTCTTATGTGTGTGTTGGGAGCAGAACTCTGGTCCTCTGAAAGAGCAGCAAGTGCTCTTAACTGTTGAACCATCTCTCTAGCCCTTATTAAATCTTTTCAAACCCATACTACTTATCTTAAGTCCAGATTATAATATCTACTGAACATCTTTACAGGGAATTTCATTGCAATGCAGCTCTTTGTTTCTTTAAATAATATACACGTGTGTTTCAATTTTGTAACAGATAGAGAAAAGGATTTGAAGAGCTATTTTAATTATGGGAACTTAAGGTTTCATTTACCAGGATATATTTAGTCTCAATCATTAAAGCATTTCCACTAGAAGTAGATGTAGCAGGTTGAATTGGGTCTGTTGGCAGTAAGCCTATAATTAGTATTTGGTTTTGTTTCCAAAAATAATAACTCCCCACAAAATCATATCATGTCATATTTCCCAAGGAAAATCAGCCAATTTTGAAAGAAAAACATTGTTAAGGGTAATTAATTCTCCTCTGCGGTTTTCCTGTCTCATGTATATTAATATCGGTTTGTGTGGATTAGGAAGAGCAGCAAAGGGCCTGATATAGGTCCTGCAGGGTGGCAGAGAGAGGAAAGCTAGGCCAAGCAAGGGGAGTTCTTTGGCATTTGGATTTTTGATACATGAAACCATAGTCGACATGAATCTTTGCCTCTATTCCCTTTTAGCCCTTAGCTATTTTTAGGGCAAATTATTTGAGCCTTCACATCAGAGGTTACATTTAATGGTGGATGTGAAATAGTGTAAATTCTCTTCCAACTCAAAACACATCATATTTAGGCAAAATGCACCTGCCTGCAAGCTGCAATGTCAGGGAAAAAAAAAAAAAAAAAAAAGCAAATAACCTCTAGCAGGGAAGAGAGAGGGAACAGCAGAGCATTTGGCCCACAGATAAAGCTTTTAGGTCTGATTTATAGCTACACTAGTGAAACTTCACAAGGTATTATAAAAATTTTGTGTGGACATCCCATGTTAAAAGATAAGGACAAAAGCTGGCTGGGTGGCAGTGGTACATGCCTTTAATCCCAGCACTCAGGAGGCAAAGGCAGGTGAATCTCTGTGAGTTCAAGGCCAGCCTGGTCTACACAGAGAAACCCTGTCTCAAAAAAAAAAAAAAAAAAAAAACAGAGAGAGAGAGAGAGAGAGAGAGAGAGAGAGAGAGAGAGAGAGAGAAAGCTTGTTTTATTTACTTATTTGTTTGTTTGTTTTGGTGGCAGGCTCTGTGTAGCCCTGGCCGTCCTGCAACTTCCTATGTAGACCATGTTGGCCTTGAACTCACAGAGGTTTGATTGCCTCTGCCTCCTTAGTACTGGAATTAAAGGCATGCACCACCATAGCCAGCAACAAGGCATTTTTAAAAGAGGAAAGAGTCGCTGTGACCTCTTTCCCAGGCAGTCTCCCACAGCTGTCCAGACAGGGAAATGGGGACAGTGTACTGGTTCTAACTTACCTATCCTCACCGCAAAACTACAAGATGGCAGTAAATCCTGCTTCACCAGCCTAGGGATGTGGTACAGAATTGTTACTCAAGTTATCCTCTGGTTCACCCATCAGCAATGACTTTCTTCCCTCCTTAGGGTTTCTTCTTCCTTAATACATTTCAACAACAACAACAACTCTGAGATTGTCTTGCTTTTTCTTGGCTGCAGTCAAAACTGATTCACCCACCTGTGACAAGCTAGAGCTGCCATAGTTGTTGGCTGTTTTGTGCTAAAATTAGATGATCTATGCTAAAATTGCCTTGTGCTCCCAGTGAGGTCATCTTTGGTGAGCTGGACCTTTCTTTACACACACACACACACACACACACACACACACACACACACACACACACACACACCTCACCCTCATTCCTAGGATCTTGACTGGGCTCCAGTGGCTCTTTCCTAATAGAATTTACACTTTACTGTGGACTCCGGTGACCTACACAAATCATAACTCTCTTACCTCACATTCTCTCCATCCCCTTCCACCAACGTGAGTTCCTTTGTGGGTCTCCTTAGTCAGTTCACCTAGTGAGTCTACTTGGACCTACCGGGGGTGTTTTACTCACATGGGACTGTTTTCTTGGAGATGGATTCTCTGGAAAGGGCATTTCTATAGAGGTTGTTACATTGGCAGGCTTTGTGTGAGACCATGGTCCTTGTGATGGTTAATATTGCAACAGGATCTAGAATTAGCTAAGAGATACACCTTGAGCATGCTTTCAAGAAGTTATTTAAACAAATTGAAGTTGGAAGGCCCACCTTAATTATGGGCAGCACCATTCCATGGGCTGGACTAAATAAAAATGAGACCGCAAGCTGAACGCCAGCATCCATCCTACTGTAGATGCAATGTGGCCCGGCTCAAACTCCTGCCTTTCTGCCCCGATCCCCACGGTTTTGCTGCCATGATGGGCTGTCTCCTCAAACTGTTAAGCTAAAATAACCTTCCCTTCCTTCCTTCCTCCCTTCCTTCCTTCTTTCCTTCCATTGCTTTTCCAGGGTATTTTACCACAACAGAAAACTAACTAATACAGTCCTATTTTTGACACCATAGAAGTGGCTCAACATGCTGGGTGTCTTCCTGCAGTGACCTCTAAGTTTGAGAACGCCAGGGTGGTAAAGATCCTGGAGTGAACAACTGTCTAATACTAAAGGAGAAGTTAGACTGTCAAGTTTATTTAACCAATGTGGTGGACAAATCCTTCTTAGTTCACTTTCTTACTTAGGGCTAAACTCTAACCACCCATGTCTCAGATTCAAGTACGCAGTGGAAAGCCTCTTGCTCCTCTTGCTTCCTAGCCAGGAGCATGGAACTCTCCTCTACTCTGTAGCAGGAATCTTAAAAGTTCTTATTAATAAAATCAAACCCAAGCCGAGTTATTGGGGTCCATGCTGGTAGATCAGAGAGACAGGACAAGCCACAGCTATCTCACCTCACCGGATCCTCAGCTGGTCTTGTCTCCTCAGACTGGTCTTGTCTCCTCAGGCTTCTGAGTCCTCATCCCAATGGCTTTCAGCTGAATTGCTGCTCGAAAGCCTGAAGCTTAACCAGCCACATGCTTAACCAGCCAAATGCTTAACCAGCCAAATGCCTCTAGTTTCTGGTCCTCACGCCTTATATATCTTTTTGGTTTCTACCACCACTCCCTGGGATTAAAGGCTGGCTTTCTGGGATTAAAGGCGTGTCACCATGCTTGGCTATTTCCAATGTGGCCTTGAACTCACAGAGATCCAGGGGGATTTCTGTCTCTGGAATGCTAGGATTAAAGGCGTGTGCTATCACTGCCTAACTAGTGGCTTGTCTGTTCTCTGACCCCAGGTAAGTTTATTAAGGTACACAATATTTTGGGGAACACAATACCTCCACACTACTCCCTTTCAGAATGCTGAGATCCTGGGAGGGGCCTGGCATAGTCATGGCCATGACCACTCCTTCCCTGCTCTGTGGCTCTCTGTTTTCTCTGTCTCCTTCCAAAGGTCTTGCAGTCCACATGAATGGTAGTATCCTGGGTAACCTATCAAAGGCTTGAGAGATGATCTACCTTGGCTCTCTCCTGGGGGCATTAGTTTTCACATTACCAGGCATTGTTTTCCCAGGGCTGGGCCTTGGACAATAGGCCAGAGGCTCACACTTGACCAAACCAACCATAAGCACCTTCCAGAGGTGGCACTAAGGTCTCTGGGTTTAAATGTATAAGGTGAGCCTGTTGTAGAATATTATTTTAACTGTGTAAAGATGTGTTGTATTTGTTTATGATGCAGAATATTACTTTAACTGTGTAAAGGTGTGTTACATTTGTATATGCTGCATTTGTTTAATGATGTAAGGATGTGTGTTTAATTATGTAAAGATGTGTTGCATTTGTTTCATCTTCTCTGCCTAAGGCACCTGATTGGTCTAATAAAGAGCTGAACAGCCAATAGGTAGGCAGGAGAAGGATAGGCAGTGCTGGCAGGCAGAGAGAATAAGTAGGAGGAGAAATCCAGGCTTGAGAGAGGAGAAGAAAGGAGGAGAGAATGAAGAGAGAGAGGGGCATGCCTGGGGTCAGCCAGGCATGAGAAGCAGTAAAAGTAAGAGATACAGAAGGAAGACAAGTAAAAAACCCCAAGGCAAAAAAAAAAATAATAATAATAATAGAGAAATAGGTTAATTTAAGTTAAAAGTAGCCAGAAATGAGCCTAAGTTAGGCCGAGCATTCATAACTAAGTCTCCATGATATGACTTGGGAGCCGGTAGGTGGCTAAAAAATAAAGCCTGGTACATGAGCCCCAACAACTGGCCCCCTCTGATGATTCTTCTGAAGCAAAGCCAAGGTGATTCACCCCTAGTTTTGGGATCACTGGTTCACAAACAGGAATTCCCTTGTGGGCATCTACTCACCTCTAGAGTAGAGGCTCACACAGATTGAGGTGTGATTTTTGCTCCCAGCTGTAAAACAGGGGACAAATACATATTCATATGAGGTGCTTATAATCTTGCCTGGCACAAATGAGCTCTTTGTAAATGAAGGCTCTCGTCACAATATACTAATGACTTGTGATATTATGAGTGTCATTGCTACATCTGTAGCATCTAGTTGCTAGCATAGGTAGGGCCTGAGTATGATATATTGATGACACTACAGAAAGCTGTGAAGAGCCACACCTTGCTGGATTTTTAGGAGGCAGTGGGCAATCAGCAGATGGAGCATGCTTCTGTCTCCATCTTATTCAGCCCAATGTTTCCTTCTCCCTGCAGCCTCCAGATGGGGTAAGGAGGTAATAAAGGAGGTGAGGTTCCTCCTCTTGGGTGCTGTTCCTCCCTTGTCATTTCCACTATTTTACAAAGTTGAGATTGATTGAAAGGACTTCATTGATGAGCTAATTGCTCTTCCAGGCTGTGATTTTTCCTTCTGGTTCATTAGGGTCACAGGTGCACAGTAATTAGACTACAGGGAAAAGGAATCAGCCATTCCACATATTCCACAGAGCTTTTTAATACCGTGTAAAACTGGCTTATTAAGACAACAGTTACCATCTGTGAACTTCCATGCCCGTCTTAGGGTTTCTATTGCTGTGAAGAGACACCATGACCATGGCAACTCTTATTTATCAAGGAAAACATTTAACTGGAGTGGCTCACTGGCAATTTCAGAGGTTCAATCCATTATCATCATGGTAGGGATCGTGGCAGCATGCAGGCAGATATGGTGCTGGCTACATCTTGATCAGAAGGCAACAGGAAATGGACTGTGTGTCATACTGAGGGAAGCCTGAGCAAAAGAGATCTCAAAGCCTACTCCCACAGTGATACACTTCCTCCAACAAGGCCATGCCTACTTCAACAAGGTCATGCTTCCTAATAGTGTCACTCCCTTTGAGGGTTATTTTCTTTTAAACCACCACAATTCCATGTGTAAACAAGTGTTAGAAATTGTCAAAAGAGCCATGGGGGTCTGTGGTAGTTTGATGTAATTGGCCCCCACAAACTCATAGAAAGTGGCACTATTAGGAAGTGTGGCCTTGTTGGAGTAGGTGTGGCCTTGTTGGAGGAAGTATGTCACTGTGTGGGTGGGCTCTGAGGTCTCTTTTGCTCCAGCTTCACTCAGTATGACAGTCAGTCCATTTCCTGTTGCCTTCGGATCAAGAAGTAGTCAGCACCATATCTGCTTACATACCACCATGTTCCCTGTATGATAATGGACTGAACTTCTGAAACTGTTAAATGTCTTTTCCTTTATAAGAGTTGTCAGCCGGTCGGTGGTGGCGCACGGATCTCTGTGAGTTCGAGGCCAGCCTGGGCTACCAAGTGAGCTCCAGGAAAGGCGCAAAGCTACGCAGAGAAACCCTGTCTCGAAAAACCAAAAAAAAAAAAAAAGAGTTGTCATGGTCAGGTGTCACTTCACAGCAATAAACACCCTAAGACAGGGTTTAAGATCAAGGCTGCTGATGCGTGAAGAACTGTTCTCCCCTGCAGATGGAAAGGCCCTTGTGTTGGCTCTGTGGTTCACAGCTCTAACTAGACCTCAAAATCACAGAGAAGCTCTCACACAATATGGAAATGTTGCTTTCAAATCAAATGTTCTCAAGCTTAAGCCAGTGCGGATGGAAAATTAACACTGTCTCCCACGTTTTTTGGAGGCACAGCTAGCCTTGAAAACCACCAAGTGAAATTATAATTATCAATTATTAGTGCTTTTCCCCCTTATGTGTATCAAGCTGAAACTTCACCATCTGAAATGATTGTTCCAATTTTCATTTTTGCTACTAATTCATATTAAACATAAAAAAACCAAAATGGGGTCTCACTATGTATGTTTTTAAGATTTATTTTTTATTTTATGTGTATGAGTGCTTTGCCCTCATGTATGTATGTGCACTGCATACATGCCTAGTTGCCTGCAGAGTCTAGGAGAGGGCACTGGATCCTTTGGAGCTAGAGATACAGGAGGTTGTGATCGTCTATGTGGGTGCTGGGAACTGAACATAGGTCCTCTGCAAGAGCAAGTACTCTAACTGCTGAGCCATTTCTCCAGCCCCTGGCTTGTTCTGGCATATTATTAAGCTCTCCCACTTGAAGACATTTCTATGCTGTAGTGGATCAAAAGATGTGGTCTTTTTCTAAGGGAAAATGATTTGTTTATAAGATAGGAGGAAGTGGTCTCCATTAGTCATGCAGGTCCATGTACTTTTATGAATGGAGTTGATTATTTATGAATATTTTATGGATAATATAGATTCAAACATATTAACAGAAACAATGGTTTCTTCCCTTAGTGCATAATACAACATCTTTTCCTTTTCATCTGAGCAAGAAGATGAAGCCAGAAGTCTAGTTAGTTTCTATTATCATGAGATGAAGCTTGAAATACAAACAGAAGTAGGATGTCTTCTGCTACTCTTTCCACTTAGTTCATGTTAGGCACTCACACCTTCGCAATGCAGGCCACTCCAGGCAGCACATGCCTCCTGGATCTGTTGAACGCCATCCTGAGTCCTTGCTGCCCTTTTCCAATTCCTTTCCTTCATATTCAACGGCATCCTGGCCTTTGATCTTGTGCAGTAGACTTCACTTTTCAACCTCGCAGGTTTGAAAGCCTCTGCTTTCTTTTTCAGAGTCACCTTGCCAGCTCTGTTTAGCTTATCTCAAGTAGCTACTCATCGCTTCGGAAGAAACATGTACGTCTCTTAGGTGGATGGTTCTGGCATCTTCAGACTCGATGATGCTCAAAATATTTAGATATTTACAAATCTAAGTTAGGTCCTGGTTGTTAAATGCTCATGGTGTCTCTCCTAAAAGACCTCTGACAGTGATGTGGTGTGGAATCTTCTGGGGTTGTACAGCTTTACACATTAGCAGCAGCTTCCTTTGGGAGTCAAATCCCACCAAATCTTTGTGGGTTGCTCTGTTTGCCGTGAAAATCTGTTGTAACAGGATTTTTTTTAACCCCTGCCCTGAAAAGTCCTGTGGGAAAGCACCCTACCCTTTTGTAGAAACTCAGGGTAGAAGTGTCCCAGCTGACCGCATGATTCTTGGCTCTTATTAAACTGCTTGCTTGCTTTCCCCTGCAACTGCAGACCAGGTTGTAGTCTTTCTGTGTTCTTTGTCTTTACAAACTCCTTGTAAAATGCACTTGGGGCTGCACTGTGAGAAGCATTTCTCTCCAGGAGTCACTAGCAGACTTAATACAGACTCTTAATTTGAACTTTTCGTGAGGGTGGTGCCTGGGTTTTTACCCCTTAACACTAACGACCTACAGACCTGACAAGGTCACATGCTTAATAAACTTTAAAATAAACAGGATGTAAAATACCAAGATGAACACGCAAACACTGTCTTTGTTGAAAACAGACAAATGTAAGCAGCAAAGGAAAAGGAAAGCTTAGAGGGAGAAAGATAGGACCCAGATGGTCATAAAACTGTACCCTCCTGATTGCTCAGCCAGTGATGAAAGGGAAGAGGAGACCTGTATCGCGGTTACAAAAGTTCTTCTCTGTGCTCAGCGTGCCCACTATTCTGGACTGATGCCTGTCTTTACCAAGTGGTATGACCCGAACTGACATACTCTCACTCCTCGGCCAAGTCTACAGTGCTCTTATTATGAAGTGAGGGTCCCTGTTTCTCACACTCAAGTGTTCAAGCATATGAACCCTGTAGGGAACAATTTATATCCAAACCCCAATAGGGAGCTAACTCCTCTTTTTTATTTTGATACGGCTAATGAAGTACATGCCTAATATTCCTAGGGCAGCGGAGCTGCTGATACTGAACCTCAAACGAAACCTTGCCCATCATGGAAAAGAGAATGTCATCCTGTAGCTTGTCCTACAGAGAAACGAGTCCTCATTTTGGAAGTTTGTACCCAAGAAAAGCAGGACTAAACACCCAACTTCCTAGCTCAGTAGTCAGCATCGTCCTCCCTCCTCGGTGGAAAAGGCTCGAAGTGTTTTGATCATCACCTTTTCACATGGAAGACAAGTATAAGGAGGTAGCTCGGTGGTAGAGTGCTTGCCTAGCACACCGCAAAGGATGTTGGGTTTGAGATGCCCCGTGGACACATGCTGAAACAACTGACAGGAAAGGGGATCAGGCTGAAACTAGAGAAATGGGTACCAGCAGTGCCTTGGTAGAGACTACATTAGATGATGAATAGGCTAACCCGGGGAGAGTCTGTGAACATAGTCTTGTAAGCAGCTATTGAAACAGAATGGATGAAAGGAAGAAAGAGTCGAGCAAATAAATGCACGGAGGACAACTGAAAGGTTGAGAACAGTTGGTACAGGAAGTAACAAGGAGGGCTGGCTCAGTTGTAGAGCCTTAGTATCCAAGATACTGTGGGTTTGACCCCCGCCCAGGGACAGGGACGGGGTGGGGTGTAACAAATGGTAACAACCTGGAGGTGTTAAGGGCACAGGAATTTGATGGGGTCGGTTAAAGATCTAGAGTGTGAAAAGCAAAGGTATGGAGACAGGTGATCTATCACTGCCGAAGCCCAACACCAGGGACCGAATCCTTGACTCAGTGTTGCTACACAGGGAGGCTACCCAAGAGATTCCCGCAGCTCTCTTCCGACCCTCGAAAGCCAACCCTTCACTACAAGGCGCGAGGGACGGAAATCATCTTTCCAAGATGCATTGGCGCTGCGGAGTTATCCCGGAGAAGGCCCGGCTCCAGCTTAGAAGCGGGCGGCCAGCCGGTTTCCCGCCGGGTCGGCGGAGAAGGCGAGCGCCTGGGCGAAGGCCCCGCCCCTTCAGCGCAGCGGGACTTTTCCCTGTGCGCTGCACTGCGGCTGCGCGGGCCGGGCGCGCGCGGAGGGGGCGGGGACGCGGAAGGCGCGGCGGCTGCGGTGCCGGGCGAGAGTCGGCGGAGGGGCGGGGGCGCCCAACGGCGGCGTCGGGGAGCGGCGGCGGCGGCGGCGGCGGCGCGAGGCCTGAAGGGAGGGGACGCGATGCTGGAGACCCTGCGCGAGCGGCTGCTGAGCGTGCAGCAGGATTTCACCTCCGGGTGAGTACGCGGTGGGCGACCCAGAGGGCCGCGGGGCTGCCGTCGGCTCGGCGCGCCCGGGCGCCTCGGAGACAACGAACTTGCCAGCGTCCCGGCGGCAGCACCGAGTCCCTTTGGTCCCGAGTGGCGCGGACGGGATGCCCCCCTCCCCTGTCGCGGGGCAGCGGTGCTTGGCTGGCCAGGACGGTCACGTGAGGGGCCGTGTCCTCCGCATTGGGAGCCCGCGGGCCTACCCGGGACAGGACCCCCCCCGGGACCCGCCTGACCCTCCGGTTTCAGTTCCGACACGCTCGGCCCGAGCCTTGGCCAGGCTGGCCCGCCTCTTCTGCTGCCGTCTCCGCCTTTGCCCTGGTTTAACGCCCGGTTGGAGGAGCTGGGCCAGAGGAACGGAACTGGGTCGAAACTGTTCATACCGGAGTTGCCCAAACTTTGGCCGCCCCGGGGAACCTTTCGCAATCTCCAGGCTCTGGCCTCTCGGAGCTCCAGTTAAGCCGGAATGTCAGGGAAGGGGTCATTAAAGGATTCCCCAGGTGATTCCGATGTGCTGCAAAGTCTGGGAACGTGACTGGATGCCAGGCTCCCTAAGCGGGGTTTTACCATTTAGCCTGACTACAAGTTACCCAGTCTCTTGTCTCTACGACTGTAAAATGATAGTGATGCTGCTTATCTCATAAACTTATTGGGACTGTTAGTAACTGTTAAATAAACAGACAGTAAGCACTGTTTGTAGGTTTTTAGTATTTAATTCATTTACAACTTGTATTGCTTTACGAAAAGTGTCACCTTTATAAAGGATCTGACATATCTTTGGTTTGTTCTTCCTTTTTTTTTTTTTTGTTTTTGTTTTGTTTTGTTTTTTTGTTTTGATACAGTGTCTTATACAGTAGCCCAGATTGGCTTTGAACTGCTGGGAATATTCCTGCGTCGGTGCTGGGATTCCAGGAATCCACCACCATGACCTGATGGTCTGTCATGTGTTTGGAAGAGTGTTCACAATGTGAGGGCACCTTAGTCACGATGCTACTTTAATAATTAATGGGAAAAGCGTTAGCTGATCTCTCATCTCGTGGAACAAAAATGTTTATACTGTTTGCCTGTTGAATAGTAACAAACTGGCAAACATTTGAAAGCTTCCAGTATAAATAAAGCATTTTACTGACAATTTTAGCTTTGTGTTCTAGTCAATATTAATTATGAGTGCCTAAGGAATTAGTCAGTGGTAATTGTTATTGCATGCTTGTATTTTTAAGCTATAAATTTAGGAAAAGTAACCTTTTTTGAATGTAAATTTAAAAAACTTTAGTGTATTGCTATAAAAATAGCCTCCTTGTAGCCTGAGAGTGGCCATGACTAAACCCCCCTTGAATACCCTTCTGTTACTACTTCAGGGAATTTTGATGGCTTAGCAGTCCCTTTTGTAGTTGCTAGGATCAGACATCACATGGTTGTCTTAGAACCCATTCTTATGTTTGATATTTGTTTCGAGGGTTTATTGCTAATTATTCTAATTAGGAATGTGGACTCTGGACTGCACAGGCCCACGCTGTCTTCTGAGATCTGGAGAGCTTTAAAGGTTTAGAGTTTGCCGGGTGTTTGGTGGCGCATGCCTTTAATCCCAGCACTCGGGAGGCAGAGGCAGGTGGATCTCTGTGAGTTCGAGGCCAGCCTGGGCTACCAAGTGAGCTCCAGGAAAGGCGCAAAGCTACACAGAGAAACCCTGTCTCAAAAAACCAAAAAAAAAAAAAAAAGGTTTAGAGTTTATTTAGGGACAGGATCTGAGGGTAGGTATGTGATCAGGACCCCCTGGAAAGTGATGCCATAGCCTGGAGGCAGGTTTAGAGTTAGATCATCCTGAGAAAGTTTTGTTCCTTGTCGGTTCTTACGTCTCAGCTTCCTTTCTGCACAGGTTACTTAACAGACAGGCCAGCAGACCCTACGCCATTATCCTGTTACCTGGCAGGGAAATAATACTCTTCAAATCATGTGTGTCTGCCAGTGAAAAGGTAGCTCTAACTGCTGATATTAACTTTGTTCAGTTCCTTGATTTCCTACAGTTTTTTGAGGGAAAATCAAAACAAACAACCCATCTTTCTGAGTCTCTCAAATTCCTGCTTGAGAACCCCCTGTTCTGTTTTACATACTTAGCCATTTCGGCCTTGGCTAATAAATTAAGCACAATACACGTTTCTGTGGTAATAAGCACTGAGAGATTCCTTTGAAAGAGTTATGGCAGTCACCTCCCAAGACTATCATATTAAACCTGTCCCTATAGGACTCTTGGTAAGTGGAGCAAGTGTTTGGCAGACAGAGCAGCTACCATCTGAAACAGTTTTGAATGCCCTGTGCTCAGGTTTCCGTTAATAGGTTTTCTGAGTTTGATATGTGCAGTGTTACTCCTAACAGTCAGCAGGGACAGTGACTCTCAAGTTTCCCTCATTGTCAGCTTCTGAAAACTCATGAAGCTGGACTCTTAACTCCAGGCAAATTACCTTTTGAATTTTTTTCCATGTGTATGTTTGTGTGTCTCTGTGTATGAATGTCATGTGTATGCAGGTGCCTGCAGAGGAGAGATGAGAGCATGGAATCCCCTGGACCTGGAGTGACAGGCAGTAGTAAACAGCCATGTGGTTGCTGGGAACCAAACTTGAGTACTCGGGAAGAACAAATCCTTTTAACTGCTGAGATATCACTCCACTGCCTTCCCCGAAATAGGACTATTTTTATTGTTCTCCTAAGAGAATGACGCCTCAGTGACTAAATCATGCCCAACGAGGTCCTCCAAGACTCCTCTAAGCCAGGAAACTGCTATCATCTTGTGGATGTCATCAGTGTCCCAAGTGCGAAAGAATGAGCCTACCTGGGCTTGTTGAGTATTTATAGGACCCCTCCTCACCTGAGTATCCAGCTGCTCCCTCTTGCCTGTTATACTCAGTGCTGCCTTAATTACACATGGCCTCCAGAGGGGGTTAGCAGGGGATAGCTAGAGGAGGGGAAGCCCTCATCTCTCCAGGGTAAAGGCTTTTTAGGTGCAGTCTGTTGGGGGAGATGCACCCACACTGCTCTAAGTAATGTCTCACCTGTGTTTTGTAAGGAAGCTCAATAAACTTCTTGGTTCCCCAAAGTGTACTTTGTAGATATCATGTCTTGGTTTGTCCTTGGGACCCTGGGGGATAGGGGGCGGTAAACATTGTTAATGTCTCCCCCAAAGAAGGAAGTTTAATTACAGAGACCACAATATCTACAATCCATTCATACTTAAGGGGAAATGCATTGTACAGTCATAATTGTTACAGGACAAGACAGAGATTACAGATGGTCTGGAGGAACCCAGGTTGTCCTTAGATTTTTAGCTTTTCTTTTTTTAGTACTGGGTGCCTTAGGATTTCTATTGCTGTGAAAAGACACCATGACCACAGCAACTCTTCTAAAGGAAAACATTTAATTGGGATGGTTCACTTACAGTTCAGAGGTTTAGTCCATGATCATCATGATGGGAAGCAAGGCAGCATGCAGGCAGACATGGTGCTGGAGCTGAGAGTCCTTATACCTTGATCCAAAGGCAACAGGAAGTGAGCTGAAACACTGGGTGTGGCTTGAGCATATATGAGGCATCAAAGCCCCACTCTAAAGTGACACACTTCCTCCAACAAGACCATACATACCTATTCCAACAAGGCCACACTTCCCAATAGTGCCATTCCCTCTGGAGGCCATTTTCTTTCAAACCACCACATTCCACTCCCTGGCCCCCCAAAATGCATTCAGTCCAATTTGAAAAGTGCCCATAGTTTATAACTGTCTCAAACTCATTTAAAAGTCTGAAGTTCATAGTCTTTTCTGAAATTCATGCATTGTCTTAACTGTTATCCTCTGTAAAATCAAAATTAAAAAAAAAACAGATCACATTTTTACAACGTATATCCTGTAGGGAAGGGAACACAGGAAATACTGGACCAAAGCAAGACTGAAAACCAGCTGGGTCAACTCCAAACTCTGTATCTCCATGTCTGATATCAAAATGCTCTTCAGATCTGCAGCTCCTTTGAGCTTTGTTGACTGCAACATACTTCTTCTCTTTGGCTGGTTCCTCTCCCTGTTAGCATCTCTCCTGGGCAGATATCCTTTGGTTCTGGCATCTCCAACATCTTACAGTCTCCAAGGCAATCCAGACTTCAACTTCAGTTTCACACAATGGCCTCTCTAGGCCTCCATTTAGGGACATCCCTGACACATGCCTGGCCTCAGCAGCTTTTCTTTGTCTTGGAGGCAAATTCCACAGCCCCTTTCTTCTGTCCTTAACTCCAGAACCACCTGGCCAAAGCTGTCAAGTTCTGCTTGCTGGGGCTGGAACATGGCCCCTTGTTCAATTACATCTTCAACTTTTTTTTTTTTGATGGTTCCCTTCACTGCCTAAGCTTGGATGTCGTGAAATTGGATCTGTAGTCCAGATTGGCCTTGAACTTGGTGATCTTTCAATTGTATCTTCATCAGCTTTCTGTTTTTGATGATTTCCTTCACTGCCCAAACTTGGCTGTTCTGGAACGTGCTCTGTCGACCAGGCTGGCCTTGAAAGGGAAAAATCAGTAGCCATCTTGAGAGACGCTTCCCCCACCCCTCCTCCAAAGGTATTTGCTGACCAGCAGTTTTAGAAGTGACCAGAAGTTCAACTTATAAGGCTGGGACAATAAATCTATGTATCCTGGACTTGGCAAAACAAGATATGGGGAGTAATGGGCTCAACTGACCTCAGAGAAGAGTAGGACTGAAACAATGAATCTGAATGTATATATCCTGGGTTCAGCAAAAGCAGGACATAGGGAGTAAAAATTTATGTCTCTGTAGATACCTTGAATCCTGTTAGCCATCAGTAACCTCATGCTTATAGCTCAGCCAGTAACCTCAAAGAACTACCTCACCCTTAGCCCCCTTGTCCAATCCCAAGCTGCATGTAAACCTTTCCTATATAAACCCCTTAAAGTGAGTGCTCGGGGCCGTTCTCCTCCACCCGCTGTGTCGGATGTTGGACATGGACCAAGTTTGCTTGTTTTGTTATTAAAAACCTCTGTGTGCTCGCATCGGATATTGGCTCTGTGGTGGTTTTGCTTGGGGGACTTGCGACCTGGGCACAACACCTCAAACTCAGAGATCCACCAGCCTCTGCCTTCCCAGTGCTGGAGTTAAAGGTGTGTGCTACCACACCAGGCTCTAAGCTTTTCTTTCTTTCTTTTTTTTTTTTCTTTTTTTTTTTTTTTTTTTTGGTTTTTCGAGATAGGGTTTCTCTGTGTAGCTTTGCGCCTTTCCTGGAACTCACTTGGTAGCCCAGGCTGGCCTCGAACTCACAGAGATCCGCCTGCCTCTGCCTCCCGAGTGCTGGGATTAAAGGCGTGCGCCACCACCGCCCCAGCTCTAAGCTTTTCTTTAATTCCTTTTCTCAACATGTAAATTTAGTTGGGTAGGATTTTGCCCTGAGGTCACCATTCCATTCTGTTTATCTCTTTGAATACAGGACTTAGCTCCTTTTCTTCTCAATTTTTTTTTTCTTGCTCAGCTTGTTCTTTTTCATTATATATCTTTATTAGAGTTAACACTAGTAACTGATAAGTATTTTGAATCCCCAGTGTTAGGTTTCTCCACTGATGCAATAAGCCAGATCAAGTTGTATTAAAAGTAAAGGACCAGGTTTAATCTGAGCAAAGCATTCCTGGGTGAACTGTGGTGGGGGGTGGGGGGAAGGAGGAGAAATCACCTGGCAGGTGTGTAAACAGGAGCTTAAATACCCTGTAGGCAGTCATGAGCAACTCTAGGGGAGGAGCCGCCATTTGATGGGCTTTCTGAAGGCCAGGGTTTGGAGAGGGAGGGCTAAGGCTGAGCTTCCAGTGGAAGAGTAGCCACACAATAGATTCTATACTAGGCTCTTTTGATATTTCTGCTTCCAAGGGAATTAATCCAAAACTCTTTACTTTAGCTTCAGGCAAACTTTTAAGACAAGGGCAAAAAGCAGTCACATTATTTACCAAAATATCACAAGAACAATTTCTAGGCAATGTACTCAAATTCTCCTCTGAAACTCTTGAGCCAGGCCCCCACAGTTCAAATCACTCTTAGCACCACTGTCTTCCATGTTCCTATTGGTATGGCCCATTAAGCAGTGCTTAAAGCGTTCCACTGCTTTTCTAACCCAAACTCCCAAAGTCCATATTCCTCCAAACAAAAGCATGGTCAGGCCTATCATAGCAGTACCACAGTTCCTGGTACCAACTTCTGACTTAGAGTTTCCATTGCTGTGAAGAGACACCATGACCACGGCAACTGTTATAAAGGAAAACATTTAATTGGGGTGGCTCACTTGCAGTTCAGAGGTTTAATCCATTATCATGGCAGGAAGCATAGCAGCATGCAGGCAGACATGGTCCTGGAGAAGGAGCTGAGGATTCTTACATCTTGACCCACAGGCAACAGGAAGTGGTCTAAGACACTGGGTGTGGCTTGAGCATATATGAGACCTCAAAGCCTGCCTCCAAAGTGACACACTTCCTCCAACCAGATCATACCTGCTCCAATGAGGCCACACCTCCTAACAGTGCCACTCCCTTTGGGGGCCATTTCCTTTCAATCCACCACATGCAGAATAGAACCCAGTGCTTCACACATGCCAGGCAAGTGCCTTACTGCTGAGCATCATCCCCAGTCCCTTGTGGTCTTTCCTTATAAACTTTTATCCATTGTACCAGCACCAGCACAAACCTAGTGTTGGGATTATATCATTTTCTTTTCCCTTAAGTGGTTAGCAGGCAAACCCAAGAGTCTTGGAGCTGGAGGACATTGACTGGGTCTTTTTCCTTGAGTTCTGTTTTCATTTGACTTGGTTCTTGGAGTCAGTGTAGGGGTTCCTGTAGAACATGGCTTTTATTTGTTTGTGTATTTTTTTTAGACTGGATTAGCTCTGTGGGGAAACTATTGGAAGTACATACTTTGCATCTGCTGTTTTTTTAACTTTTGAGCAGTTATGAACAAAAGAATAGGTTATTAGGTATGTAAAGCTCTTCAGGGAGCTGAAACACAAATTCCCTGAAGGTTTATGGCTGTATATTACAAGCTTGTGACCACTGCCCCCAACTCTTCTTGTTCAGTATCTTCATTCTTTTCTCCTCTTCTGTAGTTTTAAATTGTACAAAGAAGAGTATCTAATAATGTAACTTAGAGTGTGGCCTCTAGGCAAAAATTTGCTCAAGATGTTGACCTTTCTAGAATTTCTTCATTTCCTTATTTTTTTAGGTTCTGGGAATGGAACCCAGGACTTTGTGGTAGGCAAACAACCTGTCACTAAGTTACTCCTTCAGCCAACAGGTCCGTCGTTCTTTCCTGTGTATAAGTAGTGTGTATATGTGTGTGCAGGTGCATGTACCCATGTGTGTACAGACAATAGTTAGTACCAAGTGCCTTTCTCTTTTGCTTCCTACCTTTAATTTTTTTCAGATATACTTATTTTGTTTTATGTGTGTGTTTGCTTGCATGTATGTATATGCAAAGTGCCTTTTTCCATAGATGCTTTAAAAAGGTTTGAGAGGCTATATGCTCAGTTTTGTATAATATACACCAGGAAGTGTTTGTATATTGAGCTAGATCTGGCAGCTACCAAAGTTATAGAAGCAGTTTCTGCCCTGGTGGTAATGAAAAGCAAAGTGTAATGACCTGAATGTTAAAAGACACTAATGATGTGCTTTGTGAGCCCAGAGTCCTTGATTTGGGTGCATTCACTGAAGGCTTCTAAGTGGGCCTTGAAGGATAAGGATGGATTGTTACAAGTTTCAGTAAAGATACTGGAGAAATGGAAGCTATTATAGGAGATGTAGCTGGGAAGGAAGTTCAGGGCCTGGGAATAGAGAATTTTTCTTTCTTTCTTTTTTTTTTTTTTTTTTTTTTTGGTTTTTCGAGACAGGGTTTCTCTATTTAGCTTTGCACCTGCACCTTTCCTGGAACTCACTTGGTGGCCTAGGCTGGCCTCAAACTCACAGAGATCTGCCTGCCTCTGCCTCCCAAGTGCTGGGATTAAAGGTGTGCGCCACCACCGCCCGGCGAGAATTTTTCATGCTTTGCTTAATCTATCAAAAGATTTGTCCTGTGCTTGCTTTGTGTCAGGCCTATTTTAGGTACTGGGGCCATAGCACAGAACACCTAGACTAGTGTCAGGAGGCAGACCATCTAGAATATCAGAGCTGTTGTGGCTAACAGATTGAGGGATGGGCCTACATGAATTTTTGTGTTTGGGATTAGGGATGGCGAGCAGAGAAGTTATGCTTGTAAGTGTGGGCCAGGTAGGAGATGATGAGTGCTGGCAGATATTTAGAAGAGGAACGATGTGACAGGCAGTGGTTGAGCTTGTCAGCAGTGAAAAGTGAAATGAAAAGTTGTAGAACTTGTGAATGTTGATTTGTAATAGCTTGGATAAGAGATGGCATTATACCAACATGAAGGAATAAGAAGGGACTTGAGGGGAAAGGAGCAGTTGACAGGGATTTTGTGAAGTAGCCCTTGAGATCCGAGGAGCTCTTGGAAATTGAAGGTACCCTCAGGAGAGGGGTCAGAACTGAAGCAGTATGTTTGGGGTCCATTAGGGCAGAGGCGGTTTGAAAATATTTTCCCTTTTTTGAGTCTGTGGCACTTTGGTGTGCATTGCTGAGGCTGTAGAGTTTAAAGGGTCATATACACTTTTAAATGTGATAGTTTTGCTTTGAGATTCCCCCACCCCAGTGTCTGTCAGTCTGTGTCTGTCTCTCTGTCTGTGCCACATACAGAATAAGAGATATGTAAACATAATAAATTGGATTTTGATTTGTGAACAAAATTTAAAGTTGGAATAGCAGAAGGTTGAACATAGTTTACAGACTTGTGTTTTATGACCAAATATGCTGGCTTGCAGGTTTTGTAGTTTTTCAAAGCAACCATCATCCCTTTTCCTACTACCTTGTAGACAAGGTGGGAATTGATGGGCGTGCAAATGAAATGCTGTCCATACAACCCAATGCAGTTGAGCCAGCTAGCAGATCTGTCTGTCAGTAGTACACGGGGAAGCTCTGTAATATTCCACCCCGGCTCAGTAATGAGCATAGCTTGTTGATCTGTGTGTGGTTTGTGTCCATGTTGGTATGTGAATGAGTGCTTATGGGGACCAGAGGACCGTGCTGTGTGGGTGTGAATGAGTGCTTACGGGGACCAGAGGACCGTGCTGTGTGGGTGTGAATGAGTGCTTACAGGGACCGGAGGGCCGTGCTGGAGTTTTGCTTGAATTACTTTACGCCTTGTTTTGTTTTTTGAGACAGGGTCTCTCACTGAACTTGGGGCTCATCAGTTCCACTAGGCTGGCTAGCCTGTAGGTTCCAGGGATCTGTCTGTCTTCGTTTCTGCAGTGCTAGAATTACAGATGCTTTCCCTGCTTTCCCATGGATTCTGGGGATCTGAACTCAGGCCCTCAGGCTTGTCTTGATGGAGTTTGTCAACTAAGTCATCCCAGCCATCTCATTACTCTTTCATCAAGTAATAATCATACTTTTATTTGAGTTAGTCTGAAGTTTCTCAGAATGCCCCCAGATCATATTAGAAGTTTTATTTAATTCTTGGCAAATCTATGTGGTTGGATATAATACTATTTTATATTTGAGGAAACTTGGGAATTCATCTGGATCAGTATTTCCTTCCCAGTGTCCATGACATTAGGGAATATGAAATAGACTTTATTAAGTTTACAGCTCAAGATTTGTGTGAGAAATGTAAGTTGTCTCCATGTGGAAATGCTACACTAAGGGTGTTCCTAGAAAAGAACTGATTGCCTTTTTTCTTAAGAGGAAAAATATGTATATATTCAATTTCATATTTTTGTTTAAAAATAATAGAGGCAGGTGTGGTGGTGCACGCCTTCAATCCTAGTGCTCAGGAAGCAGAAGCAGAGGCAGAGGCAGGTGGATCTCTAAGGTTGAGGCCAGGCTGGTCTATATAATGAGTTCCGTGACAGCCAGAGCTGCACAGTTAGACAGTGTTTGAAAACAAACAAAAAGAACTTCAAAAGAAAAGAATAATAGTGGCTGTAACCTCACATCTTTTTCTTCATTAAATTTTCTTAACTCCTTCTTGTCCTCTTGCATTTTATTCTAAATTTTGGTACATTGATTTTTTTTTTTTTTTGAGAATGTATGATGAGAGAAGAATATTTAAAGACTTTATTGTTAGAAAAAAAATTTTGAGACAAGATCTCAGGCTGGCCTTGAACACTTAATCATCCTACCTTAGCTTCCCCTACTGCTGAGGTTCTAGACACGTGCTTCCGTGTCTGGTTTAAAACCATTTGTTAAAGTGAAAGCTTCAAACATACACAAAAATAGAGCAGTGACCTGAGCCCCATGTATCTCCATCAACAACCTGCAAGTGTTGACGTCTGTGTCTCTCCTGTCATCAGCCCTGCCCGGGTCTGCTGCACCTCTCACCTCTCATGGGGCAGTCAGCCCTGCCCGGGTCTGCTGCACCTCTCACCTCTCACGGGGCAGTCAGCCCTGCCTGGGTCTGCTGCACCTCTCACCTCTCACGGGGCAGTCAGCCCTGCCCGGGTCCGCTGCACCTCTCACCTCTCACAGGGCAGTCAGCCCTGCCTGGGTCTGCTGCACCTCTCACCTCTCACGGGGCAGTCAGCCCTGCCCGGGTCTGCTGCACCTCTCACCTCTCACGGGGCAGTCAGCCCTGCCCGGGTCTGCTGCACCTCTCACCTCTCACGGGGCAGTCAGCCCTGCCCGGGTCTGCTGCACCTCTCACCTCTCACGGGGCAGTCAGCCCTGCCCGGGTCCGCTGCACCTCTCACCTCTCACGGGGCAGTCAGCCCTGCCCGGGTCTGCTGCACCTCTCACCTCTCACGGGGCAGTCAGCCCTGCCCGGGTCTGCTGCACCTCTCACCTCTCACGGGGCAGTCAGCCCTGCCCGGGTCTGCTGCACCTCTCACCTCTCACGGGGCAGTCAGCCCTGCCCGGGTCTGCTGCACCTCTCACCTCTCACGGGGCAGTCAGCCCTGCCCGGGTCTGCTGCACCTCTCACCTCTCACCTCTCACAGGGCAGTCAGCCCTGCCCGGGTCTGCTGCACCTCTCAGGGGGCAGTCAGTCCTGCCCGGGTCTGCTGCACCTCTCACCTCTCACGGGGCAGTCAGCCCTGCCCGGGTCCGCTGCACCTCTCACCTCTCACAGGGCAGTCAGCCCTGCCCGGGTCTGCTGCACCTCTCACGGGGCAGTCAGCCCTGCCCGGGTCTGCTGCACCTCTCACCTCTCACGGGGCAGTCAGCCCTGCCCGGGTCCGCTGCTCCTCTCATGGGGCAGTCGTTTATTCACTGGCATAGACGTTACACAGATGTGCTGCCACAGTCATGACTAGGAAAATTAACACTAATTCATTGATATTATCAGTTACTCAGTCTGTAATCACATTCCCTTGCTCCTTAGAAATGCCTTTTTATAGCTGATTGTCCAAATCCAGATCAAATAAGTTCCACACATTACATTTGGTTAAAGATCAATTTTTGGAACAGATGGTTATTAAGGAGCCACATGGAGAAGCCCTTATTGAATCTTACAGCGCTTTTATTTTCAGTTCTTTGTAATGATCTCTCTTTACCTTTTATCCCAGATTTGTTGTTTTTTTTCTTGTATGGGGGAGGCAGAAAAGTTGGTATGTTGAATTTAAGAAATTAACGGGTACTTTAGAACTCTGTATCTGAGATATCGACGTAGATAGATGTTATGCAGCACCTTCCATGCAGTGTGTAAACGTCATCCTGCCTGAGTGGGGCCCACTGCTCTGTCTGACAGTCTCACGATGGCCATATCCAGATTGTCACAACCAAATGCCGGCCGGCCGGCCTGAAATTGCAGTGCAAATGTAGACCATGGCTGTAAAACCCTCCTTGGCTTCTACTTGTGGAAGGTGCTTCCGGGACAGCCAGAGCTTTATGGAATTTCTTAAACTCAGCTAGAGAGATGTACAAATTATTTTTGTATTAAACAGATTGTTGATTTTTTTGAGCATTGTAATTTTGGAGGTGAGGTGTGGGCTGAAGCCCCTATGGGGTTGAAAATGTTGACTTGTTAAAAATATATTTTATATTTGTTAATTTATAGGCTGAAGACTTTAAGTGACAAATCAAGAGAAGCAAAAGGAAAAAGCAAACCCAGGTGAGCTCAAGCCAGGAGCTTAGTCTGCATAACTTTAAAACATGCCTGCATAATTTTATGTGCACTACTTGCATGCAGGTGTCCACAGAGGCCAGAAGAGGGTGCCAAATCCCTTGGAATTGGCATTACAAGCAATTGTGAGCTGCTTGATGTGGGTACTGAGAACTGAACCTGGATCCTCTGCAAGAATAGCGTGAGCCATCTCTCCAGCCTCTTCATTAGTGGTTTTAATCTTTTTTCGCTTTCAATTAATGTATATAAATGTATACACGATTTAAAAGAAAACATGTAAGATGTTTTGTCTACATGTATATCAACCACAGAGGCAAGCAGAGGTTGTTGGGTTCCCTGGAACTGGAGTTGCACACAGTTGTGAGCTGCCGTGTGGGTTCTAGGAATTGAACCCAGGTCTTCTGGAAGAACATCCAGTGCTCTTAACAGCTGAGCCAGCATTCCAGCCCCTTATTAGTGGCTTTAAAATTATTTATATAATAATTGACAAAACTGGAATCCTTACAATGGTTTTTTTAAAGTTGACTGAATCTGCAGCAGTTCTAATGAGTATTTCTCTTGTTAGGAGTGCTCCGTACTTAGCAAAGTACTCCGCTGGACTGGAATTACTTAGCAGGTAAATATTTTCCTTTAGAGAAGAGTTGTACTTTTAATTTTTGTTTAAAAATGCTTTACAGTTTTACAGATAAAACCTTAAAACACCACAATTTTCTGCTAGTGTAAAGACTGGATATCGCTTACTTCTTTTCCTCGAAGGCACCTACTTTCAGCCCTCAGTACAAGACCATTCAGATTTGGACAGATAATCACTGTTGTTTTTACTTGTGGATGATTCCAAAGTAGAGAATTCAATTTGTTTTTGTTTTTGTTCCTTTTTTAAAAGACAGGATCTTATGTAGCCCAGGCTAGAACCATGTTCTGTGTAGTGGATGACCACTGAACTTTCTGATCCTCCTGCCTCTACTTGAGTGCTGGGATTACAGGCATGTGCTACCAAGTCTGTTTTATGTGGTGCTAGGGATCAAATGCAGGGCTTTGTGCATTTTAGGAATGCACTCTTGTGAATCTTATATCTCTTATTTCCCAACCCATTTCTGTTGACATGATAATAATAAGATGTGCTCTTCTCAGACATGCAACAAAAGAAAACACATTGATAAGTTGGACATAGTCAAAATTAAGCTTTTTTTTTTTTTTTTTTTGGTCTCAGCACCACCAATAAAGCTAAGCAAAAAATCCCAGGAGAAGAAAATATTTGCATATTGTTTGACTGATAGAGTAACATCCATAGTATGTAAAAGAACATTTATAACTCAGCAACAAAAATGTAGTCCAGTGAAGATACAAAAGATCTGAACAGATTTCTCAGAGTGGAGGTACATAGATGGCCCATAAGGACATGGGAAGTGCTCAGTATTATTATCATTAGAGAAATGCAGTAAGAACTGCACTCAGATACCACTTTGTGGACGTTAGCATCTCCATCCAGAAAGATGTGCCATACCAAGTGTGCCAAGGGCCTGTGCAGGTTAACATCCCCTCCTCCCTGAGATAGGGTCTCTACATAGCTCTGGTTGTCCTAGAACGCCCTATGTAGACCAGGCTGGCCTTGAACTCACAGGAATTTGCCTGCTTCTGCATCCTGAGTTGCTGGAATTAAAGATGTGTACCTCTACTCCCAGCTCAAGTTAACATCTTTATGCATTCTTGGTGGACATGTAAAATGATGCAGCCACTTTGGAAAATAGTTTCATAGTCTCTCAGAAATTTAGATATAGAATTATTACATAAAACAGCAGTTTAACTCCAAGAAAATTAAAAATATGTTGAGTTAGGTGTGATAGCACATGCCTGTAATCCCAGCACTTAGATGCCAAGGCAGGAAGAAGATCATGAATGAGTTTGAGGCCAGCCTGTCTATATAGTGAGAATCAATCTCTCTCTCTCTCTCTCTCTCTCTCTCTCTCTCTCTCTCTCTCTCTCTCTCTGTTCCTCCTCTGACTCTCTCTCTCTGTATGTATTTATATTTATATCTTTATCTGCATCTACATAAAACTTGTACCTGAACCTTGAAATATGTGTAGTAGTTTTATTCATAACTAAAAAGTGGAAGCAAATGTCCATCAATGAAGTATCTGTATAATAAAGTATTATTTGGCCACGAAAATGAAAGACTGATACATTAAACATGGATGAAAACTTAAAGGATCCGGCACACAGGCACATGTTTGTCAGTCTACCTATGTAAAAGCTCCAGAAGAGATAAACTATGGGGACAAAAGGTCAGTGATCACCAGTGTGTGGAGGGCAGTGCAGAACAGGTGTAACTGCCGGTGGGCAGGGATGAGGTTTCTTTTTACAGTGGGGAAGTGTTTTAGAGGTAATGTAATTGTAGAGTCTTGTGACTGTATTGAAAACTACTACCGAATACACTTAAAAGTGTGACTTTTATAGTATGTCCGCTATACCAAGGATGTGTGTTCTTTATGTTAGTGAAGTTCTCTGACATGAGACCTGGTGGGTGTGTGCAGGGGTGGCAGCTTCTTTTCCTGATCTGCATTCATTTCTTTTCATCAGTAGCCTGTGTTTATAGTTCGTAATTGAATTTTTTTCCCTGTAGTTGCTAAATCTAGAGAGCTTTCTCTACTTTGTTTGAGATTACAAATGTATGTTTATTTGGTGCTAATTTCCTGCTTGTGTTTGTTGTGTGAGGGGCGTAAGTGAACCTGAAAGGATGTATATTTACATTCAAGCACACTTGTAGGCCTGGATTTAGGGTCTTATGCCAGGCAAGCACTCTAACACTATAGCCTGAAGGTTTCTCGGTCCTGCCTGGCCCTGCAGTCAGGACGAGTCTCTCCCACCCATGTCCCACGGCTGCTTATAAAATAATCACACAGAGGCTTATATTAATTACAAACTGTATGGCCATGGCCTATGGCTCAATTTTCTTGATAGCTAGCTCTTATAACTAAACTTAGCCCATTTCTATTAATCTATATGTTGCTACATGTTCCATGGCTTTACCTGTATGCTATTACATGCTGCTCCCTGGATGGTGGGATGGCATCTCCTCTGCCTTTCTCTTTCTGTCTCTCTCCTAGATTTCCTGCCTGCCTCTAAGCTGCCTTGCCATAGGCCAAACAGCTTTATTTATCAACCAGTCAGAGCAACACATATTGACAGTATACAAAAAGATATCCCACAGCATAACACTGAGCTATGCGTCCAACCTGTTTCAACAATTCCTACATATATGTGGTTGCTCTTGACTATTTCAGTCTACTCTTTAAGTGGCTGGCATCTAATTTAAAAAAAGAAATGATGGTAGACTGAACCCAGATGCTAGCCTTTTAAATCTGCTAAAAGTGTCTTTGGCATGAACTGTGAGGGATGTGCAGTAGTGGCTTTCTCTGTGCCTGCAGCCTCCCTGAGCAGAAGCAATACCTAGTGGCTAGAGCACAGATCTCTAATAGCCACAAGAGAGGTTTCTCGTTACCTGCACTTCAAGGAACGAGTACCGTGGCCGCAGCTGTGGGGCCTGGGGATACGGGCATGGGTTGCTGCTGCTCTAATGAAAGAGGCTGTGGTTTCCCGTCCAGGCCTTCCCCTGCAGACAGCATCCATCAGAGTGGTTTCCTCAGAAGGCTCTTGTCAGTGTAGTTGGGGTCTAGGTGGGGAGACAGACTCCTTGCACTTCTTATTTTTTCCATCTGTCTTCTCTGTCCTCTAGACCATAGCTCTGTGTGTGTGTACGCGGAGGTCAGAGCTTAAGCTCAGGTGTTCCTTGGTGCCTGCTTGATTATTTTGAGACAGGGTAGGTCGATGGCCTGGAACTTGCCAGTAGGCTAAACCAGCTGGCCACTGAGCCCCGGGGTCTGCCTAATTCCATCTACACAGTGCAGGGTTATAAGTGGCCACTGTGGGACTGACCTCTCTCTGCACTGTCATAGGTTTTTAAGAATCAGTCTCCCAAATCCTTAGAGCTCAAATGCTTTATAAAGCAGTTTGCCTTGTCCAGCACAGAAGGTAATTGTTTACATGTTAATCTGCCTATGGTCTCTTCCACTAGTTGACCTAGAATACATGTGTTCAGTAATTGTTTGAATGACTGCATTATGGGTGTGGGGTTTTTTTTTTTCCATTATTGACTTAAAGAAATATGAGAGCAAAAAATTTGAATGAATTTTATAGCCAGGGTCTTCACCTCACTAAAATGTGGTGAAGTCATGCATGTATTCAAAGTGACTTCCTGGGGACTTTGTACATGGGTGTCTAATGTTTGCTCTGAGAGACTGTCTTCCTTCAAAGCCTGTGGATGTGTCCGTAAGGACACTGTCTTGAATTGAGATCAGAAGACATGCCCACTGAGAGTGGCACCATTCCCCTGGCAGTGGAGTGAATTTTTAAGATGGTAACTGACAGCTAAGACCCAGGAAAGGCTCAGTAGTATGTCTTTGTAGTCTTTGTAATGGATTGTCTTCCGTTCTTCAGCAGTGCCCAATAACAGTAGCCTCATAGTAGAGAACTGAATAGTTGGGCATGGTCTAGAATCACCTGGGGAAGAAGTCTCAGTGAGGAGGGATTGTCTAGATTAGGTTGGCCTGTGGGCATTGGTCTGTGGGGGACATTGTCTTGGTTATGTCAGTTGATGTGGTTGACACCATTGCCCTGGTAGGGAATCTTAGATTGTGTAAGTGGAAAAGTAAGCTGAGCACCTACTGTTTGTTTATTGCTGTTGGCGCCTGACTTTGGATGCAGTGTGACTAGCTGCTTCAAATTTACTTTGTTCAGATAACAACTTTGAACTATAGTCTTGACTTCCTCAAATGGTGGGCTGTATGTAACCTGGAGTTGTGAACTAATAAACTCTGCCCTGGGAGTTGCTGTTATCAGGTGTTTTATCATAGCAGCAGAAAGAGAAATTAAGGCCTTGGGTGAGTCTCTGTTAATATTTAGGGAATGAGTCAGCAGAAAAGTGACTGATGCAGTTGGTGTGAGGGTGACACAAAACAGTGATGAGAAAAGCCTGTGTACACTAGGGGACGAGGAGCTGGGAGGAGGGATCTGCAGTTTAAATGGCAAGCAGCGTTTAATTTGCTCTTTTCTGTTGATTGAGAAAGGGATGGTCAGTCTGCGGTGAAGTCTTGGATTTGAAATTAGTGTGATCAAGCCGGGCGGTAATGGCGCACGCCTTTAATCCCAGCACTCGGGAGGCAGAGCCAGGTGGATCTCTGTGAGTTTGAGGCCAGCCTGGGCTACCAAGTGAGCTCCAGGAAAAGCGCAAAGCTACACAAGAGAAACCCTGTCTCGAAAAACCAAAAAAAAAAAAAAAAAAGAAAAAAAGAAATTAGTGTGATCATTCCTGTACTTGGCAGACATTTAGTAAGTCCTCTATGTTAATTCCTGAGACAACAGAGTTGGAAAAGTATAATTCTTCTTGGCAACTCTGGTGCCTGACAGTGCCTGGCGTTCCATAACTGCTTGCTGATTTTAATTGATACTTAGAGTTAGAAGCCCCAGAGAAGAAACGTCGAGCTTTCTGTTTGTTGGCAATGCTGGTAGGAGTCCGCTGATGAGGTGATAGTGTGCAGTGCTTTTCATTACACGGAGATGCTTGTAACAGTCGTTGGGAGTATCTGATTGGCTTTCCTGTCTAAATCCAACAGAAGAGTATCTCACTATAAAGAGAGGCACCACGAATTCACGAAATATGTATGTCTAGTCAGGTAATAACTTTGATAGAATTTTCTATAAGATGGAAAATCAAGTTTTCTGTCAATAGCCATATAGGTAATATTATGTTCAGAAATTATATTTTAAGCCTTTTTATTTTGAGGGCTAGATGGCAGAGCAGGTCCTTACTTTGTCAGTCTGGCGACCTGAGTCTGGTTCCAGAACCCATGGAAAGGTAGAAAGAAAACCAGCTCCACAAAGTGTCATGGCATGTGCACCCATTATGCATGCCCCCACACAATAATAACAGTAGTAACAATTAAAATTGGAATTTTTATTTTGAGATGATTTTAGCTTTATGAAAATATTATAAAATTAGCAAGAATTTCCCCCAGTGTTAGCATTTTGTATAACCAGAGTACGATGATCAAAACAGGAAATTAATGTTGCTAACTATATTGCTGCCAACAAATTGTTCAGATTTTATCAACTACTGGTACCCCTTTTTTCTGTATCTAGGACCATGCATATTTAGTTGTTATGCTGCCTCCTTTTCTGTAGCGAGTCTTTCTCTGTTCCACCAGCCGGCTCCCAAATAATGACAAGGAGACTTCTTGTTAATTATGAAAGCTTAGCCTGTAGCTTAGGCTTGTTCCTAACCAGCTCTTATAACTTAATTCAAGCAATATTTTTATTAATCTACATTCTACCACATGGCTTTACCTCTGTCCCATCTTGCACCTCCCATTTCCTCTTTGTGTCTGGCTGGCAACTCTGCCTTTCTTCCTCCCAGAGTCCTCTCTGTCCCTGGTAGTACCACCTAATCTCTTCCTTAGCCATTGACTGTTCAGCTTTTTATTACACCAGTCAGCACAGTGTACAAATATCCCACAACACTTTTCCTTTAGTCTGCAATAAGAAATGAGGTTCATGACCTTGATGCTGTTGAAACCAGTCAGTTATATTGCAAACTGTCCATCTCCTCTTTCCTCCTGCCTTTCCCCCAAAAACGCCAAAGTAACTGTGTATCCTAGTGCGTCGTGGTAGGAGACAGATGATGTGGCTGATATTAATCTTGGTCACTTGTTAAAGTATCTGCCTCGTTTCTTTTGTCTGTCTTCCTGAGCATTCAGTAGTGAGGACTTTTGAGACTGTATGGATACCCTGTTTCTCTTCAGTTTGACACCCATTAGGAGTCTTCCTTGACAATTCTTTCTCTTGTGTTTTCCCAATAATGAGCCTGTGTCTTTCATGATTTCTTTAAATCTCCTGTAAAGAAAAGTTTTTCTGGAATGGAGAGATGACTCAGTGGTTAAAAGCACTTGTTCTTACAGAGAACCCATGTTGAACTCTCAGCACCCACATGGTGGCTCACAGATGTCTGTAACTCCAGTTACAGTGCCCTCCTTTGTCCTCCTGGGGCACCAGGCACATAGGTGGTGCACAGACACATGTGCAGGCAAACGCTCACAGATAAAAGAAAATAATTTAAAGTTTTATAACTAGGGATGGTGTTGTCCTCACCTGTAATTCCAGCCCTTGGTATGCAGAGACAGGAATTACTGCGTGTTTGAGGCCAGCTTGGTCTGTATAGCAAGCCCTGCGCTAGCCAGTTCTACATATTGAGACCTTTCTCAAAAAAAAAAAAAAAATTCTCTTTTCCATTAAAATAAAAATTTCCGTTAAAAACAAAAATTCAACTGTTTGTGTGATCTGGGTCTCTGGGTATTTTATTCTTCAAGTTGCCTCTATGCTCTTGTGACATGTGGCATTATTTTTTGGGTTCTTTTCTGCAGCCTTAATATATTATAAACTTACCTAGATACATTTTCTTTCAATGTCTGTTTACATTTCAATTCTCTTGCATTTTTAGGTATGAGGATATGTGGGCTGCACTTCACAGAAGAGCGAAGGAATGTGCAGACGCTGGAGAGGTAGTTTGCCGATCTTCCTTCCCCTTTGGCAGATTTCCCCTTTTCCATGCTAAATGCCAGGTCCAGGCCAGAGTCAAAGGCCTGGTTGGTTGCTTGGTTTTGCAATATTGAAAGGAGAGGCTGGAACCACCTACAGCCCTGAGCACTGGGGACTGTGTACCACTGAAGAATCATTGCTCACTGTGGGTATAGAAGTGGTGAGTGTGCAAAGATAGGAAGGCAGTGAATGGTTTGTCTGTTATAAAACTCAAGATTTTTAAAATACACACACGTGTGTATAATGAGTTCTTTAGCGTGCACTAATAAGCCTGTAAGAACTAAGGGAATCCCAAGGGGAGAAGGGAACTGAGGTCACAGCCGTTATAAAAAAGCAGGAGCTTTGTTCACGGTGTGCTGGTCCCGGGACACTTGCACTGCTCTTTGACCTTTGCAGTGGCCACACTCCCTGGGGAATGGTTAAACCAGGGAGAACCAGGGAAACCTGACAGTCTGCAGAACTTTGGGAAAGCTGCTTTCCTTCCCGGGTTTGTTACCATGTTTCATCTTCACATAGTTTAGCGTTCTGAGTTATGTTTCCTGTATGCACACAAACCCCTCAGTTAAAAAATGAAAGTCACTTTATCTTTTGATACCCAGCAAATCCCCCATAGATGAGAATCTACACTAAAATCCCTCAGATTCTCAGGTTAATTTAAGACTCCCTCCTCCTCCTCCTCCTCCTCCTCCTCCTCCTCTTCCTTCTCCTCCAAAATAACATAAGCTATTCAAAGTTTGAATCACCAGAAGCAAAGATGACCTCTGAGTCATCCTGAAATACAGTACCAGCTTTAAGGATGAACATTTGAGCCGGGGTAGTGGTGAACACTTGTAATTAATCCCAGCATTTGAGAGGTTGAAGCAGGAGGATTGTTCTAATCTTGTGCTTAGCCTTGGCTGCATAGAGAGTTCCAGGCTAGCCTGAGTTATACAAAATAAGACTGTGTCAGAAACATAAAAACAAACCAAACAAACAAAAGACCTTCTTGGAGATGTGTCTTTGAATTTACAAATGTGTAAATGAATGTCTTTTTTACTGTTGCTAAATTTGCGTTTGTCAGGCCTGCTCCTGACAAAACAATAGCTTTTGATCAGGGAGTGTCCATCTTACAGGGCAGGTAGATATACTTATGGGCAGTTCAGGCTTGTTCGAGAAATTATTTTATACTTATTTCTAGAGCACGGTCTTTAAAAAAATGTATTATTAGTTTATGTGTATGTGTTTTGCCTGTATATATGTGTGTATACTGCATGTGTTCCTGATGCTGTGAAGGCCAGAAGGGGGCGTTGGTTCCTCTGGTGCTGGAGTGCATTTGTGAGCTGCCATGTGGATGCTGGGAACTGAACCCGCCTCCACTAGAAGAGCAGCCAGTGCTCTTAACTGCTGAGCCATCTCTCCAGCCCTTAGAGCAGAGTCTTACCGTGTGGTCTATCTCTAAAGCAAACAGCTGTGGTCAGTGGTAATTGGTGGTTTAAACTTTGTCTAAGCAGTTGGGTTTTTTATTTTGTTTTTCTACCTCCCTCCTCAACAATCTACAGCTGAGTAGTTAAAAGTGACTTAAGAGTTAGGCTTCCGTGGTGGTTTTCCAAAGCTAGACTTGTAGTGTTTGCTTTTGATTCCTGTTATGGTGAAAGAGTTGCTTGCCTTCATATTGAACTCTTTAAGATTCATGGTTTTATTTAGCAGTTTGATGGGTGCAGTAAGCTAAGTGAGACTTTCACTTCTCTGCTCGGGGTGCATTTCCTGTGCCTGGGGTACAGGTTAGAAATTCTGTTTCTCATCTTTGGTGCATTAATCTGTTTTAATCTTAATATAAACAACCTATTCTCTGTCTTTTCTTTATCTTGTTGCGGAGCATTTGATTGGGGAACTGTGTTCATCTCATTGTAGGCAGGAGTACGACCCAAAGAAAGCGGCCGGGATTCTAAACTCCTTTGAAAGACATGCTCATGGTGGCTTAGTTTTCTCCTGTTCAGCCCCGTCTCCTGAGTGTTCCACTGTCTCTCAACTACCCCATATAAGCTATTAGCATTGGAACACACAGGGTAGAGTTTAAATAAGATACTATATCCAAATTACTTAACACAGAGTCTAGCCTATAGCAAGTGCTCAAAATGTGTTCGTATCATTTATATAACTGTGATTTCTGACAGTCGTTCAGCCTCTCATTCTGTTAGATTAAAATACTGGAGTGCACTCTGCTATATTCTTTTGACACATATACCTCTTAACATTCTAAATGCAGAATATAAGTTTTAGTTTTGTGTAAAGTGTGAATTAAAGAAGCCATTATTAAGCCTTAATATCTAAATATACTATACTTTTATTTTTGGTAAGGAATGGTCAATATCTAAGACTTATTTATTTTAGACTTTTAGAGTTATCTAATAAACCAAGGCAAGATTTATAATGCTTTAAAAAGATTATGCCATGTACCAGGCAAAATATTTCAACTTAAGTCAGTCCTGTGAATTTTGTGTCGTTTTGCTTTTTAAAGTCTGTGTTTTGCCTGTATATATGTGTGTAAAATCTGAAGCTGAGCTAATTTGAGAGACCCGACACCAAAGTATGCCCAAGAGGACAAGGTTTTCTTTCCTGTCTGTTTATTGTTGTGTTTCCCGTGTACGACACAGGGCTCAGCAGGTAAGGTAGTCAGGGAGGGGCTGGTAGACAGGATGGTCAGGGGGAGCTGCATAAATATTAGAAATGAATTTTGTAGACACAGATCCTTGTTTCAAACATGTTTTCCTTATTATAGCGCAGCTTGTTAGTATTATTCAGTAATTTTTAAGATTTATTTTAATTTTTTATGCAAAGCTTTTTAAACTATTACATTTTATTCATGTGTTTGATGCTTGAGTAGAGGTCAGAAGACAGCTTTAGAGTCAGTTCTCTCCTCTAGCCGTGTGGTCCCGGGGATCTAACTCAGGTTATCAGGCATGGCCACCCACCCAGCCGTTTCTCCTGCCCTGTTTTGTTTTTGATTGGTGTAGGCATGAGTGTCTGTGTGGGGTGAGTTCAGCTGCCCCTGGACGCCAGAGAGGGCATTAGATTCCCCTAGAGCTAGAGTTACAGGCAGTGATGAGCCTCCAGATGTGGGTGCTGGGAACCAAACTCATGTCCTCTGCAAGAGCAGTATGAGCTCCTAACTGCCAAGCATCTCTCCAGCCCCTTAGTCAGAATTTTTAAAGCTACTTTTAGAAATTTTTAATGAAAACTGTTGGCATTGGCACTTTGAGATATACAAAATTAATGAAGCTAAGCATGGCTGGCTTCACATAACCTGTGATCTCACCTGTTCAGGAGCTAAGTCAGGAATTCCTGAGCCCCTGGAGCTTGAGTCCAACCTTGGTGACATAGTGAGACCAGCATCTCTATGGATGAAGCACAGTTTGTGTAAAACCTGCTGTCACCTTCCTAGCACTGCTTAGGGATGTGGTTACCCCTTCAGTGTGTGCTGGAGAGCAATAGGGAGACGTGCATTGCTGCTGTGTCGGTGTGTGCAGGCAGCAGTCGTGACACACACCTGTAATCCCGGCACTCCCACTTAGAGGCAAAGGTAGAAAGGCTGATTGCTGCAAATTGTGGACCATCCTGGTACATAGCAAGATCCGGGCCATCCTTGGCTGTATATTGAGATCCAGTCTAAATTTTATTTAAAAAAAAAAAAAAAAAAAAAAAAAAAGTAAACAAATAGCAATCTGCCACCACATACAATGAATTTTCTGCCTTATTTTAATAGAGTTTTCCTCTAAAATTCTTACCTGTTTTATTCATATTCTGCCTCTTGAAGAATCTTAATCTTGGGAAATATAAACTATTCTCTTTTTAAAAAAATAATTTAACTGTGAACTTAGTATTTTGCATATAAAATTCAAATTTGTTTCTTAGATTTGTAGTAGATTTTACAGTCTTTATTTTTATTGTTCAGAGAATATTTCACACAGTTCTAGCTTATTTGGGTCATGTTTTAAAAGCCGACTTCTTCCTTGTTCCTCTTATTCTTGCCCCTTTTCTCCTGGCTTTTTAAGACTAAAATGTCTGTCATTATGTTTAGTCTCCAGAAAGATGCTGGCATTGCCATGGGCTAGTCCAGAGTCTCAGACCTTCTGCACCTCAGTTCTTCCTTGTTAACCTCAAGCTTTCCTCCTTTTCTGGAGTTGGTCAGTTGCCTCAGTAATTCCTCCTGTACAGAACCATTTTCCTTGCTTCATGCAGGAAATGTTCTATTTGAACATGAGCTGGTTGTAGGGTAGTCAGAATGTATTAGGGAATTTTCCCATTGAAAGGCTTTTATAAAGCAAGTAATTACCTGTAAATCATGTTTTTTGTTTGTTTCTTTGTTTTCTGTTTTTGTCAGTAGTTTGTGTTTGTGTTTTTTTGTCTTTTTTTTAGGTGTGAATTTTCCAATGAACAGTATTCTTAAAAGCAAAGTGCACTTAGAAGTAATCAGCTCACTTTTGAGCTTTTCTTTTTCTGGTTAAGATCCCTCATACAGCAGCAGTTTGAGGTTTGTTTTACAGAATATTGAGTTGCTGCTTTTCTAAGAAACAAAGAAAACAAAATGACATTGTCTTGAGTAGTAGCACGTAACTGCCATCTGTGACCATGGAGGGTTACTAAAGACAAACTGGCTGGGCCTCTGCACACTCACTGTAACTTTTATTGAGATGTGGTTTCTCTGAGCCCCTACTGGTCTGTGTTGCAGCTGGTGGACAGCGAGGTGGTCATGCTCTCTGCCCACTGGGAGAAGAAGAGGGCCAGCCTCTCCGAGCTACAGGAGCAGTTGCAGCAGCTGCCGGCTCTCCTCCAGGACTTGGAGTCCTTGATGGCAAGCCTGGGTAAGTGTGATGTGTGCGTGACCTGGTAAGTGTGGTGTGTGAGTGACCTGGGTAAGTGTGATGTGTGAGTGAAAGCAGTTTCAACAAGGACTTGCTGTCATTTCAAAGCTTTCTAAGAATTCATCAAATTCTTAGCTAACACTTTAAAAAAAAGTGCATTCTTACTGTCATAGTTTGATTATACAGAAAATATACTGAAATTCATTTCTAAAATTTATCACTAGTACTTTCTGCCTCCATTCAGCTAAGTACATAATTTTGGTTTTCTTGATCTTTTTGTGTGTGCATTTGCCTGTGTGTGCCCACATTTTTATATACAGGTGCTTATGTACATGGAGGATAGGGGACAACCAGGATGTTATTCCTTGGGAGCTATTGGGGTGTTTTGTTTTGGAGACGGTGTTGCATACCTTTAATCCTAGCCCTCAGGAGGCAGAGGCAGGCAGATCTCTGAGTTCGAGGCCAGCCTGGTCTACAGAGTGAGTTCAGGACAGCCAGGACTACACAGAGAAACATTGTCTTAAAAAAAAGAAAGAAAAAAAAAAGAACCAAACCAAAAGAAAGAAAAAGAGACGGTCATTGTAATGTGGGGTTCACTGATGAGGCCAGCCAGTGGGCCCCAGGGATCTGCCTGTCTGCCTCCTTAGTGCTGTGGTTAGAAGCAAACTACCATGTTTGGCATTTTACATAGATATGGGGATCCAGCTCAGGCCTAGTCCTCCTGCTTAAGCTATAAGCATTTTACTGACCAAGTCATCTTCCCAACCCTGTTGATTTTAAAGTAACTCAAGACTATCTTCGTATAAAACAGTAGGTCTTTTGCTTTAAAAGTATAAGTAGAAAAATAAAAGGTTTTACAGTACCTTTGCCCTGACTGGAAAATGTACTCCAAACATTGCTTTTAAGGTTTAGGCTTTCAGAAATGCATGTCTTGTAGTATTTTTCCCCTTCAGATGATAGACATGTGATCAGATGAGTTCAGGTACCTGTTTGGCTGCATTTGAACTTTGTGGAAGTTCATTTTTGTCATTTTTCATTTGGATGGGTTTATATTCAGAGAATTATCTATTGTATTTGATACATATACACTTGAGGATAATACTGTGGTTCACTGCTCTCAAAGGACAAAATTAGAACAATGTAAAGATTACAATTGGCTTTAACTTTTTAAATTCTAAATTGTAATTCAATTTTTAAATGGAACACCATTTGTTTCCTAATGGTTTTATAGATAGAAAAGAATGTAAGGAAATACAAACAAAAATCAAAGTGGAAGAGTCAGGGCAGGGACAGGGAGGCAGAACTTTGAATTGCCTTACTGGGTTTAGTGAGTGTACAAAACAACAGTTTATCATGGTATTTCCAAACATGTGTCTTGTACTGTCTTCGTATTTGTGCCTCACTACTCTCATTCTGTCCCCCCTTCCCTTTCTGGGGAGAGAGGAAGGCAAAGTGCCACCTATTTCCTGTCATACGGGAAATCTATGTGTGACATGAAAGCGGAAGGGGACTGACTGTTGGATGTGGGTGAGGGTTACGGCAGAGGAAACATGGTCATGTCGAGGGCCAGGTCACCACCTCGGTTTCAGTTTGATTCTGTGGAATGGCAGCTCCAGTGACTGCTTAGTTTTGGACTGGTGTACGGAGCCAAGATCATGGCTCCTTTTCTAAGTTTTGATCCAGCACTGTTTTCTATGTAAGCTCAAGCGTGGATGGCCGTGGGAAAGAGGAACTGCATGCACAGAAAATAAACTCTTGAACTAATACCATCATCTAGTCTTAGAGAGACAAGGTGATCTTCCCTTCCTCTTTTCACTGTCCCGTCCTTTACAGCAGTCCTCAACAGATTGCCAGAGGGATTCATTAGTGAAACATGAAGTTTGGTGTCTGAATGGACAGAACCTACTTGGGATGCTGTTGCTGTGATTATTACTGAGTGTTGATCACCTACAAGATGTAGAGCTTCTTAGGGATTGTATGGAGACCATTTCCTTCTCCGAGAACACTGAATGGAGCCTTTACTGTCCCTGCCCTCTATGCAGAGAAACAAAGGCTGGGGGAGGCTGGATTGACTCAGGGTCTCACAGTTAACATGAGATTAGCACACAGCAGCGCTCCGGGTGATGAGGCAGGAGGATGGGGCTCTTGGTCAGAATTCAGGAACTGTGGTCTTCGTGTCCTGGGCCCTTACAAAGGTCTTTGGGGGCTGAGTGTTATTTCTGAAAGCATGGCACAGAAAAGAGCTTCTGAGTCTAAGGAGAAGTGTAGCACTTGTGTGGTCTGGAGCCCTCCCTCCGCATGGCTCTGCTTCCGTTGGTGCTCAGTGAAGTTCACAATCCTAACTGTAGACACCGCCATTCCTCACCATTTCCTTCTAGCTTACCTGCTTGAATCTCCCCCAGTCACTTGGTTTTCATTTTTTATATTTCTGTGTTGTATAGTTCCAGTGAGCCATCTTCTGAGCTCAACTTGACTCCCCCCCCCCCATGGCTCTGTTGAATGTAATACTTGATCCACTCACTCTTCCCATTTCCAGACTTCTTACATCTTTTGGTCTTGCTTTGTTGCCTGGATGGTCTGCCTTATAGGAGTAAGAAATTTTTATTATGTGAGCAATTTAAGACTTTTGATGGTGCTTTTAGCTGCACTATCCTGTGGCTTAATAAATTGGAGTATTGGAAACTTAGTCCCTCAGGAATTGTTAAGTAGCAAAGGCTCATTCATATTGATTTTTTTTAATGGGATGTGGTCCATCTAGCTTACAAATGCCTATTTAATTGATATTTACTGGTAACTCTGCAATTTAGGAAATAAATGATAAAAGTCTGCTGGAAAGTAAAAAAAAAAAAACAATGAATATGAACTCTTAGCTCTAAAATTCTTTCTCTGTAAGTTTCTCAAATGTTCCTTGCTTCAGTCTCTGTCTGCAAATGAGGATCAGAATGCAGTTAGCCCTTCATGTCTGTGGGTTCTGATCTGTAGATTCAGCCAAGTGCATATAGAAAATACTCATTTAAAATTGTTCATATTATGGGGGGGCGGGAGCAGGAAAGAGAGGGGATCTCTGGTTGGCATGTAAAATTAGAAAATTTCTTAATTAACACATGCAGGTTCTTGTCATTTTCTTAAACAATACAGTACAGATATTCACATAATACTTTAATATTATCAGCTTAATACAGTACAGATTTTTATCCTAATAGTGAAATGTTTCACTGAGGCTTGCCCAGTAATTGAGTAAAACCAAAACTTATAATAAGCCACAGTCATCCTAGGGTCCCCCCTGCTATGTAGCCTCCCTGGTTCTGTGGGTTGCAGTCTGATTGTTCTTTGCTTTATATCTAGTATCCACTTATGAGTGAGTACATACCATGTTTGTCCTTCTGGGTTTGGGTTACCTCACTCAGGATGATATTTTCTAGTTCCATCCATTTGCCTGCAAATTTCATGCTGTCATTGTTTTTCTCTGCTGAGTAGTACTCCATTGTGTATATGTACCACATTTTCTTAATCCATTCTTCAGTTGACAGGCATCTAGGTTGTTTCCAGGTTCTGGCTATTACAAATAGTGCTGCTATGAACATAGTTGAGCATGTATCTTTGTGGTATGATTGAGCATTCCTTGGGTATATGCCCAAGAGTGGTATGGCTAGGTCTTGAGGTAGATTGATTCCCAATTTTTTGAGAAACCGCCATACTGATTTCCACAGTGGTTGTACAAGTTTGCATTCCCGCCAACAGTGGAGGAGTGTTCCCTT
This sequence comes from Peromyscus leucopus, assembly GCF_004664715.2. Lineage (NCBI taxonomy): Eukaryota > Metazoa > Chordata > Mammalia > Rodentia > Cricetidae > Peromyscus > Peromyscus leucopus. Next base: position 18,902,269 of record NC_051067.1, read on the forward strand.
TGCTCCACATCCTCTCCAACATTGACTGTCATTAGTGTTTTTGATCATAGCCATTCTGACAGGTGTAAGGTGGTATCTCAGAGTCATTTTGATTTGCATTTCTCTGATGACTAAGGATGTTGAGCATTTCTTTAAATGTCTTTCAGCCATTTGAGATTCTTCTTTTGAGAATTCTCTGTTTAGCTCTTTAGCCATTTTTTAATTGGACTGTTCAGTATTTTGATGTCTAGTTTCTTGAGTTCTTTATATACTTTGGAGATCAGTCCTCTGTCAGATGTGGGGTTGGTGAAGGTTTTTTCCCATTCTGTAGGCTGTCTTTTTGTCTTATTGACCGTGTCTTTTGCCCCACAAAAGCTTCTCAGTTTCAAGAGGTCCCATTTATTAATTGTTATGCTCAGTGTCTGTGCTGCTAGTGTTATTTTTAGGAAGTGATCTCCTGTGCCAATGCGTTCAAGACTACTTCCTACTTTCTTTTCTATCAAGTTTAGTGTGACTGGATTTATGTTGAGGTCTTTGGTCCACTTGGACTTGAGTTTTGTGCATGGTGACAGATATGAATCTATTTGTAATCTTTTACATATTGACATCCAGTTATGCCAGCACCATTTGTTGAAGATGCTTTCTTTATTCCATTGTATAGTTTTGGCTTCTTTGTCAAAACTGTGCCATTTTATTAAGGGACTTGAGCATTCAAAGATTTTGGCAGCCATAGGGCTTTGGGAACCAGTCCCCCAGGCATCCTGAGGGGTGACTCTGCCTGCTTGCTACAGTAGTTGCAGGATTAAATGAGATGACACATGTCAAATCACATGGCACACAAATCACATAGCACATGCCTGGCATGTACATCTCATGTGCTGTGGACAGTCTTTATTTCTAATCTGGAACAAGTCTGGGTGTCTGCCATGATGGTGTGGACATTCTACTAGCAGTTTATCTGAGCTTTGCAAATTTACAAAGTCGGTTTTCTGTAACAAAAGGTGGATACTATGTCGTTTAGATTGGACTACAAAACTATTACATTAAATGTTGAAGATGAGGGCCGGGGGCAGCTTGGTTGGTAGAGTGCAGAAATCATGGGTTTGACCCTCAGTATAGCATCCATCAACAGTGGTGGTACATACTATAATCCTAGCACTTGGGAGGGAAAGGCAAGAGGATCAGAAGTTCACAGTCGTCCTCTGCTCCATAGCACAGTCAAGACAAGCCTATGTTACATGAGACTCTTCTTTAAAAAGATTGATCCAAATATGACAGGATAAACAATGTCTTTGCATTGAAAAATGTTTGAAAGGATGAAACAGTTATTAAGTTAAAATAGCCACCATGCACTCTTATTAAAAAGAAAAAGCAACAACAACAACAAAACTAGGAAAGATGAGTTTGAAAGGACTGTGTCCCCATTGCTAGGCCTGGGGTTCATATCTGTAACTCCACTGTTTGGGAGGCTGAAGGAGGAGTGCCTTGAGTTGTAGGCGGCTGGGGCAAAGGGTTCATTTGACTTTCAGTTCAGTCTAGTGGAAAAAGTACTAGATATAGTGAGTTCTCTCGAATTTCCACTAGAGAGCAGTCTAATACTGTTCTTTCATAAAATTTCAACTGTCAAGGTCTTTGTGTTTTCTCTAGTACTTAATTTTGTGTGATCTGTTTTAGAAGATTGTTCCTTCATCTGGAAGAGAATATTCTACGAATTCTAGGATAAGTAGTAACCATATATTAAGTTTCTATGTTGCTTTTGTTAGGCTCTAGCCTGAGATATTACTGTGCTGCTTTCTCTGTATAGAGTGTGAAGACATCCAAGCAGGGAGTTTCATAACTCTGTTTTACAACCTAGATCATCTTATTCAAGTTACTTTCCAAGATTAGTACCATCACAAGGTACACTAACTCTCTCGACACCTTTTTAGTCTACTACAAGGATCTCATTTGTTTCGTAATGGCATTTGCAAGTTAATGCACCTTTTAAAGATTCCTTATTAACATATCGCCATTACCTTATTGCCTCAGTACATAAAAGTATGGCACAAGCATTTGAAGAGTCTCTATCTTTCAGTGCCTAGGCTCTATGACCGACCTGTGGGTATGCAGACAAGGAAGATATCTTTGTTCCGTGAGGCTAACTGTTTTGGCTAGAAAGAAACCCGTTCGATGTGAAATGATCTCAGCATGCTCTTTCGCTCTTCACGAATCATGGCTGTACTACAGAGTATATCTACTTGAAACAAATGGCACAAAGGAAGATGCCAGGCGGAATTGCTCTCCCTCTGGGATGATCTTCTCACCAAGGTCTGTGGAGCTCTTTCTTACACAGCTGTCAGGCATTCCCAAATGGCTTTCACGGTAAAATCCCCCTCTTCTCTACCAGTCACTTAAAGAAACATGCTGTTATACTGAGCAAAATAGTGATGCTTGAGTTCCTTACAGGGATGGGTTTGGGTCCATGGAGGCCTGCCAGTGTTTTATCTACATGTATTCTAAGTTAGTTATAACCTTATCTGTGCAACTAGTTTTGTAACAGAAATGAGCAGGTTGTATTAGGGTAGTTAAATGTCTACTAATTTAAAATAAGTATAGATAAGATAGACACTCTTCAAATGCTTGTGCCATACTTTTATGTACTGAGGCAAATATATATATATATATATATATATATATATATATATATATATATTTATTTATTTATTTCATGTATATACTTGTGATAATTCAAATATATTTTTCTTATTTTTTTATTAATAACTTCAAGTTTGTTAAGAGTTGAAATACAGAGTTAGGTATGGTGGCACCTGCTTATAATTCTAGCACTTGAGAGATAGAGGCAGAAGGATCAAGCATTCAAGATCATCCGAGACTGCATAGTAAATACAGAGCCAGGCTGGGCAGCACAAGACTCTGTCTCAGTAAACCAAACAAAATGAAGAGTTGAAATGGAGACTCCCTGTTGCTTTTTCTGTTTTAATTTAGGGTCATTTGGCCAAGTTTGATCATGTTCATAATGTTTCCTAAGTCCTCTGTTCATGTTTACGTTATTCTTACAAAATTTGGCATAAGTTCTTAATATTAGATGAACAAGAATCATAATTTTTCCTGATTATTTTACATTGTAGAATAATAGAATTACCAGAACTTTATTGAATTCATCAGACTTACTATATAGGTATTAGGCAATACAAAGACACAAGGGTACAGTATTACCCTTAGCCCAACCCTAATTGATTGCTGAGAGAGATATGCGCAAACAAGTAGTGTTGATGAGAATATTCCTGAAGCTCAGAAGTCTGTGGGGACAGGACAAAGTACCGCTGTAGTCTGGGGGCAGGGCTAGCATGGTACCCAGTGTGACATTCGTGGATATGAAGGAAGGAAGGAGAAATGGGCAATCACAAGTATCCCAGCCACAAGGAGGCAGGAGACACGGGCTCTTTTGATGGCCAGTGGGCCTGTTCTGTGGTCAAGTGGATATGTGGAGGGTGGTGGTAAGATGATAACAGTAGGTTGTAACCCTGTAAGCTAAGTTAAGAAGCTTAATTTTGGGTTGAGGATTTAGGTCAGTGGTAGAGAGTTTGCCTAGCAAGCACAAGGCCCTGGGTTCGGTCCTCAGCTCTGGGGGGCGGGGGGGGGGGGGGGGGGAGAAGAAGCTTAATTTCATGGTGAGAAGACTCAGGAGCCTTTGAAGCTTCTCAAAGGGGAGAACATAAATAAGGATTTGGTGGTAGTAAGAGTGACCATTGATGACCCCAGATCTTTAGTTTGCATTTTCTGTTTTGTTGCTTGTTGGTCTATTCAGAAGGTTATTCTTCTTATTTTATTTTATATGTGTGGGTATTTCTGCCTGCATGTATGTCTGTGCACCACACGTGTGCCTATTGCCCATGGAGGACAGAAGAGGGTGTCAGATCCCCTGGAATTGAAGTTACTGATGACCAGGTGGGTGCTGGGAACCAAACCTAGGTCATCTGTAGAGAGAACAGAAAGAAAGAAAAGAAAGTCTCCAGCCCAGATGTTCTTTTCTTATGAAGAGTTTGTTTTACCTTGTCCATGTCATTAACAAGTACAGCTTGAACCTAGAACAGAATTCTGTCCATGTAAGTTAATTGGCTTGCCCAAGGATCAACTCAGAAATACCTGAGCTCAGCTTGTAGTCTGCCAACAGCAATATAAGCTAAAAGGAGATTGCCATCTGTAATAGATAAAAATGGGAAAAAGGGAATGCTACTGATATTTGATCAGTTTATCCATAACATTCTTATCCATAGCTCTTATTTATATCATGATCATTACTGGCACCAGGGTTTTCTTTTGTTCTTTTTTTTTTTTTTTTTTTTGGTTAGATTTTGAGACAGTTTCATGTAGCCTAGGTTGATCTAGAATTCCCAAGCTAAGTTAAGAAGGTTAATTTTGGGTTGAGGATTTAGGTCATTTCCCATATGCTGGGATTACCGGCATGTGCTCATATGCCTGACAACATTTTTGGTGTTTTTGAGATAGAATCTTGCCAAACTAGCTCAAACTTGCTCTGAATTTGCCATATAGCCTACACTGGCCGTAGACTCTCAACATGTCCTGCGTCGGGCTCCCCAGGACTGGGTTTACTGGTGTGTACACCCAGCTAGCAAAGCAATAATGACATTTGATAAAATATAGCTAATCCTGCTGGACAGTGGTGGCACACGCCTTTAATCCCAGCACCTGGGGGTGGGGAGTGGGGGGTGAGGGGACAGAGGCTGATGGATCTCTGTGAGGTCAAGGACAGCCTAGTCTACGGAGCAAGTTCAGGACAGGCTGCAAAACTATACAGAGAAACTCTGTCTCAAAAAAAAAATTTTTTTTTTAGCTAATCCCTTCTACATTTTTTCTCTACATTTTAATATTTACTTACGCCCAAGTGCTGAGTACTTGTGTTCATATCATCCTTGTGGCGTCTTTGACAACGTGTGTATTTAGTCCTCCACAGTTGTGTTGTCACACTGAAGCTTACAAACAACAGCAGAGCTGGATTTTTATCTTGCATTTCAGTGTCCTGTCTGAACTAGGGCATGAGAGCAAAATCACTTAGCGTTAGCTGGATGGCATGTTAAATGTAGTTTAGTTCTTATTACCAGTCAGGTGAGATCTCCTTAGTACTAGCTCTGCTGCTCTTTGTATGCTTTATGAACCTTTCAGACTAGTTACAAAAGAATGAGACACAGAGTGCTTCTTTGGTGCTCACTGTACCAGGTCCCAGGCTGAGTCTCCTCATTTTTTCTGTTTAATAAAATAACAACTAGCATGAATAAACTATTTTTTTCCCATCCGAAGTAGCTAACACCAAGAGCCAGAATTATAGGCAGAGTTTTCCTGTGCTGGCAGCCTCTCTCAAAAAATCATTCAGAGTCTTAATTATAAATGCTCAACCAATAGCTCAGGCTTGTTACTAGCTAACTCTTATATTTATGTTAACCTGTATTTCTTATCTGTGCTTTACCACGTGGCTTGGTACCTTTTGTCAGCACGGCATGCCCATCTTGTTTCTCTCTGCATCTGCTGGCAACTCTGGAAATTCTGCCCTCCTTCTTCCCAGCATTCTCTCTGGGTCAGGCTGCCTCACCCAGTCTCTTTGTGCCCAGCTATTGGCCAATCAGCTTCATCACATTGGTTGAGGTGGAGCTCCCACTAATGGGATAAGAAAGAGTCACCACTAGTGTTTGACTAAAACTAAGGAGCTTCCTATCCTGGTGTGTGCTTGCTAGCCTAGATTAGGTCATGGCACACCCTTTTTACAAAAAGAAATGGCCATGCATGGTTACTTTCACTTGTGTGTTTCTTTGTGTGACACCAAGATTATTCTTTTATAGTAGTAGTGGAAATTATGATTTGTAGCTGGAGTTTTCTCTCTGGGTCCCGCCAAGCCCCGACAGTCCAACAGCCCACTTAATAAAGTAAACACACAGACACTTATATTATTTACAAACTGTATGGCCATAGCAGGCTTCTTGGTATCTGTTCTTACATCTTAAATTAACCCATTTCTATTAGTCTATAAGTTGCCAGTGGCTGGTGGCTTACCGGTATCTTAACATGTTGCTTCTCTTCACAGCGGCTGGCAGTGTCTCCCTGCCTCAACCTCCACTTCCCAGAATCCTCTTCTCTGCTTGTCCTGCCTATACTTCCTGCCTGGTTACTGGCCAATCATCATTTTATTTATACAGAGCGATATCCACAGCACTTCCCCTTTTCTTTTTTTTTTTTTTTAAAAAAAGGAAGGTTTTAACTTTCATATAGTGAAATTACATATGACAAAACAGTTATCTAGCAAGAATTACAGTTACAATATTTAGTCTATTTGTATTTGGAAAAATTAAAGAAGATAGCCTATCTTATATTTGTGAGTCTAAGGTTTCATATCTAATTTATCTTTTATCATAACTACAGAAAATTATAACTAGTCTTCAACTACATCAAAGACCTCAGAAGGATATAATATTACCTGAGAAATGGGAGAAGGATGCAAGCAACTTTCAGGAGTCTTGCAGGGTAGACAGAGACAGCTGGCAGCCTAGACAGTCATCTAAAGTTCTCTTATAAAGTTGGGGCATCTGTCTTCAGCCCACAGGGCTAGAGTCTCTCAGTCATTTTTTTTTTTTAGTGTCCTGTAGAATGTCTGGCAGTTTCCTCTGCGAAGCAGGAACCTGAAGGATCATTTTGCCAAGTAAAGTTCAGTGGTTACCTTCTTATGGGTCCTGAATGTCCAGTCGATCAAGCAGTCCAGGCAAGAACAGTTTCTTGCCCAAATGGATATTTTTGCCAAGAAGAAGATAAACTCCATACAGAGTGTCTTCAATGCCCATCCTCCTCTCTGAAGTAAATCTGGTGCTGCCAGGAGCAGACTTGTCTCACTGTCCAGAAATAAATATACAGTATAACAAAATTAAATTTAAACTTGTATCAGTAAACTAAACTGTACCAAATGTAAAACATTTTAAACAAGTTGTTGTTCTTTAAAAGTAGGTTCATTAATCTACCCTTTTATCCTATCATATCTATATCCTATCTCCTTCTTTAGAAAGAGATTGCATTTATAATCAACCTGTTTTAAATAAAAATATTGGTTTTTCTCTGTCCCACACCAGAGGGCTCTTCTGATGTGGGACACAAGAATCTCTTAACCTTTTCTGTTAGCAATATGCCTGGGGTTAGAGCAGGAGTGAGCCAATTCTATCTCCAAAGCCAGCTTGGTATATTTGGGAATTTGGGTGTAACTTCTCTTACTACTTCCTGATGGAGGGGGGGCGCTGTATCTTATGGGGACACAAAGAAAATTTTAGGCTTATGGGGTAGTCCATGAGACTGTTTTGTCTGAGCCAGTTGCCTTGAAACGGTTTTGGATGTTGGATCATCTGGGCCTTGATGTCATCGGAGACCTTTCAGGGGGTCTTGGCTGGTCAAACTTGATGTATCTTAATCTGGAACAAATCCATAGCTTCTGGCTTTCTGTGGAAACAAAAGCAGAGCCTCCTTTCCAAAGCAACATATCCTTACATCCAAATTTTGAAGTCAAGGTACCTTTAAAATAAACATTTTGGCATAACTCAACAGCTTTTACAATCAAATGTTTTTCTTCAGTTACGAATGTCAACGAGAACCTAATCCAGATTCTCTGTGTGATAGCCATCTTTACGTGGCTTATTTTTTATATTACCTTGAACCTATTGCTTTAAACTGCAGCATTCTAAGACTGAAACGGTGCTGTGGCTGTTGGCTCCACCCACTTCAGCTTCCTAACATGGCTTTAGTACGTTTTCAGTGTCTCCCTGCCTCAGTCTCCACTTCCCAGAATCCTCTTCTCTGCTTGTCCCGCCTATACTTCCTGCCTGGCTACTGGCCAATCAGCATTTTATTTATACAGAGTGATATCCACAGCAATGATTAATACAACATTTTGCCTTTTCCCTTCATACACCATTTGTAACTTTAAAAAAATCAAAGCTATAATTATTCATTAATTAGACTTTAGGTTTTTCAAGCTTATTTTGGGTGGCTTTATATTGCCCTTGACAGAGTCAAACCATTATGAACAGTGTCAACTTTTCTCAAAGTTTTTGTGGTCTCTCGGGAAACAGCGGCATGCAGAAAGGCAGAACTGCTGCTAGCTGGCCTTTTATCCCAGCACGTGGGAGGCAGAAGCAGGGGGATCGCTGGTTGTTCAAGGCCAGCCTGGTCTATAGAGCAAGTGTCAAGACAGTCAGGGTGACACAGAGAAACCTCGTCTCAAAAAAACAAATAAAGAAAAAAAGAAGGAAGGCAGGCAGGCAGGTAGGCGGCAGCAGGATCCAAAGTCCCTGAGGAGAACTGCAAAGCTCTTTGTCTTCACATTTGCTAGTTGTAGCAAAATTTGTTTTCTACTAACGTCCATAAGCCTTTGGCCCTGCCAAATAGAAAAGGATTTTGTTTTATAAGCTTAGATGTTTAGAAGAGACAAATTTTAGGATATTGGAAAATGTGATTGCTTCTAGTTTAATAGATCCTTGCCTTAAAGATCAGTTTAAAACCTGCGAAAATTTGCATCTTAACCTAAATTTGCAAATTGAAATTTGAGGAATTTACCTCTAACCTAGATGCTCTGAAAGGTAGTTTAGAAAGTCTATGAAAATCTAGCAGATGAATGGAGGAATATGTTGTGCTTACATAGTGAGTCTGAGTTGTCAGATTGTACAACTGGCTCTGCTCTGCTTCTGGAACGTTTCCAGTGTTCCTCAGAGAACATTTTGGCGTAAGTTTGAAGTGTTCCCCATAGGTTCATGTGTTTGAACATTTGGTTTCCAGTTTGGCACTGTTTTGGGAGGTTATGGAATCTTGGAGACATGGCACATAGGTTGTGACCCAGTCCACTGGGAGTGGCCTTTAAGGGTTGCTCTTCTCCCTGGTCTCCTGAGGTGTGAGCTGCCACAAGCTCGTACCTTTGCATGTGGCACTGACCCAGCTTCTTAAATAGGGAGCCTCTCCTCCCCATCTTCTTTCGAGAGGTTTGCTGTGACTGAATCAATTCCTTTCATCATAAGCCTCCATCCTGAGGGGAAGCTGGTGAAGACACAGATTGTATTAAAGGTCTCTGAAATAGCCCATCCCGCAGGGAAAGTTCTTTAAGCTCAAAGGCTTCATGAACTTCCTTCCTAAAACTGACAGCTATGTTAGACCTTTCCCTCTCCAAGTGTGTCTAAGCAGTAAGGCCCGGTGAGTGACATGCTCAGATCAGCCGTTCCCTTAGAAGAGATGGAGCCCAGCTGAGCTGCCTACAACAACCGGACAAGCTGTCTGAAAAAGATGCTTTCTAATCTGTTGCTGCCTTTAAACCGCTATGTGCCCAGGGTTCCAGCTTTTGTGGGCTCCAACCCGTGCTGGGATGGGCTTTGATGACATAGCCATCTTTGATACATTTCTGCTCCCATACTCCTATGAGTAACCCTAATAAGACATTGGTTTCCTTTGGGGGGGCGGGGGGAGTAGACATTTGTTCATGTCTGCCCAGGAACAGTGTGGCACAGCAGCATTGAAAAAACAACTCAGTCATTTAAAATGAATAATTTTGTTGACCTGTAATAGTCAGAATGTAAACAGGATCAATTCATTTAATAAATCTAAGTGGCACTAACATTTCCATTTTTTCCCTCACAAACTCATATTACTATAAATTATACTCCAGGCTGTGTTCTTAGACTTAATATCTCTTGAAAAAAAGGGTTACTCATGCCCTTACTGAGGTGTCCCTCACAGAACTTTCCTCCCACCTTCACCTGTATTAGATACTGCTTGCTCCCTTGGTCCTCCTCATGCCTCACCCTCTCAGGCCACTGCTTCCTTCTGCTGTGATCTCCTTGAGCATAAGGACTGTCTTTCATACTGTGTCCTTGGGAATTGCATATGCAAGTAATGGTCAGTAAGTGGTTATGAGGCTGTTTGAGTTCTAAAAATATTTGACTTAAAACCTTTCTGTTGTCAGAAAACATGCAGTCCTCCTGCCTATATCTGTGACGTGAGGTAATTGGCTTTCTTTCAACTGATCAATTGTAGTGTGAGTGACTCAGTTTGGGACCACACCTCAGTTTCTCTGCCTTTGGGTGGAACTTGGAATTAGTTTTTCAAGACTCGGGTCTTGAATAGTTTTCAAAGGGATAGTAATACTTTTGTTTTTATAGTGTATGTATATGTATGTATATATGTGTTTCGCATGTATGTGTGTTTTGCACCTGCTGTTTTGCCTGTATGTGTCCTGTGCCATGTGTATTCAGCACAGAGGATACAGAAGAAGGTATTAGATCCCCTAGGATTGGAGCTACATATGATTGTGAGCTGCCATGCAGATGCTGGGAATTGAACCTGGGCTCTCTAGAGTAACCAGTGCTCTTAATCTCTGAGCCATCTCTTTAGCGTCTGGTCTTCAATATTGTGAGTGAAGGATTTGACTAAATACTATCCTTGCTCTAGTAAAGTAGAGAGTTTTGTGATCTGCAGACAGACTAGTGAAAGGCTAGTTAACTAGCAAGAGCTGAGTGCCCTCCCCTGACAACCATTGACTGACTCAGTAACCCCAGCTAACTAAATATTTGTAGTATTTTTTCAAGTAGAGGTTTATGTCTGTGGTATGCCAGAGACCAAACAGATCTTTAAATGACTTGGAGTTATAAATACTAAATGACGGTGGCATGATGTGTGCTATTTATATTTGCTATCTTATTATTATGTAAAAACTGATTCATTTGCGGGTGTAGTACCACACACCTTTAATACCAGTGCTCAGGAGGCAGAGGCAGGCAGGGATCTCTGTGAGTTTGAGGCTAGCCTGGTCTACATAGTGAGTTCCAAGATAGCCAGAACAACACAGTGTGACCCTGTTTCAAAAAAACAAAAAACCTGGTTCATTTGTGGTATACATGGGTCGTTGGAGATAACATCAGATTAATTGGAATACTCCATATTCATCATTGTAGTGATAAATATTTAAGGTATTTTGAACATGTATGTCCTGAAAAATGTTTGAAATATCTTGTTAATTAAAGTGGGCTTTAATGTTAGTCAGTGCGCTTAATTTTGTCTAAATAAAGTTTAATAAGAAATAACATAGGTGGGCAGTGGTGGCGCATGCCTTTAATCCCAGCACTCGGGAGGCAGAGGCAGGCGGATCTCTGTGAGTTCGAGGCCAGCCTGGGCTACCAAGTGAGTTCCAGGAAAGGCGCAAAGCTACACAGTGAAACCCTGTCTCGAAAAACCAAAAAAAAAAAAAAAAAAAAAAAAAAAAGAAAAGAAATAACATGAAAATATAAAGCAATCTCGATAGCTTAAATTTTAAAAACATATGCTGTTCATTTTATTTTATTTTTAATTATGTCTGTGTGTGGTGTGTATACATATTAGTGGAGGTATGCCCATGGAGGACAGAAGAGGAAGTTAGATCCCTTGGAGTTGGAGTTACAGGCAATTGCAAGCAATGTGTGTGCTGGATCCTCTGGGAGAACTGCGTGTGCTCTTAACTCCCAAGCCGCTCTCCAACAACAACTGAAACAGTTTGTCTTGTTGGCCAGTGATTTGGACTTGACTGTTGTTTCTTTTTATGTTGTATACTTCCAGCTCATTTAGAGACGAGTTTCGAAGAGGTAGAAAACCACCTGCTGCATCTGGAGGATTTATGTGGGCAGTGTGAGTTAGAAAGACACAAACACGCACAGTCCCAGCACCTGGAGAGTTACAAGAAAAGTAAGAGGTGAGTTAGAAACTTGGGCCACAACAGTGTAATCTCCAAGTGTTCCATGGTGATTTACATGCTAGTCTTTTAAAAAAGCATTGCACTATTGCATTTTGTGTGTGTGTGTGTGTGTGTGTGTGTGTGTGTGTGTGTGTGTAAGTCCCAGGTTAGTGTGTGTGTGTGTGTGTGTGTGTGTGTGTGTGTGTGTGTGTGTGTGTGTGTGTGTAAGTCCCAGGACAACTTGTGAGAATTGGCTCTCTCTCCTTCTGTCACCTGGGTCCTAGGGAATCGAGCTCAGATTATCAGGCAAATGCTTTTCCCCATCAAGCCATCTTCCCTCCCCCTTGGTATTCTTCACATGTTCGGACTGGTAGAGATAAAGGTTTCAGTCTGTAAAGTTCATTAATAAGCCTTCCAACATTTGCTTGTTTAATTGTTAATCCCGATATGTTGCCATTTAGTGATATTTGCCAGAAGCTAGGGGTAGGATAAAGCATGAATGCTCTACTCTGAAGGGAGAAAGGGGCAAAGGGCAAAATTGCCCACAGATTTGGTTCTGGCCTGCTGTGCTCCAGTGGCAGGAGACTGAGCAGCTTTCTTTTTTCTCTTATCCCTTTAATAGTACAATCAGAGTGGAGGGAACCTGAGCCCAGGCTTCGGAGAAGGGCAGGGTAGGTTCGACACTCAACTTTGTCACATACTAGATGCAGGACTGCATAGTAATCTCTTAGCCTCAATGACACTGGTTTTTAGTGAGGATGATAATACATCCTCTTCACAACTCTGATTGGTAGTTAAGAAAAACATCTAGCATGGGGAAGTGGTGGGTTATCACACTGCTATTAAAGTTCCCTTGAGTGTTGAGGGTGGCTGAAGTTCCCTGTCCATCCACATGTCTGTATGGATGTGTCTTAAGTGTTGGTCAGCCTTAAGAGTTCAGTATTCAGATTCCTGGACTGCCCCAACTTCACCACAGTGGTGTTGCTTACAGTCAGCTTCGCAGGTGCTGATGTGCATGTTTGAAGGACTGCTGAACAGGATGTACAGGCCCTACATGAAAAAGAGCTCTGGGGAGCTGTGTGTCATGCTGTTCACATACAGCATGCATGTGATTCCTTGTGGAAGTGGTTTTTATAAATTTCATTTGGCCTTGCAAGGTCATCAGAGTGTGTATGACAGCAGTGAGAATGTTATCTCGCTCATCAGGATTATTTTAGCATTGTATTAGTAAAGTGCTGGAATAATATCTGGCATGTGGTAAGCATTCTGATGGTGTTAGCCGGCACTGGCTTACAGCGTACAGGTAATTTTTTTTTTTTTTTTTGTCAACTTGACATGAGCTAGGGTCATCTCAGAAAAGGGAACCTCAGTTGGGAGAATATGTCCGTTAGACTGGCCTGTGGACAAGTTTGGTTCATCATCTTCCTGATTAATGAGTGCTAGTTGGTGCCACCTCTGGGCAAGTGGTCCTAGGGTATATGAGAAAGCAGGCTGAGCAAGGCATAGGGGAATAAGCCAGTAAGCAGTGCTCCTCCATGACCTCTGCTTCAGTTCCTGCCCTAACTTCCCTTCCTGATGGATTACAAGCTGAGATAAACTTTTTTTTTTTAAGATTTATTTATTATGTATACAGAAGAGGGTGCCAGATCTCATTCCAGATGGTTGTGAGCCACCATGTAGGTACTGGGAATTGAATTTAGGACCTCTGGAAGAGCAGTCAGTGCTCTTAACCTCTGAGCCATCTCTCCAGCCCCTGAGATAAACTCTTTCCTCCCCAACTTGCGCCTTGCCTGGGACTCACTTGGTAGTCCAGGCTGGCCTCGAACTCACAGAGATCTGCCTGCCTCTGCTTCCCGAGTGCTGGGATTAAAGACGTGTGCCACTACCACCCGGCTTTGTTTTATTTTTTAGTTTAACTTTTTATTGATTCTTTGTGGATTTCATATCATGTATCACGATCTCATTCATCTCCCTCTCTTCATATCTGCCCTCTACCCTTGCAAATCCGCCCCCCAAGATAAAATAAAATAAAATTTAAAAGAAAAGACAGAAAGAAAGAAAAAAATCTTAGCATGGAAGCTGTAGTGTGGCCCAGTGAGTCACATAGTTGTTGTGTTTGTTTTTTTTGCTCTTTGGGGGGCCCACCACCCAGCTCCCAAACAAATCACACATGTAGGCTTATTCTTAATTATGAATGCTCTGCCTTAGGTTGGCTTGTTTCTGGCCAGCTTTCCTTAGTTTTTGCCCCTGGGCTTTTCCCGTTCTCTTACTTCTGTAAATCTTACTCTTACTCTGTGGCTTGCTGTGTAGCTGGGTGGCTGGCCGGGCCCTGGAGTCCTCCTCCTTCTCTGGCTGCTTCTTCCTTCTCCTCCCAGATTTCTTCTGTATATTCTCTCTGCCAGCCTAGCCTTTCTCCTGCCTTGCTATTGGCCGTTCAGTTCTTTATTACACCATCAGATGTTTTAGAAAGGCAAAGGAGCACAGCTTTACAGAACTAAACAAATGCATCATAAACAAAAATAACACACTTGAAAATAATATTCTACAACACAGTATACCCTTTAGTCCATACATCTTTTTTTAAAAAAAATAACATATTTTTATTGATTATTTGGAAATTTCACATCATGCACCCTGATCACATTTTCTTCCCAGTTCTCCCAGGTCCACTCCCTACCCTTGTGACCTCCCCCAAAACAAAAGAGGAAAAAAAACCAAAATACCAAATCCAATTTGTGTTGCCCATATACTTGCTGGATCATGATCAAACTCCCAGTGGGCAGCCCCTTAAAGAAAACCAGCCCTTCCCCATCCCCACCAGATTCCATCAACTGTGAAGAGCTACACTTCAGCATCCCTATGACAATTTTTTTTTTTTTTTTTTTTTTTTTTGAGACAGGGTTTCTCTGTGTAGCTTTGCACCTTTCCTGGAACTCACTTGGTAGCCCAGGCTGGCCTCGAACTCACAGAGATCCGCCTGCCTCTGCCTCCCAAGTGCTGGGATTAAAGGCGTGCGCCACCACTGCCCGGCGACAATTTTTTTTTTAATGCCGAATGCCGTTTATTGAAGGAGGGAGGAGGTCTTAAATACAGGCTTACAGCACAATTAGTCCATACATCTTTACTTGCAAATGTTCATTGCAATGAGTCATTGGTCTGGCTCGAGGCTTCTGGTTTCTGCTGCACCATTGACACTGGGCTCTCACTGGGCTCCTCTTGGACATCCTTTTGTTGCTCTGTGTCAGGGAGATCTTGAAGCTTTGGGTCAGCAGAACCAGCCCCTTTATGTGCTCCAACAGATCATAGATGGGGTAGATATTGGGTTGGTTCAACTCAGAGCCCTGGTACTGGCCTGGGTGGTTCCTAGATTGATCAGACCGCCAGCTCTCCCTCATCCTCACCACCAGGGTGATTTTTCCAGTCCCACCCCTGTTAGCTCACCCTGTGCAGTAAGCAGCAAGGGCTGGGCCAGGTCTCCTGCTCTCACGCCCTCAGGCCAGCTCACTCATACCTATACCACCAATGTCAGCTCTACCGTGTTTCCCACGCAAGGTGGAGGGGCTCCTGTCTTGAGTGCTGCAGCCGGGAAGAGGCAGGACCAGCACTCTCATTCTCATGATCTCAGGGCCAGTTCTCCCACCTGCCACAGGCGCCAAGTGGGGGTGCTTCTCTCCCTCACCCATGCCACAGCATGGCCGATGAAGGGCAGTGCCAGATCTCTCATGCAGAATGGTTCACCTGCCGACCACCTCCCAACAGGGTCAGCTCTACTGTGCTGCCCAGGCAGGGTACAGGGCCTGCTTTCCCGAGTGCTGCAGCTTTAAGGGGCAGGGCCACTCTTGCCTGCTATAGGTGGTGAGGGGGGAGGGGGGAGGGCATCTTTCTGTCTTCCTCTCCACCTTGAGGCAGATGAAGGGATGGGGCCAGCTCTCCCACTCTCAGGCCTTCAGGGCTGGCTCATCCACACCCCTACCAACAGGATCAGCTCTACTGTGCTGCCCAGTGGTCATTGTGTTTTATCCCACCAATAGAAACCCTAATGAAGACACAATATAAGGTGTGTGACTGTAAATATATCAGTATTCCATGTTTCGTTATTACCACTATGTTTTTAGCTGCTTGGATACAAGAATTATATGAATATTAATAATTTTTTCCATCAGTACAGGTTGAAATTTGACTGTTGACATTTGAAAAAAAAAAAATGAGACCCTTTCAGTCTTGAACAAGTTAAAGGATTAGATAGAAAAGGAAGTCTGCTACCTGGAGCTGTGAAGTTTGACTCATCATGCTCTTTACCAGTGACCTAGATAACTTTTACTTAATACGTTATGATTTATGCCATGAAATGGAAGTGTGGAAAAGTCTAATGTACTGAGTAATTCTTAATGTCTTCCATGGTGTTGAAATGGCAGAGTATGTCTCTTTAGAGATAGAGTTTAGTAAAAAAACCTACGACTCCTTCCTAGTTTGTTAATTCCTGTGTCCTTGGGCACCAGGCATTTACTTTGGACTTTGATCTTGTGTAAAATTTTGCTTAGTCTAGAATCTTCTTGACTAATATTTTAAAGACTTCTGAAAATAACATTGTTAATAAATTTAGATATGATAGATTTTTAATAATACTGATTATTCTATAATGTGAAAGAAAGATGGTGTGTGCTGGGTGGTGGTGGCCCATGCCCTTAATCCCATAATTCAGTGGATCTCATGAGTTTGAGGCCAGCCTAGTCTACAGAGCAAGTTCCAGGACAGCCAGGGATATACAGAGAAACCCTGTCTCAGAAAGAGAGAAAGGGGGAGAGAGAGAGAGATAGAAACATACAGAGACAGAGAAAGAAAAGAAAAAACAAAGAGATGGTGTCTGTGCTGATTGAAAACACCAGTTCATAATCAGTAGTTTGAAATGTACAGGCAAACATTTCATAGACTCTGACTAAATTTAAAAATTTTGTTTCTCAAGGAAAGCATAAAATTGATATGGAGTGTCATGACAGTTTTTAAGCCTAAGAATTTGGGTGAGACGTTTAAAGGGTGAGAAATTTAAATTAACCAAGACTTTGGTTAATCTTTTAAAGACTTCATCTGAAAAAAAAATGTAGATGTAGATATTTGTTAATACTCAAGACATACAATATTGAGAAATGTCAAAGCATTTTATACCAGTGTAGTAAAGAACTTGATTTATTATTTAAATTGAAGTCCCTTTTTTTGAGACAAAGTTTCTCTGCGTAGTCCACTTTGTAGACCAGACTGGCCACGAACTTACTGCAATCCACCTGCCTCTGCCTCCCGAGTGCTGGGATTAAAGTCACGCGCCATCACCACCTGCTGAAGTCATATTTTGATTCTGAAGTGGTAACTACGGATTTATTTCAGAGTTATAACAGAAATGCAGTTGGGTCAGGTTCTGTGATACATAGTGGGACTCAGGAGGCAGAGGCAAGAAGATTGGAAGCTCGAGGCCAACTGTCTCAAAAAGATAAATAAAATACAATGTGAGTTATTGGGAATGTCTCTAGACACCTAATCTTGGTTTCCTTCTCCTCTTTTTTACCTGTTTGACTTTTGCAAATCATCAGTATTCTTAGCTGTAAAATAGAGGTGATGAGAGTATCTGACAGGGTTATTGAAGAAAAGAGACAGTTGTGTTTTTGTTTCCAAAGAGCCAAGTAAGGGCAAGCCTGCTTAACTTACACAATCTCTGGAAATTCTGAATTCTAGTTACCTTGCATCTTTAAATGTTAGCAGTAGAAATCCTGTGAGACAGCGTTTTATCTGCTTATAAACGTAGCCTTTCTGAAACGTGCAGGTGAACATCTCTTTGAAAAGAAACTTTTTAGAAGCAAATCAGCCTGATTATTTATATGACTGGTTAATAATGTGTTACACTGTAAATAATCTTGGTACAACAAAGACAGAATTGAACGATTTTATTCAGACAGATGTAATCGGATGGTTCTCTTCTGCCTGCCAATTCCCAAATAACCACACAGATGCTTATATTATTTATAAATGCTTGGCTGGTAGCTCAAGCTTACAACTTAAATTAAACCATTTCTATTAATCTATGTTTTGCCACGTGTCTCATGGCTTTACCTATGTTTTAACACATCTTGCTCCTCTAGAGGCTGGCTGGTGTTTCCTGACTCCACCCTTCTTCACAGAATTCTCCTAGTCTGGCTCTCTTGCTTAGTCTTTTCCTGCCCAGCCATTAGCCAATCAGCTTTATTATTAACAATGAGCATAATCCATATCAGACAAATATAGACTATATTTATGGAAAACACATGAAAGTTTTAAGGAAGTTAAATGCTAGAGTTCAAAAGAGGAAACAACAGATAACATCAGTATTCTAGAAGTGCAAGAATACAATGATGATTGATCCCAGAACAGTCTGACATGGGTGAGACTGAGTGCCTCTAAGGAGAACTCAGACATGAAGCGTGCTGCTGTGGACCTCGGAACTCTGGAAAGGCTCAGGGACCGAAGCACCAGTACCTTGAGAGGAGAAGAGAGCTGAGAGCTGGAATTTTGGGGGAAAGGAC
Source organism: Peromyscus leucopus (assembly GCF_004664715.2). Classification (NCBI taxonomy): domain Eukaryota; kingdom Metazoa; phylum Chordata; class Mammalia; order Rodentia; family Cricetidae; genus Peromyscus; species Peromyscus leucopus. Next base: position 18,920,533 of record NC_051067.1, read on the forward strand.
ATATGTGGAGAAGTTTGATCCTTGCTTAAGTTTGCAGGGTCCAACAAGTACCCAGCAGGGAAAGGTCCACTGTTGATGGATATGTTTGTAAGCTCCACTACATCAGAGGTAAAGATGGTAAAACACCTCAGAGAGGTTTTGTATTAAGGATCATGAATCTGGAAGACTTTGCTTACTTAGCAGCACTGCAGCTAGATAATTATTTCTGGGCTAGCAAAGATGGCGGCTGCAGAGATGGCTCGCACACAGCTGGACTATTTGAACCTACATCCACCTATGCCAGTGCTCACCAGGCAGCCCAGGGGTGAGGGATTTCATTAAACAATGTTTTGTGGAGTTGAGGAAGGTGCACTGTGGCCTGCTCATTCTAATCAGTAAATTTTCAGAGGTGCTGCCCAAGCTCTTGGTCCACTATGCATTTGCTAAGGGAAGAATGTGACTCTGAACATCATGAGTGCTGATGAGGTAAGCAGAGTCCTGGAGAATGTGCTAAATTACAAAGCCTGAAGTCTCCACTAAGGACTGTGAGCAACAGCACGAGAACCTGGGGTCTGTTGGACCAGTACAACGTGGGAAAAGGTGCTTCTGTTCCTTATAAGGCTTATGCTGGAAAAAAAAAAAAAAAAAAAAAGGAGGAGGAAGAAAGAAAAATGATTTCTTCTTAGAATATGAGTATTTACTTAGCAAAATAGTTATCAGAGATGAGGAAATAAAATCATTTCCAAGCATAGAAGAGTTCCAGATTAGTTCACACGTATACTTTGTCAAGAAATTACTGGAGGGCATAGTCCATACACCAGGGAACCAACCATGTAAGAGAAAGCTCCATCCAATAAGGAAGGAAGCAAAGGGGAAGGTGTCCAGGGTGATGGAGACCAGAACCCCAGAGGACATTGCCCAGGAGTCTAGCAGATGCCAAGAGCAGTATTTCTAAGAGGAAATGGAATGAGCTGGTAGATAAGCCTGACTTGAGTAGTTTTATAAACTATGATCGAGAAGTTGATGAATTAGTTCGGATAGGTTTGTTGGTTGGTTTTATTTTTCTCAAGAAAGTAAGAACAAGGCAAATATTAACTCAAGGGAAAACAGGACATAAGACAGCATGGCTCAGTTATAAACAACATTCACAAAGTATTGTGATCCTTAAATGAAGAATCATGATACAGCTTTTTGGGGAGCTGGGCACGAGGACATATTTGTGTCAAAGTGCAGGAGGGGATCTCAAAGTGAATTCTCATGTACAACAGGAAATCAGTAGTGTTTTGGTTTTTTGTTTGGTTGGTTGGTTTTTTTTTTTTTTTTCCCCAAGACAGGGTTTCTCTGTAGCTTTGGAGCCTGTCCTGGACTAGCTCTGTAGACCAGGCTAGCCTCGAACTCACAGAGATCCGCCTGGCTCTGCCTCCCGAGTGCTGGGATTAAAAGTGTGCGCCACCACCGCCCAGCTAGTAGTGTTTAAAATAGGAAAAAACTTCATTTTTGGCATACTATTTACAAGTGAGTCAGTGCTCGAAGTGACAGAACTGATTGTGGTCGCTTGTGAGAAGCTGGACAGAAAGGGGAGTGAGTTGCAGCAGGGGACCAATTTGTATTATAAATAAACCCTCATAAGTGCTGTTTGATTTGAGAAATGTACATGTACTATAAATCCACAAATCAAATTTAAAAATTTCTTACTAGAGCCAGGTGGTGGTGGTGCCAGTTTTTAATCCCAGCACTCGGGAGACAGAGGCAGGCCAATCTCTGTGAGTTCGAGGCCAGCATGTTCTACAAAGTGAGTTCTAGGACAGCCAGGACAGATAAACAGAGAAACCCTGTCTCGAAAAATCAAAAAAAAAAAAAAAAAGTTTCTTACTAGCTGCAACATCCCCAGAAGTGTTTTAACATGAGTAGTTACTGATCAAACATTCCATAATCAAATGCAATACAGAAACACTTGCCTTACATTTCAGTGTATTAAAGGCTCCAAGAATTCCTGTAGGAAAGGCATTTGTTTGACTTGGTGTTTTACAACTTTCTCCCTTATAGAACCGATTTACATATAATACATATTAAAATAGGCACCTTAGTATTCTGTATAACACTGCAAAATTTAAAATATTGAAAACAAGAAATGAGCTCAAGGCTGAAGGAGAGGGCTCAGTGGGAGGTACTGAGCTGTCTTCCAAGCATGCTGACCTGAGTTCTATTCCCACAACCCACATAAAAAGCCAGGCTTGGTAGCACAATGCTTGAAGCATTGAAGAAATAGACTGGAGGATCTTTGAAGCTCGCTGGCCTGCCAGCCAAGCCTGCTTAATGAGCTCCAGGCCAGTGAGAGACCCTGCTTCCAGAGGGAGACAGAGAGAAAGTGAATGGTGCCTGAAGAACACTACCTGAAGTTATCTGTTGTGGAATATTAGTTGAAGATGTGTTACATTCATTTATGCTGTGGAATATTTGTTTAATGATGCAAAGATGTGCTGCATTCTTTTATGTTGTATTTGTTTAACTCTGTGAAGCTGTGTTTCTTTGCTTGTTTAAAACACCTGATTGGTCTAATAAAGAACTGAATGGCCAATAGCAAGGCAGGAGAAAGGATAGGCAGGGCTGGCAGGCAGAGAGAATAAATACGAGGGGAAATCTCGGAAGAGGGATCCAGAACAAGAAAAGGAGGAGAGGAGGACATCAGGTGCTGGCCACCCAGCTACACAGCCAGCAACAGAGTAAGAAAGAAAGGTATATAGAACAGAGAAAGATAAAAGCCCAGAGGCAAAAGGTAGACAGGATAATTTAAGAAACCTAGCTAGAAATAAGCTGAGCTAAGGCTGGGCGTTCATAAGTAAGAATAAGCCTCTATGTGATTAATTTGGGAGCTGAGTGTCAGGCCCCCCAAAAGAATAAAGACTAAAAAAAAAATCTAACAACAGTTATCATCTGGTCTTCACAGACATGTGCACACCAGTAAACCAGCACACATGTACACACCATGACACAAAAGCTTAACTTTCTGATTCTCAAATGAAGAGTTTTTAAAAAAATAAACCCACCCTTTTAAGAAAATGGTGTGCAAATAAACAAGTGATTTTTTTTCCTTTTCTTGCTCTAAAAAGAGATTATGTACAAGATGTTGGATGCATATAAATGGGTATGATGTGCTATAAACAGAAAGTATTTGTATACCTGCAGGGATGTCCTCCACTTAACACTGTGGCATGATGATGTTGTCTACAGAATTCATGCTTGAGATGTACACATATGAGTTAACAAAACAAATCTCAAGTTTTGTAAGTTTTTGATTTTTTGTTGTCCTGAATTCATGACTGTCTTTTTGCTCCAGGTTGGCCTGCCTTATGGCTTATACATTTCCTGAAAATGTGGTACAGACAACTGAACAGGGTTGGGAGGTGGGAGAAGAGAGGTGGTTTGTTCCTGTGCATCTCTCCAGTGGCTCCTGTGTACCTTCTCCTTCAGTGATCCGCTCCCACCATAACCTCAGGTGGCCAGGGTAGCAGCCACTGGAGCGGAATGGTAGACTGAGTTAGTTACATAGTATCATTTAGCTACTTAGGGCCATCATCAAAGCCAGGGCTTTAACTCCTACTTCTCTATAAACTTGTCCTTTTGTATTGGCTTTTGAGTTAGGACAAATTGAATCAGTCCCAGATGTTGGTATCAGAGCCCATGTAGCTGAGAAAGGATGTGTGATATTTTGTTGGGCCTTCTCAGCACAGAGAATGGGTTTCTACTCTTGCCAAAGCAGGAGTGTGAACCATGCCCAGTAATAACTGTGGCTTAGAATGTCTGTGATTCTCATGGTGGTGGAGGGAAGTGTAGCTATAAGAAACTTTATGAATCTGAGAACTCTCAAACCTACCTTGATAAGCACTTGGAGTGGATGGTTTAACCAATGTGTTTATGGGTTGCTCAAGAGTATTATTCTCGGGGCTGGAGAGATGATTCAGTGGCTAAGAGCACTGGCTGCTTAACAGAGGAGTTTAGTTCAATTCTCAGCACCCACATAGTGCTTCACAGCTGTCTGTAACTACAGTTCCAAGGAGTCTGACACTGTCTTCTGACCTCTGTGAGCACCCAGCAAGAACATGATGCATAAATATATATGTAAGCAAAACACTCAATACACATTTATACATAAATCTTTTTGGTTTTTTGAGACAGGTTTCTCTTTGTAGTTTTGATGCCTGTCCTGGATTTCACTCTATAGACCAGGCTGGCCTTGAACTCACAGAGATCCGCCTGGCTCTGCCTCCTAAGTGCTGGAATTAAAGGCGTGTCCCACCACCACCTGGCTATAAATAAGTCTTTAAAATAGGATATCCTTCCTTAGTTATCTGATAAAAGTCATATATAAAGAGCTGCATGGTAATAGGCGGAAATACCAACTGTGTTTGAACAACATTGCATATATAATCATATTGCTGTTACTGATAGCTTTTTGGTCTGTGTGCATATTCATGTAGATGTACACATATTCTGTGCATGTGGAGGCCAGAGTTCAACATCAGGTGTTGTTTCTGAGTTGCCATTCAGTTTGACTTTTATTTACTTATTGGTTTTGGGACAGGGTCTCTCATGGGTCTGAAGCTTACTGCTTAGGCTAGAATGGCTGGCCAGTAAGCCCCAGTGATTTCTCTTGTTTCTACTTCCTTAGTTATGGGGTTTAGGTACATGCCACCATGCCTTACCTTTTTGCATGGTTCTGGGGCTCAAACTCAGGTCCTCATGATTATATGGTAAGCATGTTATGGACTGAACTATCCCTCTAGTCCTGCTGATGTTTTTATGGACAGAACTGGGGACTGCCTTGACAAACAGTACATTGTGGTGTGGATAGAATATGGTTTTTGGCAGACAGGAACTCATACTCTCAGGTGTGAAGTGGTCGGGGATGTGATTATTTAGCCCTATAAGTCATGGATCTCTTGCAAATGTTTTTGTAACCAGCTGTACATAGATTTCTCATAAAGAAATGAGTATTTACACTATGAGCCAAAATAAAGGACTTAAAACCATGTACATGTTCTTCTTTAGCTAACAGTTACAGGATGGCTTGGTATTTGTGGAGTCAGCTTACATGTTAGTCATGGAATATGGGGATCACAGGCAAAATGTATATAAAATGATAGTCTCAAGTGATAGACTGAGCTTTGGATAATGGAGTGATGATAGAGCAGTAAGAAAGGGGTAGACTTCTGTAGGTGTCAGGGAAGACCTAAGCAGATACATAGAGCTGTGTCCTGAACCTGAAGTTTGCAATATTAGGATCTAGGATTATACAAGTCCGGGCAGAAGGAACAGTATGAACAGAGATCTGTGTCCTAATACTAGGTAGGCTTATGAGAATGAAAAAGAACAACTAAAGTTGGGCAGTGGTGGTGCACACCTTTAATCCTAGTACTTAGGAGACAGGGCAGGTGGATCTCTGTGAGTTTGAGGCCAGCCTGGACTACAGAGTGAGATCCAGGACAGCCAGGGCTGTTATACAGAGGAACCCTGTCTTGAAAAACCAAAACAAAGTGCAAAAACCAAAACAAAGTGCACGCACGCACGCACGCACGCACGCACGCACACAATGCATAGGATGCATGTAATTTAAGACATTTCTTGTTTCCAAACTCCTGGATTACTTAGGTCTTAGGTAGTCGGGCCTGGCCTTGATCCTGATCAGTCTGAGTTTTGAGTTTTTCCCAGGGTGTGGAGCTGCTCCTTCCGGTGCTCAGCAGCATGTGGTCAGCACTGGGTGTCTGTGCATCTGCATCTGCCTTGCTGCTCCGACAAGAGTGACACAAGAAAGGACTGCAAAGGGAACCAGAGCTGAGTGTCCCTCCCTTGCGCTCCAGACCAGCCCCTCACCATCTCTCACCATCTCAAGCACGCCAATAGTGGCTTAGATTTTCTGTGACTAAGAAGTGGGTCTCTTTTCTGCTTCCCTCTACTCTTTCTAGTCTTTAGTTCTGGCTTGGGAAAATGTCACTGTCACTGTGTCAAAGGACATGAATCCATTTATGGTACTGGCTTCCACAGAGGGACATTTCTCCCTAATTGAGCATCATTTTCTTTCTCTTGAAGTTTCACATCATGTTTTGTGTATGACAGTTCTTATCCTTATATTGATTAAGAAATACATTGTCATAAAATAACACATTTAAGAAGAGAAAATAGAAATGATAAGTAGCTCTCAAAAATTATTGCAGTAATATGTGGGAATTCCTGGGATGATCCATGCTTTTATGTGGATTAATGGAGTTTGGAAAGTACACTTAAAGATAAATACTGGACTAGTTAAAGGAAGGTAAAATATTATTTTACCTGATATACTGCTAATATGCCTCTTGACAAAAGACTAATGGATGAACAAGGTGCTTTGCATATGATAGTTAAAATATTTCTTGATGGAGAGTATATAAATATTGTGTCCAATACTGATAGAGAATAAATCTAGGATGTTCTTAAATGTTTTACATACATTTTTCTTAACCTCTTAGGTAATTACCTGACCTTCTGAATTGGTCTTTTTTGAATTCTCCAGCACTGTTAAACTACATTTTTTTCTATTGTAGGTTTTAGTTTCCTTATAAACGCTCCATTGTTGGTGACTCTTGGTTTCTGGTAATGATTACTTCTACTTTCCATTCCTGTGCCCTAGGGCTCTAGGAGTTTGTTGTTGTTTTGTTTTTGTTTTTTTGTTTTTTTTGAGACAGGGTTTCTCTCTGTAGTTTTGGTGCCTGTCCTGGATCTCGCTCTGTAGCCCAGGCTGGCCTTGAACTCACAGAGATCCGCCTGGCTCTGCCTCCCAAGTGCTGGGATTAAAGGCGTGCGCCACCGCCACCCAGCGTCTAGTAGTTTTTACATAACCTTGCTCATCCACCACACACATGGTGATCCTGGTCTTCAGTGTGGGCATCTTTGTACTTTCTATACACTTGTACTTTGAAATCCAACAAACATCTCAGGATCACCGAGCTCCAAGTTCTCTTCCACTACAAAACTTGACTGTTTTCCATTCTGCCTTCTACAGAGTTACGCAGCCCACAGTCACAAGGGTCTTGGTAATAATCCCTTTCTCCTCTTCTGTCAGCCCTACTCAGTTCTCAGTCCAGACTGTTTCCTGAAGTCCGTCTTTGCCTTTGTTTCCTTTGCCTTATTGGAGACCTTTTGAGTTCAGACCCACATTTTGGTAACTTCTTCAGTTATAGTGGAAGCCTACTAATTGGCTTTCCTGTCAATAATCTTATTACTGTTAGGATAATTCAGTTTTCTAAAATGTAGCTATGATTAAATTTCTCATTATTTTAAAGATAAAATTAAATTATAATGATGATATTAAAAAACTACTTAACCTAAGTTAACTTACAGAATTCTCCGAGTAGGTGTAGTTTTTTTTACCAAGAGGAAAAGCAAGACTGGAGAAGATGAACGATACACCATGGGTTGTAGAGCCAGGAAGGGGCAGGCAGCACTCGACTATAGCAGACTCCCTGAACTAGTCACATCTGGATGTCTCCTGACAGGGCCATCCATGCTCTGGGGTGGGTGCCTGGAGTAGGAAGAAGCTCAGCTTTTCTCAGGGCACTGGCTGCTGCAGGCTGATTGTCCCAGGGAAGAACAAAGACTGGCAGGGAGAGTCACTTGGCCAGGGACACATCTGGCTGTAGGGCCGGAAGTTCTTGATTTTTCCATTCCATTTTCTTTTCCTCCCCTTGTCTCAACCACAAGTACACCGAACTTGAAGGATATGTCATTCCTAGTGGGAAGGTGAAACCACAAACCTTTGATTTGGCGATATTAGGAGGGTTGGGTACTTCCTTCTTTCAGAATCTGGCTAACCAGTTAAAAATTTTGAATTTAAAAATCCCAGCAATACACAGATGACAGAAACTGTTTTAATGGTTTTATAGTAAGTATGTCTAGCCAGTCAACTGCATGGCAATCACAGAGTGCCTTCTCAATAAGTCCATATTGCCTTATGTTAGGTTTTCTATTTCATGTTTGTTTGTGACTTTTAACTTCTTTTTAACAGTCTTCTAACACAGAGCAGATGCTGGCAAAAGGTTTGAGGTTGCTCTGGGTGAGTTTCCTGTCCATGACTCTGGTCTCCAGTAGACTTAGTGGTCTACCAGGTAACTTTCTGATAGGGCTAAACTATCCCAGGTGACTGGCATGCAGCTAGGTCAGATTTAGACTTAACCTGTAATTCTAGATGCCAAAGACTACACATTAATAGTGTGAGTGCTCTGGATTTTATTCTTTGTCTTATCACTTAATACCCATGTGGCCCTTTATCACCAAGTCCTATTTTTCTCATATTGAGGATGATGAGTCCTACAGCTGGCAGGTTGTCAGTATAGGGAATATGCAAGATTTCCCTTGTGTAACGTAGAGTATATACAGTAAGAGTCCAGTCGTGTGCCTTTTCCCATCTTACCCACCTTGCCTCAACTTCCCTTTAGTCCCCAAATCAGAGTTTTTTACATGAAGCAGATTTTCATGTGAAACAGATTTGGAAGTGATTTTTTTTTCCTTAGGCATTTTATTGGAATATAATACAAAAAAAGCCCATTCCTTAGACCTTCGTTGTCTTTTTTGGAGTACTTTTTAAAATTCCAAGTCATCATTGTTACCATTTCTCTCAGATTCTTTTCAGTTTTAAATGCCTGTGAATCTAGAATCTTATCATCTTATTACTTTTATGCTGAATTTACCCCAAAAGATATACATATATAAAGTTAATTTATATTAATAGTGGTGTGATATATCAGACTTTAGCACAGTTTTTACAATGAATTAGCTATTTTTGAAGGGCTATTGTTTTATAAATCGTGTCAGAATGTCTTGTTGGGTAGGTTCTGTGTGTGTGATAAATTACCTACCATCAAGGATTCTAAGATACTCTTGAGAGATCTTACCTTATGCTGGGAAGAAATCACCTTTTCTGCTCAGTATCATCCTACCTTCTGGTCCATCAGCCACCAACCCTCTGTGCTGTAAGGGGACGGACATGTTTTCAGATGATACTACATCCTGGTAGACTCCAAGCCACTGGGAAGGTGGAGATGAATGGTTGGTGGTTCTTACTCAGAGAGGTGTGGTGAGAATCTTCCTGGAACAAGTAGTTACTGTAGATTCTGTATACCTGCCATGACAAAGGGATCCTTCTAATTTTGTCCTGCCGATGAAAAAGAAATAGCCTTCACCTCAAAGGGATTAAGAGATAGTTTATTCTGGAGCCTGGAAACATGGAGTGTAGTTACCCCAGGCTTCATGTTCCCCTGTGGAAGCGGTTTCATGGAGTTGTATAAAAGCGCAACAAAGAAAGCCATGAATCAAGGCAATTTTAAAATATGGTGAGTACATCAGAGAGACGGTCACAGCAAGATCGGAGAACTCTGTCCTACAGGCTTCAGATGCTGTCTGATGGCACACAGCATTGAGTTGGTGGGAGCCAGGGGCTGCTAAGTTAATAAATTCCAAAAGGGTTTTTTATCTTGTACTCACAGGATATTAGTTCACACACAGAGGCGGGCAAAAAGTGGCTATTCAGGTGACTAAAACTAGTTCAAGATGAGGTTATTAGGCTGTGGACCCTGCTAATTAATTCCACACTCTCCTCCACACTACAATCAGCCAGTCAGATTTTGCAAAGACCGTTCTTCCCAGGAATCCTTGTTTGTAGTCCTATATAAAAAAGATCGCTGATCGTAGCTTTGAAAAATGTTCCTAAACATTTTCAGTGAATTTTACAAGTCATCCTTTTGAGTGTGATATTTTATCTTAGCTTATTATCATGGATTGTCCTAGGAGCAGGCAGGTTGTATTTAAAGAGTGCTTCCATCCGTGAGGTCATTGTGTTTGTGGAGGCGTTTGTCCATTGGCTCCACCCTCCAAGTTTGTGTCTGTGAGTCTGATTTAGTTGATTTCTATATATAAACTGCTTATAACACTTTACAGATATATTTATTAATGTGGTACTTAGTCTTTTATTTTGTTTTGTTTTTTGTTTTTGTTTTTTATTTTGCCCTCAGCTTAACCCCTGTAGGGAAATGTTTAAATGTCCTTTTCACCCTTTGGAAATACTAGCTTTTGAATTTCATGTGATTTTTAGTTTCAGGGTTTACTATACTAAATTTTGAAAAGGTATTTTTCTAAATTCATTAAGGTTTATAATATAACACAATCCAAAAGAAAGCATTTCACTTCTACTTACTTAGTCATCTGAAAATAATGACTGCCCAGCTACCTCTGCACAGAGCATGAGGATACTGCCACTGAGCCCATTATCGCCATAGTGAATATGGTGGCGTGCAGGCAGGAGCATGTTGAGGGCTACATCCTATCTGCAGTCAGGAAGAAAGAACTGGGCCTGGCGTGGACTTTTAAAACCTCAAAGCGCACCCCTAGTGAATACTTCCTCCAACAACACCACACCTCATAATCCTTGTAATCCTTTCAAATAGTTCAACTATATGAGCCTATGGGGGCCAATTCAGACCTCTACAGGTAGGTCAGGCTGCTGTCTTGGGTGGTACTTACTGGAGGCGTGTCCTGCTGTCCTGGACTGAAGACCGTTTGGGTTGCTGAGTGCCATTGGAACTACTGTAATTGCAAGGCCACTAATTTGGAAGCCTTTTGTTTTTATCTTGTTGTTCCAGGTCCTCTGGAATGTTCTGCTGTACTACAGTTCAGCCAGGCTTTCCTTCTCACCTTTCCTTCCTCTCCTTTTCTCCCCGCCCCCCTTTTCTTTTTCTTTTTTTTTCTTTTTTTTTCTTTTTTTTTTTTTGGTCTTTTGAGACAGGATTTCTCTGTGTAGTTGTGGTGCCTGTCCTGGATCTCGCTCTGTAGCCCAGGTTGGCCTTGAACTCACAGAGATCCGCCTGGCTCTGCCCCCCCCTTCCCCAAGGCTGGGATTAAAGGCGTGCACCACCGCTGCCCAGCTTCTTTCTTTTCTTTTAAAAGTTTAAACCATAGCCAGACTAGCCTTGAACTCACAGCAATCCTCCTGCTTTAGACTCTTCTTGGTGCTGGGATTATAGGTATTAGTTCAGCTATCTTTTGACTTGTTTTTAGATGAGCATGCTGGTCTTGAAAGAAAGTCCCTGTATAGAAGTGCAGCTAATTATACTGTCACTTTTCTCATTTTTGTGAAATCCAGAATGCCCCTAAGAGATAGGTTTCACAGGAAAATTTAAAAGCAGGGGCCAGTTTAGCTTTCTTTTACCTGGAAGGTCTGGATAACAGAGCAGTCAGGATTGGTGGACGCACTTGAGGAATGCTGTTAAAAAGTCTTTTGTGATAGTCTGTGCTTCTCCCTTCTGTGAACCAGGTTAGGTCACTGACAGTACTAAGTCACTGACAATATCCTCAGGAGGAAACTGGGTCAGTCTTACAAACACTGCTGGGTCTTCTCAGGACTTATCAGTATATGTCTTACTTGGTAGAAGTCAGGTATCTTGAGAAATCAGGTATCTTGAGGTCATGGATCTTTTTTTAAAGTAGCACAAGCACTTTATTCAAAACAAAGCAATTAGAACAGATCAGATGGCCAGGAGTGACAGCAGTCCATAGGGTACTGAAAAGTCCTGATTATTTTTATTTATTTATTTGTTTGTTTATTTGTTTGTCTTTCTATTATCAGCTTGATACAGTATAAATTCTTATCCTAATAGTGAAATATTTCACTGAGGCTTGCCCAGTAATTGAGTAAAACCAAAACTTATTATAAGCCACAGTCATCCTAGGGTCCCCCCTGCTATATAGCCTCCCTGGTTCTGTGGGTTGCAGCCTGATTGTTCTTTGCTTTATATCTAGTATCCACTTATGAGTGAGTACATACCATGTTTGTCTTTCTGGGTTTGGGTTACCTCACTCAGGATGATATTTTCTAGTTCCATCCATTTGCCTGCAAATTTCATGCTGTCAGTTTTTCTCTGCTGAGTAGTACTCCATTGTGTATATGTACCACATTTTCTTAATCCATTCTTCAGTTGACAGGCATCTGGGTTGTTTCCAGGTTCTGGCTATTGCAAATAGTGCTGCTATGAACATAGTTGAGCATGTATCTTTGTGGTATGATTGAGCATTCCTTGGGTATATGCCCAAGAGTGGTATGGCTGGGTCTTGAGGTAGATCAATTCCCAATTTTTTGAGAAACTGCCATACTGATTTCCACAGTGGTTGTACAAGTTTGCATTCCCACCAACAGTGGAGGAGTGTTCCCTTTGCTCCACATCCTCTCCAACATTGACTGTCATTAGTGTTTTTGATCATAGCCATTCTGACAGGTGTAAGGTGGTATCTCAGAGTCATTTTGATTTGCATTTCTCTGATGAGGTTATGAATCTTAATTAAGACCATGGGTGATGATGAAGGCGATGACAACCGTGATGATAATGTTGATGATTTTAAGATAGGTCCGTGCTCTGTGGCCTAGGCTAAACTCAAACTCTTGATCCTCCTCTCCTAACCTCCTGAATGCAAGGACTATAGGTTTCTACCACCACACCCAGCTAGACCTGGAATTCTTAGGAAAACTTTGCAGTCTTCCTGAGGTATGAGAAAAACCAATTTGTGTGTGTGTGTGTCTGTCTGTCTGTGTCTCTCTTGTTGGGAATTGAACCCAGAGCCTCATACATGTTAGATGTTCTACCACTGAGTCGCAGCTTTCATTTTGTTTATTTATTTGTTTGTTTATGTGTGCACACTTGTGTGTGCACGCACAGAGATATATGCACATGCCACAGCATGGATATGGAAGTCAGAAGAAAAGTTGTGGGAATCAGTTCTCTTCTTCCATCATGTGTATTTCAGAGGTCAGGTCATCAGGCTTGGCAGCAAGCCAACTTGCCAGCCCAGTATAGGAAATTCTTTTAACATTACTTTAGGTTTTGTTTTTGTCTAGGGAATACAAGCCACTTGGACCCATTTCCTGAACTTTCAGATGGCTTTCCTGTATAAGAAAACGTTTATCTCCCCTATCCTCCCAGAGAAGAAAGACAGATCAGGCAGTTACTGGATTGTGAATGTTGAGACAGTATAGTATGGAAAGAATCTAGCTGTGGGGAGGGCGGGGGTGTGCCACACCAGTTTTACTATCCTGTATATGAGAGACGTCTTGAATCTTAGCTTTTAATGGTGAATCTTTTAAAAAAAAAACTATTTTAGAATATTGCTTCTCCATCTTCTGAATGCCAGGTAGAATGACTCCCATTCTTGTAGTTGGAGTTTTCTCCAGTCCTGCTTAGACCCGCAGCCACTCATACCCAAATAAACATACAGATGCTTATATTATTTAAACTGTTTGGCCTAATGGCTCAGGTTCCTTGCTATCTAGTTCTTATATCTTAAAGTAACCCATTTCTATTAATCTAAAAGTTGCCACGTGGCTTGTGGCTTATTGGTATCTTACATCTTGCTTTTCATGGTGGCAGTGGTTGGCAACGTCTCCTGACTCAGCCTTCTACCTCCCAGAATTCTCCTCTCTCCTTATCCTGCCTACACTATACTTCCTGCCTGGCTACTGGCCAATCCGAGTTTTATTTATCAATCAATCAGAGTAACACATTCACAGCATCCCCAGCACTTCCCCTTTTCTTTTTTTCAAAAGGGAAGCTTTTAACTTTAACATAGTAAAATTACATATAACAAAACAATTATCAAGCAAGAATTATAGTTACACATTCTAGGACTGGAGGTGTTTGTAGGTCAGTGGTAGAGGGTTTCGTAGCATCCCTAAAGTACTTGGGGCTCTTGTTCATCAGGAATGTCTGTATAAAGGCCTTGTGATTCTCTAAGTCATCTGTAGTAAAGATCACGTCACTTGTGTCAATGTGTGTGCTTTCCATGCTGTCTGAAACTTGAAAGGGCAGATGGATTAGAAAGTGTCAAACAGATCTTTATATGTGATGGAGTCCACTTTACACTGATTTGGGTCTCACGAAGAACAATAAAACCCAGGAGTGCAGTACCCATGGCTGTGCATGTAGTGCTTCTGTGTGTGCCTTGTTGCACAAATATTCTCTTGAGTTTGATAAGGACCTCCTGCCAGCCCGCCCTTCTGTGAAGCACTTACCCTCTCAGAGGGACTGTACTGTTTGACAAACACCTTGCTAGCTTGTAAGTGCAAGTCTGCCCCTCCCCCAACCCAGGGTGCTTTTGGTGCAAAGATGGAGCCTCTTGGTCCTACAAGGCCAGTGAGCATGTTGTACCTGTTTCTCGAAATCCCCAGGTACCACCAAGGAGCCGGTTTCTGATGCAAGCACATAAGGGTCCTTTTATTGTCAGGTTTGAACCTGGACCACAGCACAGCAGATGGAGGGAAATGCAGCAGCAGTCGTGGGCCCAGGGGTAGAGTTTTTATATGGAAAAACTGCAAGCTGGGAATTACATGCTTTGGCAATGTGGGATTGAGTGGAAGGAATATGGGGCAAGGTGATTTTTTTTTAAACTATTGGTCTAGACTTTGGGCGTGAAAACACATTTGAAACCATTGAGTTAGAGGTTTTAGTGGGGAACCACAACCCGCTGAACAGGATTATCTAGGCTGCTCAGCAGGATTATCTAGATTTCTTCAAGGGCCATAAACCGCAGACAGAATGTCTGCAGAAGCATACTGCCCTATATCCTTTAGAGTTGTCATGGCACATTTCTGCGGTCCTTCCTGGAACTGAGCACAGCAGGTGGTCTGAGTTGGGGGCCTTTCCCTAAGATGGAGTCTGTGTTGCCTGCACAAGCAGCGTTGTGATTAGAGCTGGGGTGTTGAGTTGAGTTCAGAACATTTTAGTAAGACCTAGAGTGTAAATGACAGATGGCCTTATACACCAGGATAGCTAGTCTTTACTAAAGAAACTTCCTCAGTTTCCTTTTTATTAATATTGATACAGAGGAAAACATATAATTACAAAATTTTAAGAGTAAACTGGAATGTAACTTGCTGTGGCTCCTTTGAAACAAAGTGTTGCTTTTATGTAGCATTGTCTGTTTCTTCCACTGTGTACTGCCCCAGGAAACTGTGCATGTTAGCATCCGTAGTTGACATTGACATTCAGCAAACCAGAAGATGCCCGGAGGTGTGTGGCTCTTCAGGGCAGTGTGAGCTCTGCATGTCAGCCCTTTATACTGTCCTCTCACTTTCCTTCTTTGCTACTAAATGGGGAAATAACTACTGCAGTATTCTGGAAAATTCTAGTTAAAGACCTTAGAAATCTATTGTTTAATAGTTATCAAAATTGCCTTTAATCTCAGCACTCGGGAGACAGAGGCAGGTGAATCTCTGTGAGTTCAAGGCCAGCCTGGTCTATAAAATGAGTTCCAGGACAGGCACCAAAGCTACACAGAGAAACCCTGTCTCAAAAAAAAAAAATTATCAAAATTATAATAAGTGCTTTTCTAAATTGTTTCTGTGTGATATGGAACACATATGGCATTGAATGTTCTCTGTATTCTTTTTTTTAAAGATTTATTTGTTATGTATACAGTGTTCTGCCTGCATCTATGTCTGCATGCTAGAAGAGGGTACCAGATCTCATTACAGATGGTTGTGAGCCACCATGTGGTTGCTGGGAATTGAACTCAGGACCTTTGGAAGAGCAGCCAGTGCTCTAACCGCTGAGCCATCTCTCCAGCCCGTTCTCTGTATTCTTAAATTTTGTTTTTGTAACTTAAATTTTAGTAGAGTTTTTGAGCCATTAGGTGGTAAGAACAGAAATGAAAATCATTACTTCAGTCTAATTGTGCTGATATTTTCAGTGACGTATAGTTGACATGTAAATATCCTAAGCTATTCTGTGTATTTTATGCATATAAACTGTTATTATAATGCAAGAGCAATTTTCCAGGGGAAGGAATTGTTTTAAATTTCTCTATTATTTTCTCTATTCTTACAGGAAGGAGCTTGAAGCCTTCAAAGGTAATTCTGTGTTTAATTCTTCACTTTATGGTAGTTGAGGGTTGATCCTACCAGATGTTCTAGCTTGGTGATAAGGAAAAGAACGAATTCCCTTACTTTTAAACAAGAGTTTATGTTAAAAAGCAGAAGTTAAGCTGGGCAATAGTTGGGCATACCTTTAGCCCCAGCACTCGGGAGGCAGAGGCAGGTGGATCTCTGTGAGTTTGAGGCCAGCCTGATCTACAGAGTGAGTTCCAGGACAGCCAGGGCTATCTGTCACAGCGCGCCCTGCCCCCCCCCCCCCCCAAAAAAAGCAGAAGTTGGCATGATACTCTCTTTGTAAGTTTTATTTATCACGAGTTTGAAATTCTGGCTTAACTAGAGCACAGGTCCAAGTGAGGCTCTGTGCTAAGTCGTGTGAGAAGGTGGAGTGCTGAGCTCCGCTGTTGAGGCTTAGGGGTTCAGAAACTGGTTTCTGCTGTTCAGAGTGTGTCTGGGTCACAAGAAGAAGAGATAGCAAGGAAGCTCAGGATATGCCTAATAGTCTCA
Organism: Peromyscus leucopus; assembly: GCF_004664715.2. Classification (NCBI taxonomy): domain Eukaryota; kingdom Metazoa; phylum Chordata; class Mammalia; order Rodentia; family Cricetidae; genus Peromyscus; species Peromyscus leucopus. The sequence continues at coordinate 18,936,959 of NC_051067.1, forward strand.
TGAACTTCCCAGAAGTCTGTCTTGTCAGAGCTGGTCCTGTTCTGTGACTTTGATTAGTCTTCTGACTTTGGGCTTGGTTCCTCCATCTACAAAATTAAAGATTTTGATGAAACATATTCTGAGATTCTGAAGAGCAAAACAGTGTTACTTTCTATTTTAAAGGAGCTTTTGAAGGGGGACACAGAGAGTCATTCTTGGCCATGTTGCCCTATACTTGGTCATATTAGTTACTTTCTTGTTCCTGTGCTGAAGCTCCTTGACTAAGGTACTTTACAGAAGGAAGGGATTATTTGGTTCCAGAGCAAGAGTACATAATGGCAGAGGAGTCCGGAACAGGAAGCTGAGAGGTCACTTTTTTTTTTAATTAGGCCGAGGTTATAAGTCATTTAGTTTTCTTTCTTTTTTTAAAGATTATTTATTATGTATACAGTGTTCTGTCTGAATGTATGCCTGCATGCCAGAAGAGGACACCAGACCTCATTGTAGATGGTTATGAGAAACCATGTGGTTGCTGGGAATTGAACTCAGGACCTCTGGAAGAGCAGCTAGTGCTCTTAACCCTGAACCATCTCTCCAGCCCAAGAGGTCATATTTTTAATCACAGACGTGTGGGTTGATGTTAGGAACTCTCAAGGCCTGCCCTTAGTGATGTACTTCCTTCAACAAGGCTGGATCTCCCCACACCTTCACAAACATTGTCACCACCTGGGAACTAAGTTGTTCAAATGCCTGAAGCCATGGAAGACAGTCCTGAGCAAACTGGTCATGGAGAAACCAACCCACAGACATCCTTCCAGGATGCCCCTTTCAGTTGGTCTTCACTAATTCCCTAGAAACTGTTATTCCTAGAGACTCTTAGCAAGAGAGAGAAGAGGTAAACCACTGGTCGACTCTCTGGGGTCTGTTGCATGCTTGTTATTCCTTATGTAACTTTGCCTTGCCTTTAGGTTACTGAATGAGTAAAGTTTTCCAGTATGTTTATGGTTAGTATTGCCTGTATGTCTTACCTGTTAGGATGTTTCAGAAAAATGACTATTCTTCCAGACAAAGGTCATAAAGGTGTATTCCTCCTTTCAGTGGCTGCACTGAACAGACTTTTGTCTAAGTTTCTGTCCCACCCACTACCATGACCAAGCTCATGCATGGCCCGTTGTGGAAGGTAATAATAGTATATGACCATGTGATAGCATGTATTGTCCTGCTCTCCTTGCTCTTGTTTAAGTGGGATCCCTGGTTTATGGGTATTATTTTTCACCAGTTTTATGAAATAAGATTTGAAATCTTCATAAAATGGTACTTTGCCTCGTGTTGTGACCAACCAGTTTAGCATGTCTTATATAACATTAAGAGCTGAAAAAGCCCGATCAAGTTAATAGCAGAAGACAGGCAGGGCACACATTACATAAAGTGTCAGTTCCACTTGCATCTTCCTCCCGAAGCTCCTGTTTAGTGTATCGTTCTGAGACCAGCTGTCTGCAAAAGGTTAGCTAAGACTGCATATTGTTTGATAGAATAATTCAGTTTAGGTGGAAATATCTTGTTTATACACACATTAATTTTGTACAACATATACAGTACACCAGATCTATCTGCAGAACAAGTACTAAACAGTGGAGAAAGGACAGAATTTTTTTCAGAGCTGGGGTCTCTTACTAAGGACTAAACAAAGGCCTCATGCTTGATAGAAAAGTGCTCTCCTTCTGAGCTCCACCCTGTCCCCTTTTAATTGTCTTTTTAATTTTTTTTTATTATTTTTAATTGTTTATTTTAAGATGGCTTCACTAAATTAGGTAGGCTGCCTCAAAATATGTGCCTTCTGTCTTAGAAGCTGGAATGATAGGCATATGCCACCATATCCAGTAAAAATAGGATTTCATTTAATTTTATGGATGATAGTGTCTTACTATTGTTATGTCCAGATCTCAGGGACCCCCCAAAAGAGCATCATGGAGAGCAAATCCCGTATGTAATAGCAAAGAGCCCTTATTTTCAAGCTTGGAGCTTGGGCTCTCTGTCCAATGCAGCAGAGAGCCTGGAGCCCAAGCAGGGTGAGGTTTTTTTTAATCACAGCAGAGGTTGGGGTGAGGGGATTTCCAGGGTTCAGGACCCTGATTGGGTAACATTTGTCTAGGGGTATAGGGAATGTTTGGAATGTCAGGTATTTCCCCTAAGATGCAGGCCTCCCTGGGTAGGGTCAGCTTATGGCTCTTCTGGGTCCAGTGTTTCCTGCCAGAAGCTGTGTCTGGGCTTCTAAGCCTGTCATGGCATCCGTGTGGTCAAGTTGTTTTTCTCCTACCCACCCACCTACCCACACACATTATGTACATAATTGGCTGGCCTAGAACTTGCTGAGTAGACCAGGCTGGCTGAATTCACAGAGATCCATCTACCTCTACCTCCTCAATACTGGAATTAAAGGCATTTGCCAGCATACCTGTCCTTCAAAGGATCAAAATCAGGTATTTAGGCTAATTTTATTTTTTATTTTTTGAAAGAATATTTTACCAGCATGGATGTATGTGCATCATGTGTGTACAGTGCCCTCAGAGGTCAGAAGAGAAGGTATTGAGTCCTCTGGAACTGGAGTTACAGAAGGTAGTGTGAGTTGCCATGTGGCTAATAAACTCAGGTCCTCTGTAAGAGCAGCAAGTGCTCTGAACTGCCAAGCCATCCCTTGAGCCCCTAATTTTAAAAGTAGGTTTGTTATGCCCAGATCACAGGGACCTACAAAAGACCACCATGGAGACTGAATCCCGCATGTAAAAGCAAAGAGCCTTTTATTTCAAGCTCAGAGCTTGGTCCCTCTGTCTGTCCGACACAGCGGTGAGAGCAGAGAACCCTGAGCTCAGGTGGGGCAGAGTTTTTATCATAGCAGAGGTTGGGGTGAGGGATTTCCAGGGTCCAGGACCCTGATTGGCTGACAGTTGTCTAGGGGTATCTGTGCTAGACTCAAGGATATCTGGCCACCTTATCTAATGGTTGGAATGTTTGGGATGTCAGGTACTTCCTCACTTCTGGGTGGATCCCTGGGTGGGGTCAGCTTAAGTCTTTTCCTGGATCTGGGTGTTGCCTGCCAGTAAGCCTGTCACAGAAGCTGTGTCTGGGCCTCTAAGCCTGTCATGGCTGCTGTGTGGTCAAGATATTTTGGGGCCTTTTCACAGGTTATTATCCCATATATGAATTTGAAAAATTACTCTTAAGTCTAAAAAGTGTATCACTGGAAAGGAACAGAAATTTAGGGTTGGAGGGTTGGGGATTTAGCTCAGTGGTAGAGTGCTTGCCTAGCAAGCACAAGGTCCTGGGTTTGGTCCTCAGCTCCAGAAAATAAATAAATAAATAAATAAATAAATAAATAAATAAATAAATAAATAAATAAATAAATAAATAAATAAATAACAATCTTTTTTTTTTTTTTAAGAAATTTAGAGTTGGATATTCCTGTCTCACTGTTCAATTCTTGACTTAACATGAATTTAAGATATTACATTTGCCTTTTAACCTCTAGCTTAAGTCCTTTGGCAAAGCAACCACTAGTCTTTTTCACTGGAAAACATACCACCTATTACCCATAGCTTGTTGAATACTTAGAGGCCGCCATTGGCCGCTCCCCCAGATACCTGTTTCCATAAGTAGAACTGAATACTTAGCCAGGAAGAGTGTTAGATCACAAAACCACCTCTGTTCTGTATGTGCTGCCCACTCAAATACTAGATAAAAACAGAACCTCGCTGTTAAGGACAAGTGTAATAAATTAGGATTGCGCTTCTCGGCCTTTTGGCTAAGATCAAGTATAAATTAGGATTGCAACCCTTTGGAAAACTTAACATAGTTAATGAGCTTGTCAATTTTGGCATAAATAGTATAGTCAAAAATTAGATTTGGGGAAAGGGGTTCTGTTGTGTCATACATGTATATTTCTGCTCTGTTTTTTTAAAATAAAACTGAAATTTTCATCCAGTGTAGTGTGGGTAGCTTACTCAAGAATTTTCAGTCAGACTATGCTTAATGAGTGTATGATAAAAACTGTAATTATGTTTTAAATTAAAATATTTGCATATATATTTTAATAGATTTCTTTATTAACTTCCTTTTAAAAAATTAAATGACTAAAGTGGATCCAATTTTATAAGATATCCATTGTAATCTACTACTTGATATAAAATCTTTCTGTGTCAAAAATGTGGTCAGTAAGTTGAGAACATGTCAGGATTTAGGAGTTGCCATTATTCCAGTAAATGGTTATCATCAGGAGAGTTATGTGGAATGAGGCGGCCTGTTAAATGACTTTTGAGGCTTTGCCTGGGAAAACATTGGAACACATTGTACCAGAGCATTCAGAGAAATAGGAGGAAGCGTACAGCAACTTAAGGACCAAGAAACTCAGAAGGGGGAAAGAAGTGGTAATATTGATGGTAGCTTTACATAAAAGTGGAAGATTGGGACAGCCCCATCTTATTAACAGTGAATGAGGAGGTAACTGGTGATGTGGAAGAGCTCTTTGTGGAGGGAGAATCTAGATTGCAGATCAGAGTGGATAAAGAAGTAATGGTCCATAAATGGAAAGAAACAAAAATGTAGCTTGAGTTAGGATCAGGGAAGCCAAGGGAGGAGGTGAGATCAAGATATGAAAGGAATCAATTAGGGTAATAAAGAACATGACAAGAATGATAACTAGATAAGTCATCTTTGGAAAGGATCTAGGGACATCTCTTTCCCTAGATCTTACAGAAGGAAACAATAGCCTGCATGGGATGGGAGAGGTTTGGGGTAGAAGTCATTTAGGAGAAATACACAGAAAGAAAAATCATCTGAATTTTCTGAGCCAGGCTGAACAAACAGAATAAAAAACAAATGTGCTTCGCTTAGTAGGAAGTTGAAATAAAAAGAGCATGTATAATTATTCTATCTGCAAGGCCTAATTTTCTTAGGTGACAATGTAAGTATGAATGAAACTTGGCCATGAAGTTTAGAATGAATATGGGAGGCCTGACCAGACTGTTGGATCTAATAAGCCGTACGGAGGCGCAATGTTACCTTGTGAGAAAAGCTACAAGACACGACAAAACTCATTATCAGAGCGGAGTTTTATTAGAAAGGAGAGGGCAGGGACCAAAGATAGCGTGACCAGGCCTGTGGAAGAGAAGTGCAGAGAGAGAGAGAGTGGGGAGGAGAAGGAGAAGGAAAAAGAGGAAGAGTGGGGAGGGGTCTGTGATCTGCTTCTTATGGATTCCCCTGCACATTCACATATGAGCTACGCCACGCATGCGCGGATTGCGTGACCACGCTGCGCACATTGTGCAATCGTGCAGACCCCTTGCTTGGTGGCCGGAATCCTAACACAGACCAGCAAATTAAGCATGCAAGAAAATGTGGGGTAGGTGCCCTAAAGGGGAAGAAGTTTGTGGTCAAAATAGGTCTTGTTTCATTTTGAGATCTTAGAGATAGAAAAATTCTCGGAATCGACAGTAGCTGAATGTGAGTGAAAATAGAAGTCATCAAGTTGAAGAGATCGCCTGTCTTAGTGAGTTTTGTTGCTATGAAGAGACCATGACCACAGCAATTTTCATAAAGGAAAGCCTTTAATTGGGGCTGGCCTACAGTTCAGTAGGACCATTGTCATGGTGGGGAGCATGGTGGTGTGCAGGCAGACATGGTGCTGGAGAAGTAGCTGAGAGTTACATCCTGATCTGCAGGTAGCAGCAAGAGGAAGAGAGACTCTGGGCTTGGAATGATCTCTTTTGAAATCTCAAAACCCACCCCCAGTGTCATGCTTCCTTCAACAAGGCCATACCTCCTAATCCTTTCAAATAATGCCACTCCCTGGTCACCAAACATTCAAACCTGTGAGCCCATGGGGCACTGGAGACTTGCTTTGGTAGAAGTTTGGGAGGGGGGGCGAATTCAGGTCCTAAAAAGGATGTGTGGAGTTGGAGTGGGTGACGGGAGCCAGGGGAGAAGGAGGACAGGATCTGAAGATAAATCAGGATGGCTGCCAGTAGCGTTTATTTGAAAAAAGAATGCACCTTTGATACTCTGTAGTTGTACATAGGGTTAAACTGGAGAAAAGGAGCATGTGAGCCAGGATGTGGCTTGTGATCAGGGGTCAAGAATCTAGCCCTGACCTTGACAGTAGGCACCTGTCATATTTTAATGAAGGGCCACAAGTTCCTCTTGCTAGCAGGAACTTTCCTCAGAAGAGGGGAGGGGGCATCCTCAGGGAATAGAGACCTTTACCCAAATGCCTGACCTTGGGAAAATGACTTCTGAGGACCAGACACTATACTACAATGTCTTAGTCTCACTATGTGGGCCTGTTCCCCTCATAACAAAAGGGAAGGTCCTGATGCCTTACTCTTTTCCCATTATACTCTACCATTTTGATTTCTCTGTATTTATGAACTGAACTCTTGCCCTAACTGGATCTGATTTGTAGGTAGTTCATCCTTGGGATCAAGTGTGTCTTAACTTTCCTGTTCTTGGTGTAATTAGGAGGGCACATTGGAATTCCTGGCTCTGTGGTGGTGGGAAGGTTTTTCTAAAGAATTATTTTGTTTAGAGAGGCTACCATTGTACACATTTTCATCCTTTAGCTATGTCCGAACAAAATTTCCCAAAGGGAAAGGCATTAGTAGTGAGAATCATTGAAAATGAAAATAAGAAGGTGCTGGAGAAGTGTGGTCTACAATGTGGAAATGTTAGAACTTTGTGAAGCAGCAGTGGTCCCGCCATGCAGTTCATGCCAGTGGGGACCATTCTCATTCAGACCACCACATCACCTCCCTGGAGGCTTCAGAAATGTTAGAATTCTCACTTGTTGGGTGACTCCGACATGTAGCTTGTGCATATACTGGCACACTTTGTATGTTTCAAATCAAATTAATGATAGTACATGTTGAGCTTGGCATAGCAGTTGATGGTTCAGTTTAGTTGGGCCAGCATCTGAGACAACACGGTTTTAGCTGCCATTTGGTAATATTAGTTCACAGAGACTCAGGTCGGATGACATAACCCCCCTCTGTCCTAATGAGCTAACAAGCTCTGCCAGAGCTTATAGGATATGAGAAATAAAAGACCCCCGGTAGTGGGTAACTCCACTGGTGCAGTAAGCCAGATTCAGCTGAATTAATAAAACCAGGGTTAATTTGGGCCAAGCATCCCTGGGTGGTCTCAGGAAAGGGGAAACCACGAGACTGCTCCCAAGGAGGGGCCTTAAATACCCTCGTGGGGAGGAGCCAGGCTTGCCAGGCTTACTTTGGGTGGTGTCTGGAATGGGAGGAGTGGGGCTGAGCTCCAGCTGAACATCTGGGTGGGGCTTGGGATGGGGCCCCAATCTGGAGACTCCCAACAGGATATAAAGGCAAACATAATTCGAATATTATTTAGGAAGAGTGGGGATAAACACACTAAAATGGGGTAATCAACTGGAGATAGGCAGTGTCACTCAGTCTGAATGATAAGTACCTGCAGGGCTTAAAGGATATAAGGACACTTCAGAAAGAGGAAAGAACACTTGTAAGAATACAGAGATTTCTTTTTTCAAGAATTGAAGATACAGTTTTAATTTCTTGTTCATTGAAAGAACTACAGATAATTTGTCATCACTGAAGCATATGATGTGTGGGATGAAGTGAGGGGTAGAGCTGGACACTTGGGGAGCAAGTGATACACGGACTTGTATGTCATGCATGGGGGTTTAGACTTCTCCTTTGGACCAGTGGTCTCCACAAATGGATCTGAGTACAGAATGTTGGGCACAGGGAAGATGACTAAAATTCCTCTTTTTTTTTCATGTGGGTGCATACATGCGTGTAATTTGTCTCATTTACCCCCTCTTCCTATCAGCCTTTTAAATGTTGATTTTTGTATGTTGTTTGTTTTTGAGGCAGTTTTTCATGTAATTGAGGCTGGCCTTGAGCTATGTAGCTTTGGATGACTTTGAGCTTCTGATCCTCTTGCCTCACTTCTGACTGCTGGGATTACGGTGTTCACAGCATGCCAGGTTTCTGTGATGCTGAGGATCAAACCCAGGGTTTTGTGCATTCTAGGCAAGTACTTTACAAACTGAGCCACATTCTCAACTCCAATCTGTGTATTTGTGAATTTAAATATAGGAATTCATTTATATAATATATAAGTAATCATATGTAAAAGGTTTATGTTGAAGATTTTTGTTTCTTAGGAGAGTGCATGCTCAAGAGAACATAGAGGTTCATTTGAGAGAGGCAAATTAGAGAGTTGGAGAACCCAAGGAGTTCCAGTTAGAATCACAGGATCAGATCTGCTTTATATTTTCTGGGATCTCTCTGGAGGGTAGAGTGGAGGGGATCAGGTTTAAGATGAGAGAGCTTAATTGAGTTGCATATACTGGCATGTGCCCGTGATCCCGTCTCCTTCAGAGATGGAGGGAGCCCATGAGAAGAGACTGGTCTGGGCAACATAGCAAGAGCTGGTCTCACAGAGGAGAAAAGGGGAAGGAGAGAGAGGACGGGGTGGAGAGATGTAATGGAAAGCTATTTAAAAGACTTGAATTGGGATGGAGAGATGCCTCAGCAGTTAGAAGAGCGTGCACTACTCTTATAGAGGACTTGAGTTAGGTTCCCAGCACCACATTTGGCAGGGATCTGAAGCCCTTGGCCTCTGCAGCCATCTGCATGTACACAAACGCACAATTAACAAAACGAAGGCTAACTGAGAAAGAGTGGGAGAGAGGGTTAGGTTAAAGGCAGATTCCTTTTTTATTTTTTAAAGAAAATATATTTGCTCCGAAAGGGGAAAGACGCTGAGGAAAGAAGAGAGTAAGAGTGGCCGCCTGAAGGACAGCAGCAGACAGCAGTCTTGAGCAGGCACTGCTGCTGACTACGGTCACTGCCAGCCAGCAGTGTGCTGGTTAAGGACTTACTGTACTTTCCAATCCACTGGTTAGTGCTACTCAATTTAGAGGAACCTTTACTAATGCTACATTTAAATGAGGTAGGGGAAATTTAAAGCTGCCTATATGTTATGAAGCAAGCATATCCTTTATTTTTATTTTCCCACTTTTAGATATTAACATTTCTTGTGCTTTTTAGAGTGTTTCTAATGTATCTTTGATTTGCATAGATGACAAATTCAGAAGGATTTAGTATATTTCCAGCCCCCCCCCCCCCATTTTTAGGATCATTTGGTATGGTCCCAGATCAGTGCATACATCGTTGTATACCAGAGCCCATGAGAGCTGCATTTTGCTTTATAGAGGCAGTAGATTCTGGTGTATATCTGCTTAAGCCATCAGAAACATCGGGAAACTAACAGGCTCAATACATTTTCTTTGAAAGAAAAAAACTGAAAACAAAAACCGGGTTCTGGCTGCAGCCTCTCTTCCTTTGTTCTACATCTCAGAAGATGCACGGGAGGGGAGCTGCCTGGTAACTGGAGGTTCCTCTTGACCAGCTCCGCTTCGGCCTGTTTGTCCAGTTCTAAACCATGTCATCTCCAGGACCCAAGGAAAACAGTCCAAGGAGCCCCTGTAGGTGGAACTTTATTTCATGTTTTTCCTTAGATGCTTTTCTTTAAAATTGTTAGAGCTGCATGATGAAGTATTATTAAAAAGCTGAAATTAAGTTTAACCTGATTTGAACCTGTAAACACTATATTTTAGTGAGAGCTTTATTTTCTGTGTATTATCAATAAGTAATTACTGTTAAATTAATTCCAAGAATAAATAATTTTTGCATGGGGATCTAGGACATTTGCATATGTAATACACATCTTCTCATCCATCAGGTGAAATTTCCCAAACAGATGTTTTCATGAAGCAGCATTTACACTAAAAGCTAAAATGCCAGTACATTTTTTACGATTCTGCATCCTTGTTGCTAAGGTGTTCGTTTCCGAGCAGAAAGTAGTACAGTGAGGTAGATGACAGTGAAGTGTATCTGGGGGCAGGATAAAGTTCAAGTCCACCCTGGGCTACCCTGTGGGTCCATCTAAGATGACTGACTTAAGATGGCTTTTAAAAATGTCTTAATGAAGCCGGGCGTGGTGGCACATGCCTTTAATCCCAGCACTCAGGAGGCAGAGGCAGGTGGATCTTTGTGAGTTCAAGACCAGCCTGGGCTACAGAGTGAGTTCCAGGAAAGCTAGGGCTGTTACACAGAGAAACCCTGTCTCGAAAAAACAAAAACAAAATGTCATAATGCTTCACACAGATTTAAAGCATATTATTTTTGTAAGTTTACAGAACTTGGGTGTACTTCTTATCACCCTTTGGCTGAGGATATAGTTTTAAATGTGACATTTTCTGTATACATATAGAAGCATATAAACCTGTAGAATTTGCTGGAAAAGATAAACCTTAAGAATTAGTTTTGAGTGTTTTTTGTTGAGTAGTATAATTCTATCCTTAGAGGTAACTGATAAATGATTTCTTCTGGTTTCTGCATTTTAAAAATTCCCATTAGTCCTTTAAGATAGCATATGTCGCGATATGTTTCATGCCCTGCCAGGTAGAAGCCTGAAAGATGTGTGTGTGGCCCCCAGTCTTTATCATATCTCTTCTGTTTTTGAGATTGCAAGTTAGAGTTAAAGTCAGTTAAAGAATTATTCTTCCTATCTCATGTCTCTCTAATACTTTATTTTTTTTCTTTTTGTGTAGTTTAGAAATTGAAGTGAGAGCCTCAGGTATGTAGGCACACACTCTACTATCCCAGTTCCATGCTTAAATGTATTAACTGAATTCTTTATGAAAGTGAGGAATTTATGAACTTGAACTCCAGTTGGGAATGTACTGTATTCTTGCTTATTTTACGTGTTAGGTAGTGAGGAGAAAGCCAGTGAGAGTGGAGACAGGGAGAACGTTAGCAGTGTTGTTTTTAGAGCCCTTCTAGAAACTGCATACCAGCTGTGCGTCCTCTCCGCATCCTTAGCGCTATAGGGTCTGAGAGGAGTGCTTTAGAATGGGCATGATTTACAGTGATTAACCTAGGAAATTACTCCTTACAATCTTAATTTGTGGATGAATTCTAGTGAAGATAATAAGTGTTCTTGGTCTCTTGAAAATATATGTCAGTATATAAGGATATTTGTTTTTTAGAAGCTTGTTTATATATCGTGGTAAAGATGTTTGAAGAAAGCTGTGTCCTGTAATACATGGAAATTTACATTCTTTTAATTTTGATTCTGGGGTAGTTTATTTTTCTCTCTTCCCTTTTTCTGTGGGGGTGGGGATTCAAGATAGGGTTTCTCTGTATGGCTCTGGCTGTCCTGGAAGTTGCTCTGTAGACCAGGCTGGCTTTGAACTCAGAAATCCACCTGCCTCTGCCTCCCAAGTGCTGGGGTTAATGGTGTGTGCCACTGCCCAGTAGACCAGTTTATTTTTCAAACCCAGCTAAGTCTTTATTCTGATACTTGGTCAGATACCATGGTGTGGCCTGACCTGTACTCTCTAAGATGATATTTTGTTTTGGAGAGGATATTGGCACTCCAACAGCTTGTTTATGTATTAAACTACATAAAAATGGAACTTGAGATGAGGGTTCTGACCCTTAAATGCTATCTTTCAATTTCTTAGAAAGATTATAGACCATTATTGCATCATCAATAATTATAGCAATAGATCATTTTAGAAACCAGTTGGTACAAGCTTTTGTTGCATAACACATTTGATATCATGAAAAAATACAGCAGTTCTGTTTCATTACCCTTTTGGTGGAACATAGAATTGTACCTTTCATAAAACTAAATTCTAGTACCACAAAAAGAATTCTGTGGAAATACTGCCTGTCAGGCTTACCTGTTGAGTGCATGTGATGCTTCGAGGTTTGTCTCAGCTTTTTTGGAAGTTGGTACTAACAAGTCACCTGTGGTTTCCTCTGGATCTACTGGTTATACTTTTGAAGGCAGCTATGAAGTCCCCACTAACTCAGAAGACTACTGGCTGTGATGGCTTTTTAAGTAGAATACAGACCAAGGGAGAAGTCAGGTGGCCAGCTGATCTGAGGAAACCCTTGGTCCTGTCCTTATCTGCCTATCCTTACTCAGGAGTGCCCATTGTGTACACATGGCTGTATGAAATGTGATTCACTTACATTTGAGGAATCAGTGGTCATCCTACAATAGGAGAGATGTCTAAAACCACTGGAATATGCTGATATGCACAGTTTACCATTTTTCTAATATTATTTTTATAGAAGACAGTGATATTTATAATAAGAATAGTATGCTATTCATTTTAAAACCCTATTTCTCATTTTGAGAATGTATTAAATACTATAGCCGTGGATGAGATGAAATTGATTTTTTTTTGGTTTTTTTTTTGTTGTTGTTGTTGTTTTGTTTTTTTGTTTTTCGAGACAGGGTTTCTCTGTGTAGCTTTGCGCCTTTCCTGGAACTCACTTGGTAGCCCAGGCTGGCCTCGAACTCACAGAGATCCGCCTGCCTCTGCCTCGCGAGTGCTGGGATTAAAGGCGTGCGCCACAACCGCCCGGCTGAGATGAAATTGAAAATCAGAAACTTACTGTGGGAAGGTGATTGGTTTATTTTTAACTGGAAAGAAAAATGTATTTGCAGTAAGATCACAGTAATTTCAATGGTGTGACTTTATTTAAATGGGGGTGGTGATACATTTCAGGGCAGAACATTGCCTGCCATGTGTGAGGCACTGGGTTTGATCCTCAGCATTGAAAAAAAAAGGTGGGAGAGAGGTTGGATAATACTTGAGTGTATCAACTTGTCATGCCATCAGAATTTGTTTTCTCATTTAGTGAAGGTAATATATAGTAAACACATAAAATCAGCAGTGCTGTTTAAAGATGTGGAATACTTTTCTTTCTATTAAAATTGCAGTAAGTTAGTTTGGCCTGGAGGTGTAATTTAGTTAGCATCCCTTAGGCCCGGGGTTCAATCCCCAGCACTGAAGCAAAACAAAGAAAACACATTGTGACAAGTGGAACCTATTGTTAGGTATTTAAGATGTGCCGCAGCTGAATGTTACAGTCCCTTAGCTCAGCATCACAACCAGCGCAATGAGAAAGTTGAGACTAGACAGTTAAACAAACCACCCAGCCAGTGAGCACTGAGGCAGGGAAACCCGGCATGCCTCCCTCGTTCTACGACAGTGACACCTCAGAAGAAAGTAATAGTACATTTAGACAGAGTCTGTTTGTGTTCAGTCTGCCTATGTTACTGCGTAGATAGTACATTTAGACAGAGTCTGTCTGCGTTCAGTCTGCCTATGTTACTGCGTAGATAGTACATTTAGACAGAGTCTGTCTGCGTTCAGTCTGCCTATGTTACTGCAGGTATAGTTTGCCTATTTTCTCTAACCACACAAATGTATGTTTTGCAAGCTTTAGCAGTTAATATGGAAACTTGATCTTTCTGTATTCTAACAACTCACCTGGTCTTTGTTTGGTTATACCTGGCTAATTTAAAAACAAGAACAAGAACCTCTTGTTTTTTATTTATTTATTTTTAATCAAACTGATTTATGTTCCAGAGCTTTGGAAGAATTCCTCTGAATTCGGGGTGTTAGGTTGAAGCTCAAAACAGGATTAAAAGAAACATTTGAAGGCCTCCAGATCCCCTCCCCATGCTGTGCCAGAGTCTGACATGAAATACTTGACTGTTCCTAAAATAGTCTCCTGTAGTTCTGATGGTGATGTCTGAGAACAACTTCAAAAGACTCTAGACAGTGCTGCTCCACTTTGTGTTTTAGCATTGTATTGCAGCAGGGCGGAGTAATGGGAAATTAAGTAGACATGGGAGGCGAGGAAGGGGCTCCTCACCCAGAGTCTGCCTGAAGCCTTCTCTTCCCAGGTGAGACTCAAGAATTCTACCACAATTTACAACATTTGCTAGGAAGGTTGCCACGAGAGACTGACTATCGTCTCTCTATGTATCTATCTATCTATCTATGTATCTATCTATCTATCTTTGTTTGTTTGTTTGTTTGTTTTGAGAGCCAGGGTTTTACATGTACCCCTGACTGTCCTAGAGCTTGCTGTGTAGACCAGGTTGACCTCAAACTCAGCTCCCCCTGCCTCTGCCTCCAAAGTGCTGATAATAAGCCACCACACCTGGCAATGATTCCTTTGATAGATAGATAGATAGATAGATAGATAGATAGATAGATAGATAGATAGATAGATTTCTAATAAAAATGATACAATACCAAAGAACAGGCTGGGGAAATAGTTTAGTTTAGTTGGTATGAGAATATAGGTCAGTTGGTAGGGTGCTATGGGGAAATAGGTCAGTTGGTAGCGTGCTATGGGGATGTAGTTCAGTTGCACAATGTAGGCTAGTCTACACAAAGTCCTAGGTTCAGTCATCAGCACTGTAGAAAGCCCTGTGCTGGTATACCCCTGTGATCTCAGTGTTTGGGAGGTAGAGGCAGGAGGATCAAAAGTTTAAAGTAATTCTTGGCTACATAATTCAAGGCCAGCCTGAGCTATATGAGACCTTGTCTTTTAAAAAAACAAAAAACAACCATGCACCACGCTTAAGGCCTATGGCCTATTCATCTCCCAGATATCTGGGTATTTTCACAAGCAAGATTAGTAGAGTCTGTGTACAGTGAAGACTTCTCTGTGATCTAGGGCTTTACCTATTAGTAGCATTCTTATCTGCTCCACTTTAGGAACCATCCTGTGAGCGCATTTAAATACTTTAGCAATCCTTTAAAGGTACAGCTAAAGAACTCAGCAATATCGTATGTATGGGTTTTGTAAAGGCAGTTAAGTGTGATGCTCCCTTGAGAAGCCCATACCTATATGTAGACATGTTTTATATTTTCCCCGAGTTCCTCTCTTTCTAACCTGCACTATTTTCTGTAGTTAGATCTGTGTTGAAATCTCTTCCTAATAAACTCCAGCTCTCAACTCAGCTTTATACTGGCTTGTCCTGAAATTCTTGTTCTGGTGCACAGTCATGGGTTCCTCAGGATGCTGCGGGCAGCAGTGTGGAGCTGTTTCCAGCCCTCTGGTACCTAAGGAGAACCCTTCACATCCTCTAACCAACATCCTGCCCCATGTAGATTTCACCCTTGGGCAGTTCTGAAGATTGTTCACAAACTTAGGGGGCACCTCGCTCTCTGTAAAGCTTCCTGAGGGCCAGTCAGGTCTTTCTGATAATGGTAGCTGGAGAGGCTTTGTCCTCCTCGCCACTCTTGTCTGGACCCACTCTGCTGAATAGTAACTGAGACAGTCCTGAAGAAGAATTGTGATCGCTGCCAGGTTTGAAACCACCTTTGCTGCCAGATGGCATGTTGCTGCTGTTCTTGTTTTGAAAAAGGATCTCACTGTAATCCAGCCTATCTTGGAACTCATGGCCGTCCTCCTGCTTCAGCCAGCTAAGTCATGAATTGCAGTCCTCTGCCACCACACCCAGCTAGAAGTTATGAAGAATTATGAAGTATCACCTCACATCATTAACACATTAAAAATTGCTTTTATACCATTGGTCACTTTGGAGGTGACCAGTTTAGCTTTATTTCAACCATAATTTACACTGTGCTGAGCATCTTTGTATATACACAGTGTTCCAGAGCTACAGTCTTCATGCTTCTTAGTATGTGTGTTTTTGTTTGTTTTGTGTTTCCAGATGGGGTTTTATTGATGTAACCAACCGTCTTATTAAATAAGAAACACAGAAACAATGTAAAAGAGAAAGCCAAGAGGTCAGAACTCAGAGCTAAAATCTCACCCTTCCACCTGCGGTGTCCCAGCTTCCCGAAAGAGAGCTATATCCTGTCTGTTCATTTTTTTTATAGTATGTTGTTCTGCCTTCTCATTGGTTGTAAACCCAAACACATGACTGCCTCGTCACTGTCTGAATGTACAGCCCCCTAGGTCTTAAAGGCATATGTCCTCAATGCTGGCTGTATCCCTGAACACACAGAGATCTATGGGATTAAAGGCGTGTGCCACCACCGCCACACTGTCTATGGCTCTAATAGCTCTGACCCCCGGGCAACTTTATTTATTAACATACAATCAAAATCACATTTCAGTACAATTAGAATACCACCACAGGGTTTCTCTTTGTAGCCCTGGCTGTCCTAGAACTCAGTCTGTAGACTAGACTGGCCTCAAACTCACAGACATCCACCTGCCTCTGCCTCCAGAGTGTTGGGATTAAAGGCCTGTGCCACCACCACCTGCTGCCTTTCCTCCTTCCTCTCCCACCACTTCCTGCTGCCTTTCCTCCTGCCCTCCCCATCACTTCCTGCTGCCTTTCCTCCTGCCCTCCCCATCACTTCCTGCTGCCTTTCCTCCTGCCCTCCCACCACTTCCTGCTGCCCTTCTTCCTGCCCTCCCACCACTTCCTGCTGCTTTTCCTCCTGCCCTCCCCACCACCACCTGCTGCCTTTCCTCCTGCCCTCCCACCACTTCCTGCTGCTTTTCCTCCTGCCCTCCCCACCACCACCTGCTGCCTTTCCTCCTGCCCTCCCCATCACTTCCTGCTGCCTTTCCTCCTGCCCTCCCCATCATTTCCTTGGCTTCTTGATCTCACTACACATAGTGCTCTTTCCACAGCAGGGGAGGAGGCACAGCTGCCCAGAGCTAAGAGCTTAGAGAAGAGCCTGGGACTACACTGAAAAATTACATTGTGTGTGATTGGCTGGGTCATCTCGAACCAGATACGCTTTTGTTTTGTTGTTTTGTTTTGTTTGTCAAAGGTGTTTTTGTCATTTACCTCTGTCTTAGTTGGGGTTTCTGTTGCTGTGAAGAGACACCATGACTTCGGTAAATCTTAAAAAGGAAAACATTTAGTTGGGTGACTTACAGTTCAGAGTTTCAGTCCATTATCATCATGGTAAGACTTGGCAGTGTGCAGGCAGACGTGGTGCTGGAGGAGTAGCTGAGAGTCCTACATCTTGCAGGCAACAGGAAGTCAACTGAGACACTGGGCGGTATCCTGAGCATAGGAATCCTCAAAGTCCACCCCCCACAGTGACACACTTCCTCCAACAAGGCCACACCCACTCCAACAAAGCCACACCTCCTAATAGTGCCACTCCCTATGAGCTTATGGGGGCCGATTACATTCAAACTACCACAGCCTAAATTAAAGTTCTGAGAGAAAGAATATGGCAAATTGCTGTTGTGACCACCAGATCACACAACTTTGATAGTACCGTCTCTTTCCTTTCTGAGCAGACCTCTTTTTAACAATTTAAATTTCAAATAGGAGTGCTGTGTTTGCATTATTTCTACCCCTCCTTCTCGCCCCACTCCTCCATGCCCCCCACTCCCTCTGATTAACATCTCTTCTTCTATAAATTATTGTTATGCATACATGTATACATATATACATGTATACACACCTAACCTACTGAGACTTGTTTCTTGTTGCTCTTATGTCCATGAGTGTCGGGCTGTCTACTTGAGTTTGTGTAATGCTTGGGGACTCACGCCCGGAGAAAACTGAGTCACCTTCTTTCAGGAGCCCTTGATTGCCTACAGCTCTTCATTTAGGGTTTGGGGCTTGTGAAATTTTCTATTTGTGTTAGTATAATGAGAGAGAGAGAGAGAGAGAGAGAGAGAGAGAGAGGGAGGGAGGGAGGGAGAGAGGGAGAGAGGGAGAGAGGGAGCGCGCGCACATGCACGCAGGTAAAACGGAAATTAGCCTCAAGTGTCTTCCTCCACCCGTTCTCCTTATGTACTGAGGCGGGGTTTCCTGCAGAGCCTGGAGCTCACTGACCAGCTAGCCAGCCTGCCCCGGGGCCTGTCTCTGCCCCACAGTGCTAGAATCACAAGTGGTGCCCACAGGCCTGGCTTTAAACAGGGTCTGGAGTCTGGTCGTCAGGCCTGGGTGGGCAAGAGCTCGCTCTATCCACTGAGCCATCTTTCCAGACCTCGCAGGATATTTTTGTTGTTGTTTTGCTGGTTCTGTTGTTTGTGCGTTTGGGAGGTGCAGTGCCAAAATACTTGTTACAACTGGAAAGGAGGTCCTGGAGATGACATGTGATCTGGGAAAACGGAATGATGGGTTGTTTTCTCCTTCACCTCTTTTTTCAGATATTTGATTGAGCCCTACTAATTGCCTTCTTAGGGTTTTGCATTGTTAAGAACAAATACTTCGTTTTCTCAGACCAGTATTAAGCAGATTTATGTCACAGTATGCTTTTGAGGGGGAGGGGGAGACAGTGTCTCTTGATACAGCCCTGGCTGTCCTGGAACTCAGTCTGTAGATCAGACTGTCCTTCAGTTCTCAATGATGCACTTGGTTCTGCTTCCCAAGTGCTGGGATTAAAGGCATGTGCTTGTCCTTGTCCTTTTCTTTTAAACTTAACACTGGAATAACCCAAAGGAAGGGGTTTTCATGAAAGTCACAGGAAGAGATGCCTTACATGGCTGGTAGGGTTTGTACAGACCCCTAAGTGAGACAGTCAACACAGCAACACTATGTGCTTTGGCAGGGAAGGAAAAGCAGAAAGATGTGTCTCTATTTCTATATGCAAAATAAAAAAAAGTGCTTGTAACCACATGTGGAAAACATTAGTCTGCAATCAGAACCACCTCACCCTTATTTTAAGGTTGTATTAAATAAATAGCCTGGGACACTATTTTGGTAGAAATATTATATGGTATTACTGCTACCTAATTAAGTAGAAATTTTTTTTTCATGTCTAAATAACTCCAAAGAAACTTGTTCTTGAAATGGTTGGACATTCTCTCCCGCCTCCTCCTCCCCCACAGCGTGCTCTAAGCATTTGGGTGGAACAGCTTGAGGGCAGCGCTATGACTGCTGGAGGAAGGTTATTCCTATGCACTTTGGAGATCGTGACGAGATCCACTTTTGAGAACTTGAAGGGAAAACAGTATGTTTACAGTGGGCTGAAACAAATATATACATAGCACTCAGAATTCCATGGATGATATGGTCCGAATCTTTGTTTTTAGATGTCAGAACTTTGACAATGTGCAGGCAAAAAGAAGCTTGTTGTTTGCCTCTCTGCCCTCTGACGTTTCCACAGCTGAGTCTGGGGTATGCTGGTAGTCAGCAGACTAATGGGAAAAAAGGCATTCACCCCTATTATGAGCACAGGAGGAGCAAGGAGGTAGTATCTGAAACCCCACAGATTTAGAAAAACAAAGAGGAGTCCAGCAGTTTTAGAGGAAGAAATGGTTTGAGAGAAATGAATGTCCATGGGCCACGTCCTAAGACAAAGTTCCCCTCGGCTCTGGGAATGACATCAAGGGCTCGAATCCTTTCCTATAAGTTGTTCTCTCTGTTTGATGAAATGAGGAGGAAGGTCTTGTTTTCCTTCAGGAGATATTTCCAGAGAGGGTGCTGCAGAGAAGGCAAATGGGGATCTAAGAGACCCTGGTTCTTAGCTTTGTGTCTCAGCTCAACATTTGAGAGCCTCATGCTGGAGGGGGTGATTTTCTCAGCTCCTATTGCAGGTACCTCATGGGACTGAACAAATCCTTCGCTTTAGAGTTCTCTGCTTCACTTTTATGCCCTGAAATGAGTCCTCTAGTAAATACCCGTGTGTGCTGTTCTGTCTGTTGTCTCCTCTCTGACTGCAAGACATGAAGAGGTGACTGAGTCCCCCTGGTGTTTGACACTTGGGCAGCTCTGGTCCCTCAGTGTGGTTGAGAGGGAGGAAGGAAGTTCTCCATTCATTCAATCTCTACATTTTTTCCCTTGCTTTTTAAAAATGATGAATTTTTTCTTTGAATATTTAGTTTATGTGTATGTTTATGAGTCTGGGTATGTGTATACTTCCCACATGCTTTCAGAAAACCATGGAGGTCAGAAGAGGGTATTGGATTTCTTGGAACTGGAGTTACAGATGGTTTTGAGCAACCACGTGGATACTGGAAACAAAACCTGGGTCTCTGCAAGAGCACTTAAGTAACTGCTGAGCTATCTCTCTAGCTCTATTTTTATTTTATTTTGTATGTGGTGGGGCATGAGAGAAATGAGAATATGAGTGCAGTTCCTCTCAGAGGCCACAAGAGGGCATTGGATCCCCGCAGCTGCTTTTGCAGGTGGCTGTAATCCTGTCACGTGGGTGCTGGGATCCAAGCTTTGGTCTTGGGTGAGAGCTGTGCCTTCCCTGAGCTGCTGAGCGGCTCTCCAACCCCAGTGCTCTTTATTCTCAGTGATGCTGACAGTGTATCTTCACTGTCTTTTCTGTCAGAGCCCTTTAACAGTATGACCAGAGACCTTTTAAATAGTCCTAAGAATTTATGTTCACTGCACACAGCAGAAGAAAATGCTTATAAGAGACATCTTATTTTTAAGAATGTTCTAAGTGGCTCTTTATTGTACTATATAGAAGCTCGTTACTGGACTGGAGAGATGGCTCAGAGGTTAAGAGCACTGGCTGTTCTTTCTGAGGTCCTGAGTTCAATTCCCAGCATTCACATGGTGGTTCACAACCATCAATAATGAGATCTCGTGCCCTCCTCTGGCCTGCAGGTGTACACGCAGGCAGAACACTGTATACATAATAAATAAATAAATCTTAAAAAAAAAAAAAAGAAGAAGCTCGTTACTGGTTACTGACTGCAGGAATGTTATCAATTTTTGATAAATCACACTCTTGAAGTTTAAGTAACCTTTGCATTAGTTTTCTATTGTTATACCAGGTATCAAATGGTGAGAAAAATGGAAAAGACTTGTATATTTTTTTTTTTTAAAGATTTATTTATTTATTGTGTATACAGTGCTCTATTTGCATGTATCCCTGCAGGCCAGAAGAGGGAGCCAGATCCCATTACAGATGGTTGTGAGCCACCATATGGGTGCTGGGAATTGAACTCAGGACCTCTGGAAGAACAACCAGTGTTCTTAACCTCTGAGCCATCTCTCCAGCCCCAAGACTTGTATATTGATGTAATGTTCCTAATTTGAATGTTGATGACTGCAGAATATACTCATAAAATAGTATAGGTGAAAACAGCAATATTGTTCTTATTTAGGGTTATATGGGGTTTAATCCTAATCTATACATCACAAGAGCCCGTGCATATATGTGTATACCAGGCAATAGAACCAGTAAGCAAGCATCTGGGGCCAGGCTAGGAAGGCCAAGTTTCCAAACTTCCCTGAACCTTGGTTTCTGCCCTTGAATTGGTAAGGAGATCACCTGAGTGATACATAAAACGGACCTGGTGTTAAGTGCTGTCGTAAGAGACAGAGCTGCAGGTATAGCTCAGTGGTGCATCGTGTACGTAGCATGCACAAGCCCTGGGTCTGATCCCCAGCAGACAGACCCCTCACCCCCTAAAAATCAATTAGCTGCTGTGACCACAGACTCGAGGTAAATGGGTTAGGGACTTATGACTGACTTCTTTAAAATTTAGTTTCTGCGTTGTATCTTTAAGATGAGACAGGCAACAACCGGAACAAGGAGTTCATGCTTCCCGAGTTAGAGCTGAGTGTTCTGTTCCTAATAAACTGGGAGGGCGGTCTGCCATAGCCGAAGCACACCTCATTGCTCACAGCTGTGTTTGGGGCCATGACTTCTGTGTCTTTTTGCTTATCTCCAAATCAAGTCCTCGCTAAAGAAGGTTAGACTTTCGGCTCTAAAGACCTGATGGCTGATTCTGGTGTACTGACGACACTGTGACAGTCACTGATGAGTTAATGTGTTGTCAAAGAAGAGCCAGATGATGGAGATCTAAACATCACTCTTCTCTTCCTGTGGAGAAGGAACCAAGGCTTTTAGGGAGCCAAGGGTGTGAGCAATTTCAAAGGGATGATGAACTGTTTGGGGGAAATGAGCCCAAGGACAGACAGATAGTAGCCTGGCTCAGTGACTCCCAGCTCTGACTTTGACCTCTCTCCTCTGTGATGTGCGTCCAGGGTGGGTGATGAGACCCCATGCCAGTGTGCCTGCTTTGGCAGGGCAGTTAGGAAGGGAAGAAGGCGGGGCCGAAGTGGGGCCTTGTTCCTGCTCAGTCCCCAGACTAACAGCGCAGGCAGGTTCTCCTTTGTCTGCCTTTTGTTCTCTCGGGTAGCGAGGGGAGGCTGGTGAGCAGAGCTAGTTCTGAGTCATTTTTCAGAAGTAGCTTCTGTCGCACAGAAATTTGAGTGGTGTCTTAGCTGCCATTCCAAGTTGCCTTAGCCTGTGCCACTGTGAGCTACAACTAAAACCATGTTTGTCCTTGAATAACAGAGCCTTAGCTTGGCTTGTTTCTTGTCAGCTTTTCTCAACTTTAAATTATCCCGTCTACCTTTTGCTTCTGGGCTTTCACCTTTTTTTTCATTTCTATATATCATTCTTTCTTACTCCATTGCTGGTTGTGTAGCTGAGTGGCTGGCCTCTGATGTCCTCCTTCTTCTCTTGCTCCTAGATTTCTCCTATATATTCTCTCTGCCTGCCATCCCCACCTATCCTTTCTCCTGCCTTGCTATTGGCCGTTCAGTTCTTTATTAGCCCACTAGGTGTTTTAGACAGGCAAAGTAACACAGCTTCACAGAGTCAAACAAATGTAACATAAACAAAAGTAACACACCTTAGAATAATATTCTACAGCACTAGACAGGTTAACAGGAGAGCAGGCAAAACCACCAGCATGCAAGTGCATGGGGCTTTTCAAAGCCTGGTGTTCAGCGGACAAGAGAGGGAGGTAAGACACCTTCCTGGGCCTAGTCAAAGGGACCTTGGTATCACAGGGACGTGATTGAGACCGGGAAGCGAGGTGAGAGGGGTGGTAATGACCTGAGGACTTAGGGGCATGTTTAGAGAGTCTGGGGACATGCCATACTTGATAAGCCTGAAGCAGCTAGAAAAATGCCTGAGAACCTAGAATGTGTTGAGGCTGGAGTAACTGATAACAGGTGACCTCAGAGGGCGTCATAGAAAGTATCTTTTTATTGTTTATCACAAGGCTCATGGCCAAGAACTGTTCAATGCAAGTTTTGCCTGATACACACAGCTTTTGTCATGGAAAGGCCCCAAAGATACAAATTCTGCAATCGAAAGGCCCCCAAACAGGGAAAAGCTGTTTTATGTTACATTTAATGGTGTATAGACAGTTGGGCAGAGTGTTATTGAACAGAGTAGGTGCAAGCTAAGATCAGTAAGCTGGGGAAGCCCAGGAAGGCCCGAGCAGTCAGCCTTCTCCACATCTGTGCCTTGAAGGAGGATATGGATGTAGGGAGGACACTTGGAGTGAAGTCTGTGTCCTGCTTCAAAGATGGGGCTTAAGAGTGACCTTCCTGCATCGCCGGTCTTCAGAAATACTCCTGTCCCCTGCCAGCGGACATTTGCTGTCTTGTACATGGTTGTTAATCTGACACTTTGTGGTCAGTGGTGAGGCAGATGGCCGAGCAGTGTGGTCTTGACTTCAGAGCCTGGCCTCTTGGTGCCACATCATTGCCTTGTAGAAAGGAGACGGTGCTGTTTCTCCTCTGAGTGCTTAATATGCTGCCCTTGACCACCGGTGCCCCAGGCAGCTGCAGAGTCCCAGGAGGTTGCCGGCCCTAACAGTTTCATTAAGTATAGCATAGAGATCATGAAAGTACCTTTCTAAGTGTACACTTGAATGTTTCTACTTCATTTTAAAAGTTGCTGTTGTTGCCACTGCCTAGTTTAGAACAGTATCCCCAAAAGATGCCTTTCTGTTCCTAATCCCAACTTGACAAACATAGTCCGCTTCCTGTATGTAGACTTTTCTGGATATGAACTCTTTCCTCTGAAAATGAGAGCCCAGACAAACCTTTCTCCCATAACTCATTTGGTTTTTTTGTTCTGTTTTTAATATTTTGGTTATAGCAATGCAAAAGTAACTACTAATTTATTATACAAGTTCTGTATGTGAGTATATATGGTTTTGTTAATCCCAAAGTGCCAAGATGAGAGGAACCATTGACCCAAATCATCATGGCCAAATTAACTAAAGCAAGCCTTTTTATTCAGGTACACAGGCTGCCTCCCCTAAGTCAGGGTTCAAGATGTCAGCATTGGATGTGAGCTTTTGTAGCTCAGGGGTAGAGGCTTTCCAAATGGGGGATTTGGCAGACAGAATAGGCGGGGTTTAAGAGCAGAACATAAGCATAACAAGTTAGTCCTAACAACCCCCTGAAGCAAAGGCATGATTGCAAGGTGGTAGTAACAAGAGGTGGTCATAAGAAGGTAGCCATAGCAACCATTTTGAAGCAGAATTAGGGTTGCAGGATGGTTATTAACTTTTGAAATAAACATGATTGTCATTCCTAAAACAGGCAGTACAGAGCCATTGTAGTTAAGGTTACAGGAGGGGAGTGACCCAGTGCTGTGAAACAGATTTAATCATAAACAGGAATGAGCCTAGTTTGTCTTTATGACAAGATAGCTTTTAAGCCTAAAATGCAGGCAGGCTAGTTCTTCAGTTTGCCAATATTTTCCTCACATAGGGATTTTTAGTTTTACAATATATTTTGAAGTATAAGTAATGTATTTTGTTTTGGTGGGGGTTTTGTTTTGTTTGTCTGGTTTTTGTTTGTTTTTGAAATAAGAGCTCTCTAGGTAGGTCTGGTTGGTGTGGAACTTTCCTGGTAAACTGTGTCGGCCTCAGACTTACTGTGATCCTGTCTCTGTCTCCAGAATCTGGGGTTATCACACCACTATGATTAGCTTCAGATGTTTTCATTTTAGTGGTTCCCTTTAATAAAAAAGAAAAAAAGGAGAAAAAAAAAAAGAATTCTGCTTTCTTGCCATATCCTAGAACTCTCTGTCTCACCTGAGGCTGAGGATCTCCTCTTCTCATTAAGTTTTCTAGTTGGTAGGTTCTATTTGGGTGGGGAGGTCATAGAATTCTGTGCAAGGAAATGGCATTTTAGCTGGAAGTTCACACAGGCTGAGAGAGGAGGGACTAGAATGTCCTGGTGGGACATACCCAGTTTGGATACCTGGATGTAGTCAGGCTGGAGTAGAGTGAGTGCCCTGGATGGATTTGATGGAGCCATGCATGGAGCAGTGTACAGACAGAGATGTCACCGGAGTTGCTGTCCAGGAAAATCTCTGCTGCCGGAAAGGAATTGGATCAGAAGCGAGCTGTGGTGGCTTATACCCGTAATCCAAGCACTTGGGAGACCGAGGCAGGGATATTGCCATGAATTTGACACCAGCCTGGGCTATAGCCGTTAGGATTCTGTACATGTGCAGCTCGGGGTCTTGTCTGGCGCCTTACGCCATCAGTGGGCTACTACACACTGGACCCTTCTGTGGTGGTAATCTAATTATACTGAAATGTGATTTTGATTGTATGTTAATAAATAAAGTTGCCCGGGGGTCAGAGCTATTAGAGCCATAGCAAGAGTGTGGCGGTGGTGGCACACACCTTTAATCCCATAGATATCTGTGTGTTCAGGGATATAGCCAGCATTGGAGACATATGCCTTTAAGACCTAGGGGGCTGTACATTCAGACAGTGACGAGGCAGTCACGTGTTTGGGTTTACAACCAATGAGAAGGCAGAACAAAATACTTTAAATAGACGAACAGACAGGAAGGAGAGCCCTCATTCGGGAAGCTGGGACACCGCAGGCGGAAGGGTGAGATTTTAGCTCTGAGCTCTGACCTCTCGGCTTTCTCTTTTGCATTGTTTCTGTGTTTCTTATTTAATAAGAAGGTTGGTTACATCTATACCCTTCTCTCTCTCTCTCTCTCTCTCTCTCTCTCTCTCTCTCTCTCTCTCTCTCTCTCTCTCCCTCTCCCCCCACCCCCCCACCCCGCTTCCCGCTCCCCTTTTCTTTTCTGTTTTCCTCTCTGCTCTGCTCCCGCCATCTTTATGTCTCTCCAGGCCTGGTCTCGTTCTAATAAAACTCTTTCTAACTCTGGTAGTCGTAGCCGTGGCTTGTAACTTTTCAGCCATTGCCACTGACACATCAGCGCCATTCATCCTTTCAACAGCCTATTTAAAGAAAAAAAGTGTGGATAGCTTTGGAAAGGACCATTGCTAATTAGGAGGCTGTTGGCCAGGTAGTAAGAAATACTGTCAGCTCTGGCCTGCGGGAACTAGAGTATTAGAGACATTTGAGACCCTGCTTGCTTGAAATGCCCCAAGATGGTAAAGGTACATTAGTCTGTGCCTTCCACTCCACCCACTAGAAAGAGGAGGAGCTAGTTTCCATAGCTCCACATCGCAAGTCACTTCAAACCTCCAGTGCCTGCTGTTCCTTCTTCAGCCTTGGCGGGCAGGGCTTGGAAGCAAGAAGCTTATAATGCATATATCCTTTTTTATTTTATTTGTTGTTGATTTTGGGTTTCATGTAGCCAAGGTTGGTTTCAAATTCTCCATGTAACCATGACTGTGAACGGATCCTTCTACCCTCACTTAAGTGCGAAGATTACAGGTGTGGACCACCACACTTTCTCTCAGTGTGTAGTAGGACACATGTCTTCAGCTGTCGTTCCTAGAAAGCCAGCTACCTTGTTATTTGAGACAGGATCTCCAACTGGGACCTGGAGCTTTTGATTTTGCTAAGGTGACTGGCCAAGGTGCCCAGAGATCCACCTGTCTTACTGTCTTAGTCAGGGTTTCTATTGCTGTGAAGAGACACCATGACCATGGCAACTTTTATAAAGGAAAACATTTAATGGGCTGGCTTACAGTTCAGAGGTTCAGTCCATGATCATCATGGCAGGACATGGTGGCATGCAGAGACACGGTGCTAGAGAAACAACTGAGAGTTCTACATCTTGATCTGCAGGCAGCAGAAGGAGACTGATCTGCACTGGGCGTGGCTTGAGCATTGGAGACCTCAAAGCCCACCCCCACAGTGACATACTTCCTCCAACAAGGCCACACCTACTCCAACAAGGTTACACCTCCTAATAGTGCTGCTCCCCATGGGCCAAGCATTCAAACACATCAGTCTATGGGGGCCATGCCTATTCGAACACCACACTCAGTCTCCCCTTTGCTGGGGTTACAAAAAGCCACCACTCCTGGCTTTTTATGTGGGTGCTGGAGATCAAACTCAGGTCCTGGTGATTACACAAGTACTTTACTGAGCTGTCTGATTAACCCATTTTTGTTTTCGTTTTTAAAATAGAAGGATATGGGGCTGGAGAGATGGCTCCGTGGTTAAGAGCATTGGCAGCTCTTCTAAAGGTCCTGAGTTCAATTCCCAGCAACCACATGGTGGCTTTCAGCCACTGATAATGGAATCTGATGCCCTCTTCTGGCATGCAGGTATACATGGAGATAAGAGCACTATATACATAAAATAAATAAGTCTTAATAAATTATTATTAAAATATATATATATATATATATATGGATACTGTATGCCAAGTACCCTGGTATACACTGTGTGTGTGTGTGTGTGTGTGTGTGTGTGTGTGTGTGTATGTGTGTGTGTGTGTGTATTTTGAAAAGGAGAAAAATTATTTCCTTTACTCCTCCCATTATTAAAGTTGCAACAGACCTTTATGGCCAAAGATAAATTAACAAGAGAAAACAAACAGAAGTCACTGCACATGCCTCATGTATACATTGGGGGTACAGGGAAATATCAGAGCCAAATCTCTAACAGTAAATCTCAAAAGCGTAGTTCCCGTTTCAGGCTTAAATATTGTTAGCTGAAGCAAAGGTGTTGGGTAAGACATGGAGGTAATGTGCGGACTTGCTAGCAACAAGGAAACCCTGTGTAAACCCACCCGTTGAGAATCAGACCACTACCACAAGTTTTGAGCCACATTTGAAGTTAGTTTGGAAGGCGCCTGGGAAATCTGACTGAGTCTAATGGTGCAGGATGATGAAAATGATGCAGGCTGAGCTGTAACCCTCAAGTCCAGGAAGGTATCTGTTTTTTGGAATGCTTTCAAGAACTGTAACATCTACTTTAAACCACAGAGTTATATTATAGTTTAAAATATAATCTTTTCTATTTTTTTTCTCAGTATCTGTTAGTTGACTCCAAGAATTCTGAACTGTTGATGAGGAGTGTCTTGCTCAGAAAGTGAAGCATGTACTATTTTTAGTAAGTGCTTTCCTATCTGTGTGCAAGTTTGACACCTGGAAAAATACACTTTTTATCAGTTTTCTGAAGTCTACAAAGAACCAAACATTTCTCTTTATGTAGCTGATAGAGAAAGGACAGTAGGGTGGTTTGAATAAGGATGCCCCATAGGCTCAGAGATCTGACTGCTTGGTCGTCAGGGAGTGGCACTGTTTGCAAGGATCAGGAGGTGTGGCCTTGTTAGAGGAAGGGTGTCACTGGAGGCGGGCTCTGCGTTTTCAAAAGCCCACGCCAGGCCCAGTGGCTTGCTCTTTCTGCTGCCTGTGGATCCAGATGTGGAGCTCCTTCTCCAGCACTGTGTCTGACTGGGTGCTGCCTTGCTTTCTGCCATGATGACAATGAACTAAACCTCTGAAACTGTAAGCAAGCTCCAGTGAAATGTTTTCTTTTGCAGGAGTTGCCATGGTCCTGGTGTTTCTTCACAGCAATAGAACATTGACTAAGACAAGAAGTAAATGAATTCTGGTATAAATAATGAAAAATAAAAGATGATATGGAAATCCCTTTTATGTCCCTTCAGATTCATGGTGTCTTAAGTGGTAAATGTAGGACCTTTTAATCATAAAAATTAAGTAATTCTAATAAATTAGAAAATAATCCTTGTGTATACCTACAGCAAAATAAATGTTAGCAAGAACACCTTGACCACACAAATTTAGTGTGACACCTGATACTTCGGAAATAAAGACTAGAAACTTACCTATGTGGTGACCAGCTGGGGAATTTAGCCAGGCCCTGCCCTCATACTGGTGTCCCTGGGTCTTCAGAGAGACCTCATAGGAAGAGTGCTTCTAATGTGAGGGACTTCTGACTTTTGCTTCTGAGGAGTTCTCAGATTTTCTCAGCTCATAATTTAAAATGCCAAGGCACTATGTTTGGGGATGGCATGCCTTAGACTTTATTGTCCTTGATCATAGATAGAAGGCATTAGACTTAGAAATCCAAAAGTTCTAGTCTGTCTGGATTTAAAGATTTTTAAATCATTATTTCCTTCACAGGTGCATGCATGCCTGAGTGCCTGTGTGCATGCAGGTGCCTGCAGAGGCCAAAGGCAGCACCAAGTCCCCTGGAGCTAGAGTTCC
Source organism: Peromyscus leucopus (assembly GCF_004664715.2). Lineage (NCBI taxonomy): Eukaryota > Metazoa > Chordata > Mammalia > Rodentia > Cricetidae > Peromyscus > Peromyscus leucopus. Next base: position 18,965,989 of record NC_051067.1, read on the forward strand.
TGATGGTTGTAAGCCGCACAGTGAGGGTGCTGGGAATTGAGCCTCTTGTCTGCTGCAAGATCAGCAAGTGCTGTGGCCGCTGAGCCTTCTCTCCAACCCCGTCGTCATGTCTGAATTTAAAACAGTATAAGGTCAGGCGGTGGTGGCGCACGCCTTTAATCCCAGCATTTGAGAGGCAGAGGCAGGCAGATCTCTGTGAGTTTGGACCAACCTGGTCTACAAAGTAAAGTCCAGGACAGCCAGGGCTGTTGTACAGAGAAACTCGTCTTGAAATTGAAAACAAACCAAAAAATAAACAAACAAAACCCACAACATGTACCTTATGTAATACAGTCTTGCATACTAAGTTTAAGTTTTCAAGTATTTAAAACCATGGCTCTCTCTCCTCAGACAGCACAGACACCTGAGAACAGAACAGAAACAGTGCTGGCCGCGTTAGAAGCAGCTGCATGCGCTTCTAATGCTTCGTACATGCGTGCACTGTTGTTGGAGGGCTTCTCTCCAGGTTCCCCAAGCCCCGCAGTCCCACCATCCACTTATAAAATAATCACTCAGACGCTTATATCACTTATAAACTGTATGGCCATGGCAGGCTTCTTGTTAACTGTTTTTTTTTTTTTATCTTAAATTAACCCATTTTTATAAATCTATACCTTGCCACATGGCTGGTGGCTTACCAGAGTCTTCACATGCTGCTTCTCCTGGCGGTGGCTGCAGTCTCTCCCCTCAGCCTTCCGCTTCCCAGAATTCTCCTCTCTCCTTGTCCCACCTACTTCCTGCCTGGTCACTGGCCATCAGTGTTTTATTTATATAGAACAATATCCACATCACTTCCCCTTTTTTCTTTTTTTTTTTAAAGGAAGGTTTTAACTTTAACATGGTAAAATTATATATAACAAAACAATTACCGAGCAAGAATTATAGTTACAATATTAAAGAAGATGTCCTATCTATCTTATATTTGTGAGTTTAAGGTTTTATATCTAACTTATCTTTTATCATAACTGAGGAAATTACAACTATCTAGTTTTCAACCACATCAAAGACCTGAGAAGGAACATAATGGTACCTGAGAAATGCTAGATGGATGCAAGCAACTTTCAGGAATCTTGCAAAAGTAGACCAAGACAGCTGGCAGCCTGGACAGTCACCTAATGTTTCTCAGCATTGTTGGTGCATTCAAATTGGTTACAGGCCTAGAGTATCTGACAGACCATTTTCAGAAGCAGGATTTCTGAAAGACCATCTTACCCTGTCTTGGCAGAGTACAGGGGTCGCTTTCCTTGTGTCCCACTTGTCCAGAAAGGATAGCATTGCATTTGTACTGTCAGCCATCAAGGCAAGGGCAGTTCTTTGCCCAGTAGGCCATTTTGTGCCAAAAAGACAAACTTCCAAATGGAAATGTCTTAGAAGCCCAACATTCTCTCAGGATCAATTGGTGCAGCGAGGAGCAATTGTGTCTCACGTCAACAGAATTCTAAGTTATTTAAATGCCATATTCTCTAGGTCTATGAAGTGTTTGAAGATTACCTATCTATCTGAAATATATCTATGTATACCTAGAAAACTTAACTAACATGGCTACAGATATGATTATCATAGATGACTAATTATTAATCTATTTTTTAATTATCCATTACAATTTTAAATGAGTTACATAAACATAATACCTCAAACAAGAATAGAAATATATATATACACAGTATAACAATATTAACTTCAAGTTTGTATCAATAAACTAAAATCCATACCAATGTAAAACATTTTAAACATAAACTAAAATCTATACCAATGTAAAACATTTTAAACAAGTTGTTCTTTAAAAGTAGGTTAATTAATCTATCCTTTTATCTTATCATCTCTATATCCTCCTATATATCTATATTATATCCCCTTTCTTTTTTAGAAAGAGATCACATTTATAATCAACCTGTTTTAAATAAAAATATTGGCCATCAGTGTTTTATTTATATAGAACAATATCCACAGCAGTGCACGGACGTTCACATAAACTCTGTAGAATCCGAAGTTTGTTCTGCTTCTCTACCTCAGTGATTGGACATGTGCTGGGCACAGACAGGTGCTGGCTACTCAACAAATAGCTGATGAGTCCATGTATGTCTGAACCTAGACAGTGTTTTCAAGATGGACCAGTTTCAGCTTTGGGAAGGGGTAGATACAGTCACTTTCCTTTCCTGTATCTCCTCCCAGAGTTTTCTCCCCAGCCACAGTAGTTAAGTATTCACTGAGTGTTTCCTGGATGTCAGGGGGACTACCCAGATTCTATGAAAATCAAAGCAGACAGAATCCTAGTGCTCAGCAGAAGTGCAAATGCTCTTCTATAAATCTATGGACCTTCTGCTTCCTGCTCTATGCTGCCTAGGACCAAAATATCACCTCCAGAACCTGGCACGGGATTTCCATGGATTGTGGTTGTTCCTGAGGTTCCCCACCCCTGGGATGCCAGGATTCTCTAAATGAACAGAACTTGATAGAATGGAGGGCGGAGGGGGGTAAAGAGACAGACAGACAGACAGTGTGTGGCCCTCCCATGCCTCCACAGCCTTTTTCCCTCATATCATGTCTTGTACATGATGCCAGCGGCTGGGGATAGTTTGTGGTGCTATAGCTTGATTGGCGTGCTCCTGGTTGCTTGCAACCCTGACAGGCCTGAGGGAGGGTAACGTTCTCCTTGATTGATTCCCGGCAGGTTTGGGAGATTCAAGTGTCTGTCTGTCCCCGTCCCCGTCCCCCCCTCCCCTTTACTTCTTTTATAAGAAGGCTGTTTTATATCAGTTATCAAGAGGGTTTTTTGTTTGTTTGTTTGTTTGTTTGTTTTTAGGGTCCCTGTCTCATGCTTGTGGTCATGTACAAAAACACTAAGTAATTTTCTATTTCCCTTTGGGCCTAGACTAAGTAAGCTTTTTCTCAAATGGGTGTCTCCCGAACACTGAGGCTCCTGGCCCCTAGTCACATTTACCCTAGAATGCAGTTTCTACTTTGTGCCTAGAACAGTGAAAGAATATGACCTAATGCAGGGAGTAACCTCTGGGTTGCTTTGGTATACACTCTCATTCTAGGGAATAGCCGACAACAGAGGTCAGTAAAAGTGGAGGCAGAGGTAGGCAGATTTCTGTGTTTGAGGCCAGCCTGGTCTACATAGTAAGTTCGAGGATAGCTAAGACTAAATACAGAGTCCTTGTCTCAAAAATAAAAATAAATAAATAAAAGGACACAGTTTTCAAAACATGATGTGTCTGTTTTAGAAATATTGGTTCAGGTAATGGTTAAACTTAATGGGATTTCAAATCACCATAGACACATACCTGGTGTCTTAGTCAGGGTTTCTATTGCTGCGACGAAACACCATGACCAAAAGGCAAGTTGGGGAGGAAAGGGTTCATTTGGCTTACACTTTAGCATTGTTGTTTATCATTCAAGGAAGTCAGGACATGAACTCAAACAAGGCAGGATCCTGGAGGAAGGCAGGAGCTGAGGCAGAGGCCAGGGAGGGGAGCTGCTTACTGGCTTGCTCAGCCCACCTTCTTAAAGAACCCAGGATCACCAGCCCAGGGATGGCACCACCCACCATGGGCTGGGCCCTCCCCCGTTGATCACTAACTGAGAAAATGTCTTATAGCTGGATCTCAAGGAGGCATTTCCTGAGCTGAGGCTCCTTCCTCTGATGACTCTAGCTTGTGTCAAGTTGACACAAAATCACCCATTTCCAGAAAGGTTTAACTGAGCAGAGAAGACCCATTCTGAAGGTTTGTGGCTGGAGTCCCAAACTGAGTAAAAAGGAGGAAGTAAGCTAAGCACCCATGTTCATCTCTCTCTGCTTCCTGACGACTATGGGTACAGTGTGACAGCTGCCCCGCAGTCTGCCACCAGGGCTCAAACTGTGAGCCCGAATACCCTCCCTGTGCTCCCTTACCACGCTCTTGCCAGCCAGTCTGCCCTGGTGACCAGAACAGTGGCCATACATACTCAGCTTTTGAGTTACGCTTTTCTTAAAGAAGCCAGGGGTGGTGGTACATGATTATAATCTCGATACTTGGGAAAGGGAAACAGGAAGATCAAGAGCGAAAGACGGGCCTCAGCCACATAGCAAGTCGGAAGCTACCAGAAAACCCCCAATAATGTGCTGCTTGCATGTGAAGTGCTGTTGTGTAGTTGTCTTTGGTGTGGGAAAATTCTTGCCCACGTGTCCCTTTCTTTTACTTACCAAATAACTCTCCTGCTGTTGTGCCGTTGTGGACATGTACTCCAGTCTGCCTACTCGCAGGTGTTGCCAGCCTCAAGTACAAGTTCAAGGCATTATTTTATAAATAGTCATTTTGAGGAGTAGTTCAGAGGCTGTGTTTTGCAGTTGATAGTAACTTTTTCTGTTGTTTGGTGCTTGTTTGTGTGTGTGTGTGTGTGTGTGTGTGTGTGTGTGTCTCTCGGGGTGGGGGGGGGGGGTTGTTTTGTTTTGTTTTGTTTTCAGTTTGGTGTTTCAAGATAGGGTTTCTCTGTGTAGCTCTGGCTTTCCTAGAACTCGCTTTGTAGACCAGGCTGGCCTTGAACTCACAGAGATCCGCCTGCCTCTGCCTCCCGAGTGCTGGATTAAAGGCATGGGCCACCATTGCCCAGCTGCTTTTTGTTTTTTGACACCAAGTCTTACAGCGTATCCCAGGCTGACCTGGCACTCACTGTAAGGCCGCAGAAAGCTTCAAACTCAAGGCAATCCTGACTCAGTCACAGTAGTGCTGGGATTCTAGATATGAGCCACTACGCTCTGTTTTGACTTAATATTTTGCGTGATTATTTCTAACATGGTACAGGTTTCTTAGCTAACATTGCCCTGGGTAATGGACAGGTGTTTGGGGTATATACTGTACCACTTATATAGATCCCTATGATACCACTGGCCATCGCCTATTCTGGATGCTGCAATGATTATTTGGGTCACTGTGACACTGTTGATTATATGGACCACTGTGATACCATTGCCCATTCCTTATTCTGGAAAGCCAGTAAGCACTTCTTCCTCTTCCTTTTAGCCTTGATAATTATGTTCTTTGTTCTCAGCCCATGTAATAGCATACTGGTGCTTCCTGCCAGCTGCCCTGCGGTTTCTTAGCTGCTTTCTGTTTACCTTCTGCATCAGTGCCTCCAAACATCTGTTCTGCAGTGACTACCTCCTGCAAATTTGCAATCAGGCTAACTACTTGAAGGCCTCTAACCACTCACCTGAGTGACTGGTGTTCCCCTGCTCCTGACACTGGGCAGTTAGTATGCAGCCCCCATTTGGTGACTGTGATGTTTGCTGAGCACCAACTCTGACAGGCGTCAGTGAGGCAGAAAGCATCTGCTCTGAAAGAAGTTACCGATGCTCGGAATGAATGAAAGGCAAGCATGTGGTGGCAGTGAAGAGGCACCAGGTACTTGAGTAGAGAGGGTAGGGAGCCTGTTGTGGAGCCTGAGCAGAGTGGGAAGTGTGGTTACAGCGCTGGCATGTCACTTGCCTAGGGAGCCACGGGTAGTTGGCAGTGTGCCGTGGGGAAGCAGTTTTCTTGGCGGTAGTTCCTGACTAGTAGTTCCATTCCTAAGCTGTTCTCATAGAAGTCTTCACTTTCCATCTGTAATGGACAGTGGTCGAAAGAGAAAAAAACAGAGGGTGAGAGTCTCAGAACAGCATTTAAATGAGTAGTGAATCTTTGACACCCCATACTCATCTTGTTCACACTGTGGTCCCTCTTTCTGCTAGGCATGATGGCTTCACATTAGCCAAAAGCTCCTGCTGAAGTCCCCTCCAGGGCTACATTGTTGCCCTCCTTTCTTCAGTGGTATCCATGGTTTCTCCTACATCTACACAGCAGTAAATCCCAGAGAAGGCTAGAAAGCAAACATAGCAAACTGCTTTACCGGAAGTGCAGATGTTACAGTTTTCTCAGTGCCCCCAATGTGCCATTCTACTTGCGATCCATTAGGACAAACTCCAGGAAGAGGAGGAACTTGAGGACGGGCATGCATGGGAATAATCACACTGTTCCACAGCTAGCCCTGCTGTGACTCGATGCAATTGCTGCTGCTTTTGCACATAGATCCAGGACTACTTAAGGGTCATCTGCTGCCCCTGCAGGCTGCACACCAGCCTGCCTGGGAAGTACAGGGTCCTTCTCATTCCCATGTGTGGGCTGGTAGTTTGAAAGAGGAGTAAGGAACTCAGACAGCCATTGATAGCATATAGATAATTCCTGTCACTCATTTAGAAGCCATTCACAGCGTATAATTGGAAGTGATAAATTCCCAATTTTAAGGTATTATGTGGAAATAATGAGATCTCTAGCAAATACAGTGAGCTTTCAGATCTACTGTGCCTTGACTGTCAGTGAACCTTTAGAGGGATGGGCTCTCCAGCCAGTGGCATGAGGGCATTTTAATGAGAAACGTTTGAAACTAGAAGCATGTTGAGCTTTGTGTCCATTGTGATCAATGTTGTGTATAACCGATACTTACAAAGATAGGTTTAAAATGTGTGTTACTGGGGGAAATGCCACTTTTGGCATTACATTCTTTCTCAGTAAATTGCTAAATAAAGTGTGCCACTCTTAAACTTGAAAGGGTTTGAAGCATGCACCTTGATTGTAGTTTTTGAGCTGATTAACTCGATACTAAGGCAGTATGAGTGGAAATGTCTCTGACAGAGGTGCTTTTAATATGCAAAAGACATCTGGTTCAGATACTTCTAATGTAAGGATCATTGGGCCCATGGAACTTCAGACATGATTTTGACAGCTTGGAGTTGCTGGGAGACCTGGGAAATGCAGGTGCTGCAGATTCCTGGTTCTCTGGTCACTCTTGAAGGAGGAGCTGGGAGTGGCAAAGTCAGGCACTGGTCTGGAGTGTATGGTTGGGTGGTCTGGCAGCAAGAGCCCTGCATTTGGCCATGCAAGCAAGGGGTGGGGGGAGCCTGGCAGAGCAGGTAGTGGGCCCGAGGAAGCTGCAGATCGCAGCAGCTGGGTCTCCCCCCAGACCCAGGGTTGCTGCTTGAGAGCCATAGCTCTAGCAGCAGGGGCGGCCCCTCGAGCTGTGTGGCCTGAGGCCATTGAGAGCCCTAGAGTCAGGCAGGTCTGTTATGGGAAGCACAGACCGATTGGGACTGTGAAAGCCGTAAAAGCCAGCAGCCAAAGCTGTGCAGTTGGTTTGCTGGCTGTAAGAAGGCCTTTTTTGAGAGGACCTGCACCAGCCAGCTATTGTGGGAGCTAACAGCTTTTGCTCTGGAGCAGAATTGCCTTAGGGGAAGGCTAGGGACTGCAAAGTGCAGCCGAGAAAGGAGAATGAAAGTTTCAGAGACTCTTTGAATTGAATTGTTGCATTCAGGAGAACTGCAAAAAGTTTTTGGTTGTGGGTTTCTTCATATTTGGAACTTTAAGACTGGTATCAGAAAGCTTTCAGTGGAACATTATCCTGTGTTTCTGTCTTTCTCCTCTTTGCTATCATCTTTCTATCTAATATTTTCTTATCCCTCTCTCCTCATAAAAACCTTTGAAAAGGTGGGAGCTGGCCTCCCACAGAAGAGTGACCATCACTGTGCCATTTCCTCCTCCCAGATGTTAGGAATGAGAAGTTTTCTTTTTCCCTTTTCTTTCTCTGCCCTTTGTTGTTGTGGAGGTTGTTTTTGTTTTTGTTTTGTTTTGTTTTGTTTTTTGTTGTTGTTGTTATTTTTCGAGACAGGGTTTCTCTGTGTAGCCATGGCTGTGCTAGAACTCACTCTAGACCAGGTTGACCTCGAACTCTGAGTGCTGAGATTAAAGATGTGTGCCACTACCACCAGGCTTGTTTGTTTTTTGCCAGGCGGTGGTGGCACACGCCTTTAAGCCCAGCACTCGGGAGGCAGAGGCAGGCGGATCTCTGAGTTCGAGGCCAGCCTGGTCTCCAAAGCGAGTTCCAGGAAAGGCACAAAGCTACACAGAGAAACCCTGTCTCGGAAAACAAAAAAAAAAAAAAAGATAGTAGAAAGTACCATAAACATTTTAATGATTCAAAATGCTGTGAAAATGTTTCAATACTTAATCATTGTGATCATCTAGACATAGTGATGAAGCTCCAAAACACTGACTGTAAGAATATCCCACATTTCTAGATGACCTTAGGTTTTATAGTGTTGCAACAAAGATATTTTAAATTGTTAACCAAGTTATAAAGGATGTAACAATGTACTTCTTACCCCCACCCGAGATAGGGTTTCTCTGTGTAGCTTTGGAGCCTATTCTGGATCTTGCTCTGTAGACCAGGCTGGGAACTCACAGAGATCCACTGCATCTGCCTCCCAAGTGCTGGGATTAAAGGCATGCCTGCTGCCGCTGCTGCTGCCACCACCACTAACCGGTCAAAAGTGCTTCCTGAGTGTACTGAACTAACTAAATTTATGAATGATGTCGTATAGAAATGAGTGAATTGAGAATTCTTAAAATAATTATTTAACTTCATATCACACACACACACACACACACACACACACACACACACACACACACCACTGTTGACTTGGTGATATGTATTTCTTGTGGCTTTACACTCTCCAAGTAGGGTAAAGCTCTGTAAGAAGTTATTTAACTTTCTGTTTGAGAATGTATTAACTTGGGCTGGGATATAGCTTATTGATAGAACTTACCTGGCATGAGTTAATGCCCAGGATCCTTCCCAGCACCATAAAAGATAAATAAAATAAAAGCATTAACTTTAGCATTCTAGATGGCTCTCCAGATAACCATTTAAAACTTTAAACACTATTGAAATGCAAGGTTCAGAAGTTGATATTTTTAAAATGTAATGTAATCCTGTTCAAGGAACATCCTTTCTAAGGTCTCTCATAGGGTAATTTGTATTCATGCCTTGTGTTAGGGGCAGGGAAGTAGGAAAGACTTTCGGAGTGAGCTAGCGAACTAGTGAGCGCCTTGTTGTGGGAGCTGTTGAAGGAAGGCAATACAGCTGTCCTTAGATGATAAAACCACCGAAGAGACTGTTGAAACTAGACTAAAGTCTCGCGTGTCCTCTAGTCTAAAAGTCTTCAGTTTCTGAACAGAGTTTTAGTACAGTTAAACATGTTTAATAAGCCCAGAGGTGACAGGAAGTAACTCAGAGCGGCATTACATCCAGGAGGCTTTATAAAGTACCTTCAGAACAACAGATGCTGAAAACACTTCCTGTAAAGCTGGAACTTGGTATAGACAGAAGTGCTGTGGGAAAGGAGGAGGAGGAGGGTACCTGAACCCCAGTGAGCACCAGTAATGGTGCACAGAGATGCCCAGAAATATAACGAACCTGTTTCTCAGCCCATGCAGCAGTGTAGATGAGCCCAAGACAGCAGGCTGAGTGAAAGAAGCCATATAAGATTGTGTTGATGTGGCTTTTATGTGACAGTAGAATTAGAGGTTTGAGACTAGATCAGCGCTGGGGGAAGATTATAGAAGAGCAGCCCGAGGAGTCTTGTGATGTGCAGTGAGTGTCTGGACAGAGGCCACACAGGCTGTGAGCTGGTACACCTTCACAGAGCTGCCGAAGCACACACCCACACACCGAGTGCATGCACAGTGGGCATCTAAACAAGCTCTGCTCTGTGTTCAGCTGTCAGGTTCTTGGCTTTGATATCATACTGTAATTATGTGAAACCTAAGCATTGGGAGAGGCCCAAGGTCTACGTATTTCTGTCTGTGGCACTAGACACTTAATCCAGTCTACGAGCATGCTCAGCATTGACTTTGCCAGAGTCCACATCACTCAAGATGTATATACATTTTTTTGCCAATATACTATGAATCTGAAATTATTTCAGAATGAAAAACTTTAAAAGCTGAATGTTGCAATTTTATGCAGTGCAACTGCATGGAAAGAAGGGAAGTCAGTACATCCCAAAGAGCGAAAACAATCTGGACTTTACCCTGTTCCTTGGGCTTCTCCTGCTGCTTAGAGGTCAGACCTACGGACTCATTGTGCTGGGCGACCGCTTCAGACTTCTGGTGGAAAAGCCGTTGTATCTTTTTCTGAGTTTTTTTTTCTTTTTGATCTTGGGGCCGTTTTTTTGAAATCCAGTTTGGTGTGGCCAACCTCCCCTAGGTAGGCTATGTGTGCCTCAGGTAGCTATGAATGCAACCTAACACACAAATTACTTAGAACTTTATAAGCTTTGGGAGGAGAAATTTGATTACATGGTTGTCAGGTTTGAATTTTGTAGGTGACAACATGTCCCGATGTCTAAAGGTTGGACACAGTTGCAGGTTTAAGTCTTAGTGTTTCCTTTGCTCCCCAGAACAGCGGGTAACTTCAAAGCGAGCCGGGGTCACTTTTCCTCCGGGAAGTTCTGTGAGCCAGACTTTGCTCTGTTGGTCGGACTGAGACATTCTTTAACTGGTTTTTCCTCCAGGTTCCCTGTCCTCATCTCAACACTCTAATCTGTGTTGCTTCTTGACACAGCTCAGTGGATGATGTCAGCGTCCGTACAGGGCAAGGACACGGCTTACCAAGTACAGCATTCCATGCTCCCTGGAAGCTCAGCAATTGTGATTTCTTTCTTTCTTTCTTTCTTTCTTTCTTTCTTTCTTTCTTTCTTTCTTTCTTTCTTTCTTTCTTTCTTTCTTTCTTTCTTTCTTTCTTTCTCTCTCTCTCTCTCTTTCTTTCTCTTTCTTTCTTTCTTTCTCTCTCTCTCTTTCTTCTTTCTTTCTTTCTTTCTTCTTTCTTTCTTTCTCTTTCTTTCTTTCTCTTTCTGTCTCTCTCTTTCTTTCTGTCTCTTTCTTCCTTCCTTCCTTCCTTCCTTCCTTCCTTCCTTCCTTCCTTCCTTCTTTCTTTCTTTCTTTCTTTCTTTAGGTTTTTCGAGACAGGGTTTCTTTCTGTAGCTTTGTGCCTTTTCTAGATCTTGCTCTGCAGCCCAGGCTGGCCTCGAACTCACAAAGATCTACCTGGCTCTGCCTCCCAAGTGCTGGGATTAAAGGCATGCACCACTATTACCCAGGTGATTTCTTCTTTTAAAAGTCATTTTAGGTTTCATAACCCAAACTGTCCTCACCTTACCCCTGGAGGCGTTGAGACATGATTGGATATCTTCCAAACATAAAGAATGAAGAGGAAAACCCAAAGGGCCAGTAATTGAGACACATTAGGTCATCGTAGTAGTCAAGAAAGTGGTACCTTCACTCCTCTGTAGACAGTCTTGAGTCGGCTAAAATGCTGTTTTTTTAAATTAAGTCCCTTTTGCTAATTTCTAAATTGATCTTTGACTGAATGGCTTGTTTTGGAATTGCTTCTTTTAGACCAGTTTACCTGTCTCTGAAGTGTTTGGAGCATGCTAATGTGTTAGAGTGGAAGTACACTAATGCACTTGGCCAGCAGCAGGCATCTGACAGATACATTGTGGACTGTGGAAGTACACAACAAGACTAGGTGTCCTCTTCCTGCAGGCTTTTCCTGAGCACACAGCTCTCTGCAGTTGTAATTGAGGGCACTGGAAGGTGACGGACTCCAAAGCCTGAGTAGGAAGGAGAGAACGATTTTAGTGTGCTATACTTGATTCTGGTTCTTGGTAATATCTGTCTGTCTGTCTGTGTCTGAGGTAGGGAAACAGGAGGGGAGAGAGAGGGGCAGGAGGGAAGAAAGAAGGAATGAATGTCTCATGTAGCCTGGGAATTCCTATCCCTCCACCTCCACCTTCCGAGTGCTGGGATTACAGGCGTGCCTACCATGCCTGGCCACCTTCCCTTTTTGATAATCTGTTAGTGACATCCTGGTACCTGTAAATACAGCTCTTGGTTATTGGCCAGTGTGGCATTGCTGGTGGTTAATCCACCACTCTTGAACCCAGACAGAAACCTTCAAAATGAGCGCTTTCACCTCACTTGTGTAGAGGATAAAGTGGCAGCTTGGAGAGGCTAAACAAGTTATAGCTGGTAACAGATTTCTGCCTGGGGTCTGGAAATGGCAAGGATTTCACCATGGGGGGGGAGTGTGCAGGGCAGTGGATGAGCCAGTGTTGGAGGAGGTGGTGGTGGCAGCCAGGGTCAGCAAGGACTTGGAGTGTTCAGGGTGCGCCCTGGAGTTGTCTACTAGAGCATGGGTGTCCCTGGTGTGGACACACATGCGCAGGACCTCCAGGGCTGGGCTTCCGTGTGGCTTCCCCAGGACTCAGAGGGCACTCGGACAGGAGAGCCAGAGGTGTGCAGGCATGGGCTGTAGGCAGACAGCAGAGCTGCACAAACCACTCTGCACAGTTGCTGTGACAGCACGTGACCCAGAGGAGTGTGACAGAAACCCAGCAGCGGCTGCTAATGGGCTAGGACCCAGCTTGGGAAGGTAACCCCTGCATCTGTAATGAGCCCGTTTTCTGTGAACAAGGCATGGCAGGAAGGTGACTAGAAACAGGAAGAAGCCATAAGCAAGTAGTACTGAGTGCTGTGTGCAGCTGGGGAAGCTTACTTGCCTGCCTGCTCTCATAGCTAACATTGGTTTGTACTCCTGGCATGTGTGTAGATTAGAGTACAAGAAAACCCAGAGTATTCTAAGTACGAGACATTATATATTTGGTGTGCGATCAAAAATAAACTCCATTACAGAGTTTTAAGGTCTGTCATTCCTAGAGGATGGTGCTGGGAATTGGAGCAGTCCTGGGGACAGAGGCAGGTCTCAGAGCCATTGTGCTGTGTGCTGTTAGTTCTGTTTAAAGTCATAATTGGGGCTGGAGAGATGGCTCAGTAGTTAAGAGCACTGGCTTCTCTTCCAAAGGTCCTGAGTTCAATTCTTGGCAACCACCTGATGGCTCATAGCCATCTGTAATAGGATCTGCTGCTCTCTTCTGGCCTGCAGGCACACATGCAGGCAGAGCACTTGTACCTAAAAAATATGCACCTGTACCTAAAAATACATATATAAATAAATACAATTTAAAGTCATAATTGAAGGGATAGACAGGGGCGCTAGTGGCTGGCGCTAGATACTGCGGTGGCGGAAGAATCATGAGCCATGGTTACCTTTTAGAGCTTTATTAGAAGGAGAGAGAGAAACAGAGAGACAGAGACAGAGAGACTGCGCGGAGGGGAAGTACAAAGAGAGAGCACATGGGAGTGCACATCCACTTTTAGACTGGGACACAGTCAACCAGCTGATGATGTAATGAGGACAGAATCCGTACAGTAATTGCATCAGGACATTCCAGACGGAACAAGACCTTGTTAATGTCTTCAGTTCGTGTAGCAGTGTTTTCCTCTAGCTCAGCTAAGCAGTGCCCGACACAGCCAGTGGTCTCAGACATCTGTCGTTAGGAAAAACTTGGGCTGTGGTCTCTGGCTCCCCCCACCCCCACAGCAAGATTTAGGCAGGAGCTGGGGTTCTTGGTGGCTTGTCTGCTGTGGGCCATCCACCACTTACTGTCCTTGCGTGGACACTGCTCACCTTCACACTGAAGGTGTTTCATGGTATTGCATAGATGTGTCAACATGGGGTAACTGTTCTGTATTCATTTTCAGATAGGACACTGACTTACTAGCCAGGTCACATGGGTGACAAATAGCAAAGCCAAATGGGGTGCTTTCCTTAGCACCATGATGGCTACGTGGTTCTTAAAGAATATTTATTATTGTAATTGTGTATATGTTGTCTCTGGCGTCTGAGTACCAGTGTCCACAGAGGCCAAGATCCACCAGATCCACAAGAGCACCAGATCCCCTGCAGCTGGAGTTACAGAAAGCTATGAGGCGCCCTTTGTGGTGCTGGGAATTAAACTCTGGCCTTATGGAAGAGGAGGAGTATGTTCTCTTAACTGCCGAGCCAGTTCTCAAGTCTGGCTACATGGCCAATTTTCCCACTGTGTAAAACACATGGAAAAATGTTACCAGTTTTTAAATGGCCCTGTCATCAGTCTCTAGACCTTTCCCCCTCCCGAGACAGAGTCTCACTGAACCTCGGCTTTGGCTAGGCCGGCTAGCAGTGCGTGCACCACCATGCCCAGCTTGCACGCGGGTGTCGGGCATCCAACCTCAGGCCTCATGCTTATGTAAGCACCTTACCCCTGAACTGCCTCTCCCACCCTGATAACGTGACTTTTTAAAAATGGAAACTCTGTGCCCATTCAATAGCCCGCCCCAGCAGTCTTCATTCTACCCTGTCTGTCACGATACCACTCCAGTTGCTTTATTTTAGTGTGGTCACACAGTCACTTGTCTGCTTGGGACTTGCTTATTCACTTACTGGGATGTTCTCACGGTTCATCATGATGGAGCACATGTCCAAATTTCCTTCTTTTTCAGGCTGAATGATGCTCCATAGTTGTTTTCTTATTGTATTGGTTGAGGGTTTCCTATGTTCCAGGCACTGAGCTGTTTGAGAAGATATTAAAAAGAATGAAATATGGATATAGTCCTCCAGGAACTCAAGTCTTTACCTGTGTTTTCAAAAGATTGAGCACAGGCTGGAGAGGTGGCTTGTATTGAAGAACCCTTGCTGTTCCTACAGAGAGTGGGATTTCAGTTCCCAACACCCACCTCGGGTGACTTCAAACTCCTGGATGTCTAACTCCCGGGGATGCATACAGACACACAAATGATTACTAGGCAAGAAAAAGACAAACCATTTAGTAGAAACACCGGGACGGAACCAAAGCTTCTTGTGACGTTAGTGGAGGGTCACCTGAGGAGGTAGTGCTGTAGAAGAGCAGGCAGTGTCGCTCGGGGAGGGCCTGCAGCAGAGAGGGCACAAGGTCAAGTACTCGGTGACAGAAAGCAGTACAACAGACGAGGCTGGCGGGCTGCCTTCTGTGGCCGAGTCTGCTGTCCCCGTCCCCCCCAGTCCCTTCTGGAGCTCTCTCTCACACCACCACTCTGCTTCCTCAGCTGAACTGGATGCAGAGCATACGCAGAAGGCCCTGGAGATGGAGCACACCCAGCAACTGAAGTTGAAGGAGCGGCAGAAGTTCTTTGAGGAAGCCTTCCAGCAGGACATGGAACAGTACCTGTCCACAGGTTACCTGCAGATCGCAGACAGGCGAGGTGAGTGGGGCCTGGGGTGTACTCCTCAGTGGTTAGACCCCAGAACCAAAGCAAAGGTCACAGGCATGCCTGAAGTGCCATTGTTTTGCTTCTTCCTTTAGTTCTAGGTTCTAGTTGAAAAATTAAAAAATAACTGCTACAAAATTATGCTCATACAGAATTTGAAAAATATTTTATTATTATATGGTGTTCATGGGTCCCAGTCCTTGTAACCTCCTCTAGCCTTAATTACCTGAAAATCCCATCTCAAAGTACTCATATTGAAGGTTTGGGGGCTGATTTCAACCTTTTACTCCATACAGATATACCCACCCTAGCCAAGGTGCCCAGTGTGCTGGAGGAGAGGGACTGTGACAACATTGTAAGAACTCTTTTTGCTGAGAAATTGAACTCCACTGTTCAGTTTGGCTCAGGATATCCTTAGTGTGCTGTGTTCTCAGGGAGACATGGACACAGCCTCATGGGATGATGAACAGAAGCTGGTAGGTCCAAAGGCCCTAGGGACCAGCTAGAACCAGGTATTGCTACAGTCTGAGACTTGTAGAGCCTAGTGCATGACAAGGAGGAGGCACACCCCACAACAGAATTCAGTGGGTTAGTTAGTGTGGGTTTGAGAGTCTCAAGAATAATTTTCTTCAAGTTTTCAGAACATCTTTGGATATGTTTCATAGTTGAGAAAAAAGACAAAGCAAAACCAGTCAGATGTTGCTAATCTGTGTGTCTTTGAACTCCAGAAGAAAATTGCCTTAGCTGGATTAGAAGGGCCCTCTGAACAGTGACCTGGCACCTTGGCTGTTGAGAGCAGCTGCAGACTTCCTACCCAGACATGCACCCTACTTCAGGAAGCTTCTTCACCTCAAGGGTAGAGCTAAGTGAAGCTTAAGTTAGAACATCAGTCAACATATAAAAATGTCCTTAGTGAATGTGGCGTTTTTATACTCATTCCAGGAGATCAGAAATAGCAGTCTGAACTTTCTTCATTTCAGAAGTTTTAGTTAAATCCGTGGAACTTTATGTCCAGAAATGTGTCTGGAAATAGTGCAAGCCCAGCTTTGACCTCAAGAGCCATAGTGAATTTGGAAGCCTGTGGTGTAGGGAGGAAAAAAAAAAGAGGCCTTGAGGTAGGCCACCACAGACTCACTACTCACTGTGTGTCAGGGCCTGATGGACCTTTAGTGCAGATGTGTGTAATACACAAATGTGTGTTTTTACAGAGACACAGGACCTAGCTCAGTGGTTAATGCCTAGCATGTATGAAGCCCTAGTTTCAAACTCCAGCACCATAAAAAGACAAAACAATACAACATACTTTCTGGAAGTAAGGTGTTACCTCATATAGCTTGCTTTGGAAGGGCCTGTGAGTAATCAGTATAATCTGCTCAGTTCAAACTCTATTTCTGTACTTAAATTTATTTACATTGAACACATATAATCAGCTTATTATGAATGAGTACTTATTCCCATTTTATTATTAAAAACAGTGCTGGCATGGAGATTGCATTAGTTATTTTTTCTCTTCACAGTGACAGAAATACATAGAAAGGTGGACTTCAATTGATAGTTGAAGAGGGCATCCTGGAGGGGGAGGGGAGTGTGGGAGAAGACCTGGCCTGCCTTCTGTGGGGGCCTGTCAGAAGCCGGTTTTGTCTTGCTTTCCCTTCTCTGCCTTTCAGTCATCTGAAGACCTCAGTGCACAAGATGGAACTACCCACTGTAATGGTTTGAATAAAAATGGCCCCCTAAGCCTAAAAGGAATGGCACTATTAGCAGGTGTGGCCTTGATGGAGTAGGTGTGTCTTTGTTGGAGGAGGTGTGTTATTAGGTGGCAGGCTTTGAGGTCTTAGAAGCTCAAGCCTGGCCAGTGGGGCACTTCACCTCCTGCTGCCTGAGGATCCAGATGGAGAACACTCAGCTATCTCTCTGGTACCATGTCTTCCTGTGCACCACTATACTTCCCACGCCATGACTGACCAACTGTTTTATTGCTGTGAAGGGCACAAGGCATTCTTTGCTGAAAGATCACAAGAACAATCTGTAGGCCACATACTAACATTCTTCTCTTCTGAAACCTCTTGAGCCAGTCCCCCACAGTTCAAATCATCCTCATCAACACAGTCTTCCATGTTCCTACCAGGATGGCCCATTAAGTAGCAATCAAAACATTCCACTGCTTTTCTAACCCATAACCCAAAGTCCCAAACTGGTCAGGCCTATCACAGCAATACCCTAGTCATTGGTAACAACTTCTGTCTTAGGGTTTCTATTGCTGTGAAGAGACACCATGACCACAGCAACTCTTGAGAAAAACATTTAATTGGGCTAGCTTACAGTTCAGAGGTTTAGTCCATTATCATCATGGCGGGGAGCATGGAGGCAGACATGGTGCTGGAGGAGGAGCTGAGAGTTCTATAACTGGATCCATAGTCGGTGGCAGGAGATTGTGTGCCACACTGAGCATATCTTGAGCGTTTGAGAATTTCAAAGCCCACCCCTACAGTGACACACTTCCTCCAACAAGGCCACACCTGCTAATAGTGCCACTCACTATGATGATAATCAACTAAACCTCTAAACTGTAAGCCAGCCCCAATTAAATGTTTTCCTTTATTAGAGTTGTTGTGGTCATGGAATCTCTTCATAGCAATAGAACCCTAACTCAGTTAAACTTCTCTGCAAACATCCTTAGAGACAAGGGCAAAGGTGTCTTCATAAATCCAGTTTAACTGACCATTAAGATTAGTCTTCACAGACATCCTCACATGTCTCTGTGTACATTTTTTAAGAGTAAAGAGCTGGGTTTCTGACTGTGAAGGTGTAGGGTGAAACCACAGGGTTGTATTATGAGCAAATTCCCATGGACACTATAGCTCAAGGTGCAGCTGAGGGACCTTACTTTCAAAATGCCTCTTTTCAGGGAGTAATTACTTCATGAGACATGTTTCCTTTAGGTTTACTGGAGTTTGTCAATTACTTAGCAGAATAGCTATACCAGCTGATGAGCTCCCCAGCTGTGTGTGTTCTGGTTATGATTTGTCAACATTTCATAGAGCCACATCCCGCTCTACCCCTAATCAATACGAAGTGACATTAATTTCTTTAATTGCTCATTTATTTATTAAAAACTTTTATTGCAGTATATTTTGAGCATACTCTTTCCCCTCCCAGATCCACCCACTTCTCTACCACATTTCACTCTCTGGCCACATAGTCATATGATTATATCATAATGCAAAACTCATGTAGTCCAACTTCAAAAGTTCCCATAGTCTTTCAGTCTGAATGCAAAGTCTCTTTTGAGACTCATGGCAGTCTGTAAACTCTAAGTCCCTATAAAGTCAAAGTGTAGATTACATGTTTCAACATACAGTAGCACAGAATATACATTACCATTCCAAAAGGGAGCATAATCAGGAAATACTACATAAAAACAAGACAAAATCAGCAGGGCAAGCTCCAAAATCTGTATGCCCATGTCTAATGTCAATGTGCTCTTCAGAACTCTAGACTTCTATGGGCTGGTCCCCACACCCTGTTAGCAGCTCTCCTTGGCAGCTATCCCATGACTGCCATCTCCAACATTTGGGGTCTCCAAGCAATCCAAGCTTCACTGTGGCAGCTTCATTACAGTGGCCTCCCTGGGCCTCCATGCAGGGATTCCTCTGACATAAGCCTGCCCCCAGTGGCTTTTCTTTACCGTGGAGGAAGATCCCACAACCCCTTTCCTTGATCCTTATTGATTCTAAAGCCCGAACCACACAGCTGAAGCTGCCAAGTTCTTTTGATTTAAAGCTGAGGCCTCCTTGACTTGAATTTGCATATGCTCTCGGTTATTGATGGTTTCCTGTGCTGCTTAAGCTTTGCTTCAATTCCTTTTCACAAGTTGGAAGCTTAGCTTGGTGGAGTCTTGTCGTGAGGTCCATTTCCTCTACTCCTGTTAGCATCCAGCCTCTCTAAACTTACCTCCTTGAGCACTGGACTTGACTCCAACATTACATTTCCTGGTGCTCCTTTACTCTTCAAATTGTGCATTTTGTATTTCCTTTTGCCCTTTTTATTGTTCAACTGTTTTCCTAATCCTAATTCCACTAACAAGGAGCATGGTCAGACCTGTCACAGCAATATACCATTCCATGGTATTCACTTCTTAGTTACTGTTCTACTGCTATGAAGACACAACATGACCATGGCAACTCTTATAAAAGAAAGCATTTAATTGGGGGCTGGCTTCAGTTCCCGAGAGTTAACTCATTGTAATCACGGTGGGAAGCATGGCTGTACACAACAGGTGCTGAAGCAGTAACTGAGAACTATATCCTGATTCATAGGCAGAGAGACAGACTAGACTTTTGAAACCTCAGAGCCCACTCCCAGTGGGCTCTTCCAAGGCTACACCTCCTCCAACAATGCCATACTTCCTAATCCTTCCAAGCAGCTCACCATCTCAGGACCGATCATGCAAATATATGAGCCAATGGAATCTAATCTCATTCAAACCATACACCACCCAACTTCATGTTTCTCTCCCCACCCTTTCCCCCACCCTCTGATTAAAAAAAAATAAAAGCCAAACAAGACAATAAAATTCCAAAACAAGAACTGCGTGTGCATGCACACGCGCACGCACCTACCTGGAGTGTGGTTCATGTACCCAGTAACACTTGAGAAAACTGATTTTCCATTTCCCAAAAGATGTCAGTTATAAATAGCTTCTTAACTTCTTGGTTAGTAGTGGGACTTTATGTCCACTTTCACTTCTCTGTGCTTGTCTGGTTTGAACTTGTGCAGCTTTTACACATTCTGTCACAGTCTGTGAGTTCCTATGTGTACTAGTCCATTTGTGAATGGAAGGCACTGTTTCCTTGAAGTCAACCACCACCTCTGGCTCTTACACTCTTTCAGCCTCTTCCACATAGATCCCGAAATCTTGAGGGGGAGAATTTGATGACATCCCTTCTAGGACTGAGTGCTCCAGAGTCTCTCACTTTGTGTACATTGTACGATTGTCAGTTGTATTTGTGTTAACACCCATCTACTGCAAGAAGCAGCTTCTCTGATAAGAGCTGGAGTGAGGCACTGATCTCTGGATATAGCAATATGTCTTTGGGAGTTGTTTTATTGCTATGTCCCTTTAGCATAATAATAGTAACAGTTTCCCCTTAGGTAGGTAGGCCCATGATCTATCTAGTTTTAGGTGTGGGCCCACTTGAGCAGGGTCAGATATGAAACGGGCCTTGTATCCAATCAAAAAGTGGGCCGTTACTCCATTACATGTGTGCCTCTATTACACCAGTAGATCTTGCAGGCAGGTCACTGGGTTTGTAGTTGGGTGATACTGATAATTATTTTTCCTCCTCCTGTAGTATGCTGTCTTAGATGCTTTTCTATTACTGTGATAAAATGCTAGGACCAAGGCAACATACAAAAGTTTATTTGGGCCTTACAGTTCAGAGGGTTAGAATCTATGACTATTATGACAGAGAGCATGGGAGCATGCAGGCAGGCATGGTTATGGAGCATCTTGATCCACAAGCTTGAGGCAGAGGCGCGCGCGCGCGCGCACACACACACACACACACACACACACACACACACACACACACACACGAGTAAATGGTCTGAGAATCTGAAACCCCCAGTGATACGCAACTTCCAGCAAGGCCATACTCCCTAATTCTTTCCAGACAGTTTTACCAACTGGGGAGCAAATATTCAAATATATAAGCTATCTGGGGGCTATTCTTTTCTTTATTGAGAGGGTTTCTCCGTGTAGTTTTGGTGCCTGTCCTGGATCTCGCTCTGTAGACCAGGCTGGCCTCAAACTCACAGAGATCCGCCTGGCTCTGCCTCCCGAATGCTGGGATTAAAGGCGGGCGCCACCACTGCCCGGCAATGGGGGCTATTCTTATTCAAACTACCACACACACAAAATACCTTCTAGCACCATGAATGCTAGTCAGTAGGGTTGAAGATTCTAGTTGGGCACCAGCTGATTTCTCAATGTTCAGTGACATTAGTGGTCTCTTCAACAATAGGGCCTTACCGTCATCAGGCTGTGGAAGGTAAGTATCAGCCTTGGCAGCAAGAAGTTGTTGATTTCTCTTATCTTGTCTTCCTTTCATTGAGTCTGGATGTTGACTTTCACAGTTGTCTGATACACAGTATTTCTCAAGGCTTTGGCAACCCTGTATTTGTGTTTTAAACCTATAACTACAGATTAGGACACTGCACTGTCATTTTGTAACACTTACATTTCATTAAGTAGTAGTTTCACTGCAAGGGACATTTGGCCATGCCTGGATACAAATTGTTGTTGGCAAGATTTTGCTTTACAGTGGGGTAAAGGTGTTCCTTCCACAGGATTTCATGGGCAGTGGCTAAGGGCAGTATAGCTCCTACCTTACAGAGGAGAGCCGTCAGTCTTCCAGGGTCAACAGAGGCAAAGCCACTCCGTGTAAGCTGGACTCCACCTCACTCCGCTTACCATGTTTGGTTTTGCTTTTAAGTTCTTCAATAAACTCATTCTGAAGTTTGATTGGAATTGCAGTACATTTCTAAGACTCAAAACTGACCACTTTTTGGAATTCGGCCCCTGAGCACATTACTGTCCTTGTTTATCCTGAGTAGATGAGCATACCACACTGGGACCATTGGCTCCTCTGTTCTAGTGTTGTGTTTATGGTTTCCATGGAAAGCGTGCCAAAACATCTTTAGTTTTTAACACAGTAGTATGCCACACTGTTCACAGTCTTTACTTTTGCACAGGTCACTCATTTGTAGCTAAGCATGGCGGTACATTGAACTTTCTTTAGGCATCTTTTCTTCTGAGACAGGGCCTCACTATGTAGCCCTGGGTAGCCTGAAACTCACTGGAACCAGACTGACCTCCAACTAAGAGATCTGCCTGGCCATCTAGTTATTTTCTACTTTCCTGGCCCTCATCCTCAACTTGTGCCCAAGTTTCAGTTTCAATCATGAACTTGTCGTTTTCTGGTCCATCTTAGAAGCGTCTCGGACACAGATTTCCTGCAGCTCCCTGTTGTTTTCATTTGTGCTGCCGCTCACTTGGTAGGGGACTCCTTGTCTGAAGCCCAAGGTTCATAATACACTATCCCTGGCCACCTCACTCCTAGGATTTCTTTCTTGCTGGTGGTGGGAGGTGACCTAGCACCAGTTCTGAGAGGCATCCTGCTTCAGGCACTCAGGTCTGGTGGCCCTGTCTCCGGCTGCTGGTGGGCTGCTTACCTCACTCTCCCACCGTAAACTGTCAACTTCCTACTGGCCCATTGATGAGTTCCTACCTGCCCCTTCATGCTGCAGGAGCACCCTGTTTCAAATACCACCTGCAAACAAGGGGCCAAGTAATGAAAGATGACTTAGGACAGATTTAATGTCACTTGGTGATTGCAGGAGCTAGGACAAAATTGTGTAATTAGCCTAATAATGATAAAACTCAACATTTACATGAAAAGGAAAACAAGGTGTAATTTCTTTTATTCTCAGAGCCCATGGGCAGCATGTCATCAATGGAGGTGAATGTGGACATGCTGGAACAGATGGACCTGATGGACATCTCGGACCAGGAGGCTCTGGATGTCTTCTTGAACTCCAGCGGAGAGGAGAACATTGTGCTGTCCCCTGGTTTAGGTAAGAGTCACCACCAGAGAGCAATGTCAAATCTCTTAAACTCATCATCTTTCATGGACCCATTTTTCCACATGTAGATAAGGCAAATGAAATGCAGACTGTTGACTGTGCTAATAAGTATCCAGCTCCACTGCCTCCAGTGAGGGGTGGGGGTGGGGGGCCTCAGGTGGCAGGTGACACTGGATTGGGAGTGTGGTAGCTCTGCCCTTCCTAAGCAGGAGCGTGTGGAATGCCACTTCTGACACTCTTGTTTCGTGCTCACCAAGGCCTTCAGGTCATGGGCTTGCACTCTTAAACCTGAGCACTTTTCTGACTAGCCAGTGTTTGCTTCTTTCATGTACAGAAGAGGAGCAACCCTCAGGCCTCAGGTGTAGACCCCACAGTACTGAGGGTCCGGACTCCTGACTTCATGGAACCTCCTCAAGCCCTCTGGGATGATTTTAGTCACAGTCGTTAAGTCCTAGTAAAATTGGAGAGGCGCTGGAGGCTCTCATTCTGAATTCATCTCAGCACCAGTGTACAGGGACTGATGGAGCTGTAGCCATCATCTAGGTTGCGCATGGCCTTTAGCACGTGCCCTGACCCTTTAAGCACAGCACAGCGCTTAAAGGATCTGATGTGGTTTGCAAGAGTTCTTGGTCTTTTCTAGTGTCACAGGTGCTTAACTGAGTGAGCACAGACTAGAGGGTCAGCCAGCTTGCTCACCCATGGCTCCTGCAGGGAGAACCACCAGGAAGTGGTGATGGGGAGAAGGCAGCCCTGTAGTGTGCCTCAGACAGTTGTCCTCAATAGCAGTTCCCAACTGCTAGACCTCAGAGGCCGTTTCTACTTTCTTCAACAGAGCTTGAATCCAACCCCTGTCAGAATGAAATGACTCTTCAGATCCCAAATCCCTCAGAATCAGCACTCCAGCCACCTGCCTCACCCTCTGCGGGCACTGATCTGGACACCGTCGATGCCCCCCTCGTCCAGTCTGATGAGGAGGAGGTACAGGTGGACACTGCCTTGGTCACACTACACACTGACAGAAAATCCACCCCAGGTGTCAGTGATGACAGTGACTCAACCCAGGACATTTAAGTGACTTTGCCAGCTGTGTGTGTGCAGAATCCTCCTGCAAAGCCGGGTTCTTTAGAGGGTTCTGGTTTTCCACAATTTCTAATGATGTGTGAGACCCATTAGAGAAGAACTCACAATAAAGCTCTAGACTAAACATTAAGCAGTGGGTGAGTATGTGGGGTTGTACAAAAAAGCCCCTGCCTTGACAGGTGCTTACAGCTGATACAACCAAGCATTCCTAAAGGAACCCAGGTATGGAGGGCCACTGAGGAGGGAGGGAGGAAGGGGCTTGGAGGGGACAGGACCTGGCCCTGGCCATGTGGGATTCGTGCCCTGGTGTAACAACGGAAAAAACTGCTAACCTGTGACCAATACTGATCAAATTGGGATCTGAAAAACCTACTTTTGTACCCCATCAGCTGAATCATCTTAAGGCCAAAGCCTGCTGTCACTACAAGAGAACACCTGGACCTCAGCAGAAATAAACCGGAGCCCCGTTTGGCTTGCTTCCCACAGGAATGGTCCCCAGGGAAGTAGCTCCTGTCCCCACCAGAGCCACAGTGCATAGCTAGGCAGTCACAGGAAAATGCCTCAGTAGCTCCACTCCATGGCCAAAGGGAAGACCTGTAGCCTCTGCCCCACTGACCAGAGAAGAAAGCCCATCCCTTCCCCTCCCTTTCCACAAGACAGACAAATGTCCAAAAAACTCGTTTTTATTATTAAACCTTGTAGTACAAACCTGAAAAGTAAACAAAAACTGGCAATAAACCACACGAAGTCCTCCCTCGTGAGGAGGGGTGCAGAGCAGCGCTAATAAATTAAATGTCAAACTGTAAGCCATAGGCGAGTTTACTGTCAAAAAGAGGGAAAAGTACACAGCAAGGCCATAGAAACTGGACAACCACATGGGAAAACACTCGACTGTTATGTAACCGTTAAATATTCCAAAACAGTTCAGTCTTCTGCAACAACAACCACCACCGTGGATCCTAGGACGTTCCTGGCAGTCACCACTGGCAAGCTCAGTGCAATATGGGTAGCTACGGACTGATCCAATTATGAAACAAAGAACAGCTTGTGAAAACAGTTTCCCTTTTTTATTCCACACATACTGTACACACAACCGGAGAAGGGCAACAGCTACTCCATTACCATGTTTTGTTGTTGTTGAGTGATGTAAGCAGCACTTAGAAATGTTACAAGAAAAACCCTGTAAGCATCCAATCCAGCCGATGAAGAAACTGAAATGTAAGGCTTTTCTTCATCTTTTCTCACCCCTCCCCTCCCCCCACCAAGAAAAGGCTCAAGTATTTAAAACAATTTACAGGAGTATGTACAAAGGATTCTTTTTTTTTTTCTTTTTCTTTTTTGTTAAAACATGAAGAGAAAAAACAGACAAGATGAGCACAGATGTGGTTCACATTGGGAAGAACTGCGGACTGAGTGGCTCTAGTGTGGTCCCACGCAGGGTAATGCTGATGTGTGAGTGAGTGGACAAGCAGAGGTGGAGTGTCAGGAGACCGCACTGACGACGGCGGCGGCGGCGGCGGCAGGAAGCACTGACAGTCAACTACTGGTTTCCTTTTCCTCAAGGATGCTGCTATCAAGGGTTCGCTGATTTTTTTGTGTGTTTTTTTTTTAATTTATTTATTTATTTGATAAAGTAGCCAACAGCACCAAAAAATAACAGAATGGATTTCCTAATGAAATCAGGCACAGGTCTCCCTCAGTGACCCTCCAAGGCAGGCAGTCTTTGTCTTCGTCCTCTCTCTTCCTCGAACGGATGCATAGTGATGTGCTGGTATGAGAACAGTCACTCAGACCTCACATTTGCCTTCAGCTGCCATAACCGCCCAGCTACACAAACAAGGCGCTCCGGTTCCAAAAGTTACAAACTCCCCTTGCACAAGACAGAAGAAAAGACAGCCGAAGTAAAGCCATTCAAGTTTCTTTCTCTCTCTCTCTCTCTCTCTCTCTCTCTGTGTGTGTGTGTGTGTGTGTGTGTGTGTGTGTGTCTTCTATCCCTTTCCCAATCTATAAAAATCTGCTCATGTGACTGATGGTTTTCAAATTTGTTCTCCAAACTTCACCCTCTTCAAAAATGGGTTAAAAAGCCTTTATTCTCCAACAGTTACCAAACAAAACAAAAACGAACAAAAAAAAAAAAACCCAAACAAAACAAAAACAAGGCTTTTGTCAGCCGTGGGGGCAATACAAATTAATACAGCCCCTCAAAGGTTTTGAACAGTGAGTGTACGGCAGCTTCCAAACCTGACTGCAATATCTAGGTATCTACGTACAAAAACGTCAACAGTTTAATGCTAAAACAAAATCAGTTCTCTAAAACCAGAAGAAATTCTTCGTTAGAGCTAGTGCAAAGACAGCTTGTATCCTACAGCAAGTACTCCAAACTAGAATATAGTAATTACAAAAAATATATAAGTGACCGTGGGTACGGCATCTTCAGGAGGATGGCAGCCGAGATGGCGGCACGTCCACGGTCGCTCTCTTGCGGGGGCCTCTTTTTGGTGTGGGTTTGTTGAGACAGTTCTCAATGCCGCCGTGTTTGCCAGACACTTTGCCACATATCTGGTTGACCAAACTGATGATCTGCTCCTGCCAGGAGGACAGACAGACAGCATGAAGTTAGTGGAGCAGAGGGTCCCAGGCAACAAACATGACCTCAGCATGAGGACTTGGGAGTCCGCGGCTGCAGACATTGGCAGGCTTTCTAAACAGCTTTAGGATTCAGAGATGCAGCTCAGGATGACACCTAAGGAAATTTCCTGGGGCTAAAGACCTTTCAGTTGCTCAGAGTATATATAGCTGCCCCTCTTACAGCAGGAGCTGGGCTCCCAACACCCACTTCTGCTCACAGCTGCCTGTAACTCCAGCTCCAGGGAATCGAAGGCCTTCGACAGCTAGTGTACTTGCATCCCCATATATGTACCTTAAAACATATTTTTGAAGAGTTCCATCCAGGAGATGGCCTGCATCAAATAGTTGGGGGTAGGGGAGAGATGCAAAAAAATCCAGAAATTAAGAACAGTGGCCAGCTGCCCCTTGCACAGTGTGGATCACACATGGCCCACAACCTAAAACGTTCCACTATGAACACAGGACATGGAATCAGTGATGGGTAAGGGGACAGCCATGGGCAGTGGCAGGTGTCTACATCATGCCAAGAAGCATGACCACCACCACCCACAGCCCTGACTCAGTGGTCAGTCTGCAAGGCAGATATGGGACTCATCCCCTGGGGCTCAAATGATCCCTTCCCACAACAGCACATAGTCCACAGCCACAAAAGTCCTCCGCCCCTGCCCCGGCAGCTCCTTCCACACGTCTCCTGGCTGTACAGACAAGAATCGGGGAGGCTGAAAATCATATTTGGTATCTCATGTGGGTTCCACTTCAACTGCCCTCTATTCTAAGGCTAGAATCTAGGTCAAGCACAGTACTCCATTGCCTTAGTAAGGTGCAGTGTGGACCCTGGGGACCAGGACCTTACACTTAAATGTCGTGCTGGCTAGCACAGCCAGTGGCTGCCCAAGTTCAAGAGAAGCAAGGCAGGTTGTTAGTAAAAAGGTGACAGGTTCGTTAGAGCAATGCCACGCTGAAGGCCAGTGTCACCCTTAGGATAATATCCCAACCAGAAAGGTAACGTGGGAGAAAGCTATAGAAGTTGCCTGGCCAGAAAGGCAGGCAATCATTCTGTTGTGTGCAGAACCACCACAGGGGAAGAGTATCCAAGTGCAGCCACCAGGCAATCACAGCTCTGCCAGAAATGGCCTTGGTGGCAACTTTCTCTGATCCACATTTAACAGGCTCGGGAGCCAGAGGAAAAAGCTCTGTGGAGAACTTGAGTAATTGTGAAGGTAGAGAGTAACTTCCCAAAATGTAGTATCAAGGCAGGTGAAGAGCCATCTCTGGGGTCAGGCATCTGCTGCGCAAGAAGCAAACTTGCTAAATGGAACAAGCACAGAATCTGGCACTGTGAACAGGAAGGATGTGGAGAGAGGCCAAGGGTACTGAGGATCTGAGGACCCAGCATGACTCAAGCTACCATCTCTCCAGTCCGGTCTAGATAGTAATGGCCACATCCACCTTAAGTCACAGTGGCTGCCTTTAGCCTCCATCCTGCAAGCACGGCTAGGCCCTGAGCTAATGTAATCTGTGCAAAGGAGGCCTCTGTGGCACCCTGCCCAAGTCAGAACTGACCTCATCGTAGCGGTACATCAGCTTCAGCCCACGGCAAGACTTCTGTTTCTCCACATGGCGCAGTGCACACTCCAGACAGAAGACAACGTTCTCGTTCTCCTGTACCACCTGTGAGAAAAGAGTGCAAACCTGAGTTCAAGGAGGCCTGTCCACATATCTGCCCATGGTAGGGGTCAGTGACTCACAACAGTACAAACTGATAATAAGAAACTCTGCAGCAGGGTCTTCAACAAGTGGGGGAGGGAGAGAGTGGCCCCTTCCCTTAGCTTTCCAAGCCCTCTCCAGATATGTGTTAGAGACTCCCTGAGCACCTCATCATAGAGATGGGACAAAACATTGGTATTGGCTAAGAAGGCTTAGAGTTCAAACCTGGGGAGTTTCTGACCAAACTATGGTTGCCAGGCTCCTAAAATTCAGTACCCAAGAGGGGACCTGCATGCTGTTGCCTACCAAGCATGTGCCCTGCTACCTGAGGTCTCATGAAAAGACACTGACACTTGGAGCCTTTAAGGGCCTGTGTATTCTCATTCTTTATGAAGACCTCAAGTCCTATCATATGTGTGTTAAAAGAAATAGCAACAAATGTTAGGCTCATTGTTGGTTGCACCCTAACACTTGGGTGCAAATATTTGTTG
Organism: Peromyscus leucopus; assembly: GCF_004664715.2. NCBI lineage: Eukaryota > Metazoa > Chordata > Mammalia > Rodentia > Cricetidae > Peromyscus > Peromyscus leucopus. Next base: position 18,994,562 of record NC_051067.1, read on the forward strand.
GGCCTTTTAAGGCTTTTTCTCAGAAGCCTCCATGCAAATAAAAGGAGAAAAAGGGTCAGGTTGCCCCTTTCAAAGACTCCAAGGACTAATCACAAACAAAGCAGTTTGGAGCAATGAACATTATTAGCATTGATAAAACCCCATCAAGGTAAATCCTTGTGGTTCTGACAATTTAGAATCACAGAGGAAATAGCTCTGGGTATGTATGGGGGTATTTTCCAAAAGGTTTAATTGAATGTGGGTGCTACCATCAATGGGTGGAGCCATAAGCAGAATAAATAGGGGCACCAGCATTCCTCTTGATTTCTGAACTACAGACACATCGTGGCTTACTGTGGCCAGCTGACTCACATTCCTGCTACCATGCTGAGGAGCTGGGTGAAGGCTTAGTGTTGGAGCCCATGGTAGGTTTGGTAGGTCTGCACTGAGCTGCTCCCTTGCAGATAGACTCACCATGGACAGGTAGCACAAATGCTGGCAGATCTGGCACCTCCTCTCTGACGTTTCCAGCTGCAGCCACTTTCGAGGCTTTTTCTTCCCATCTGCCACCGTGCTGTTGCCATCATGGCTGCCATAGCGGGCGGAAGAGTGAAGGCCAGCCTCAAACAGCTGCCTGCGCTGCCGCAGCTCCGTATCCCTGTTGAGGCAAGTGGTGGGCACCATGAGAAGGTTGCGTGCCCACCGTGGACACCTGTTCCCCTTCCAGAGAACATGCCATGACCTCTCTGGACTAGACTTGCCCTCCAAGAGAACACAGACAGGCCATGGTGTGAGAAGCCCAGCAAACCTTCCTAGAGCCCTAGCCAGGGGCTCAGACAAGGGGCAGATAAGCCTCAAAGCCATGGGGTGACTGGATTATGCTTAAGATTACAGATATTCTTGCTCCAAGCCAAGGATTTTTACCTATTTGCTGACCCTACCCTTGAAGACTTTCTCTAGCTGGTAGACATCTCTATGCTTCCCACCAACAGTATAAGAAGCCCTGGAGAGGGAGAAGCCTCATGAGGATTCAGGTGAGGTAAGAGTTCAACACAGAGAACCATGTACAATACACATTCTGTCCTTCAGTGACTGACTGGCCTGAGTGGGACACAAGCTGAGCTGACTCAAGGGGACAAACCAGCCCCACACCATAGTCGGGTGATCTTGCTGCTGCCTATATACTCTATGGTGTGTGTGTCTGTATCTGCCAAGAGAGCCTAGAACAAAGAATTACAGAAAGGCTAGTCCAGCAATGACCACAGAGGGATGACAGCTTGAGACCACACTCTTCATATTGGCTCACCAAGAGCTTCAGAGTCCCACTGTAATACAGGAAGACAATGGGAGAAAGAGCACAGAACAAAAAGGCCTTCACACCTAAGCCTCAGGGGTCCTGCAGTTCTGGGAACTGTCACCTGCCTGTTCAGCCCTGTCCTGCAACCCCCTGAAGTCTTGGGATCTGGGTCTACAGTACCTGAGCTCGTCCAGAAGGGCTGAGATGGTACTGAGGGTGGGACCATTTTCCTTTTTTGCTTCTGCTTGTGCAATCTGGTAGAGCAACTTCTCCATGGAGAATGGCTTAGCTATATGGCGGCGCTTCATCTCCTGAAAGAGGAGTCACCTTTACAAAGGATCTATTTCCATGAGTGATGAGCAGTCAGGGTTCCTAGTGGCAGGTAGGCCCTGTAAATTTCTAAAGTGGCAATTGGACTTGGATTATCGCTATTAGCTGTGCAGCCACTTTGCTTACCTGGAGAACATCACCAGACTCCATTCTTAGCACCTCATTGCCAGCCATGAGGCAGTACCACATCTCAGAATGGACAGAGATGCTGATCAAGTGTTTACCCTGTGTATATCTGTCTGGCCTCCCCACAACTGCGGGATGGCCAGTAATGGAAATCAAGAGTCTTCATGATAAAAACTTCAAAAACTTTCTTTCCTGGAGAAAACTTCCAGCTAAGGTTTTCCAACATGAACTTCACACTCAGTGAACCAGGATTCACACACAATGCCTGTGGGACACCTGCACTGCTTACCTTGGCAGTCTCGAAGCCCATACTGGTCCACTGGGTGGTAGCAAAGTGCACTGTTTCTGAGACGCTGTAGCCACAACATACTTTGGACACAAAGGACCCCGGGAAGCAGACAACAAACTGCCCACTCTGCTGTACAGTCCTGTGGACCTTGATCCCCTCTTTACACAGCACCTCTGGGGAGATCTGGGGAGATAATGTCGACTGAGATACATGCCCCTCCTTGAACAGCCAGGCAAACCCTCTGTCCCATGGCATAAGGACACTTGCCAGGAACCCCAATGGAGGGGCTGCTCAAAGAACCAGATTAGAATTCTCCTTCAGAACATAACAATCATGAAACACAAGTCAGTGGTAGTCTAAGAGGTTTCTGCAAGGCAGGGACCATGGTAAGCACGAAGCTCCTTCTTAGACCTACAACACTTTTGGAGCACTTCCTGCCCCCACCCAGCACTGTCAGGGCTGACAACAAAATCAATTTCTGTCCACTGTAGGACCTGCTGTGTAGGTGGACAACAGACCTACCATGACGTTGCTCTCCAGCATCTGCAGCCCTGGGGTACCATTGGCCTGCAGCAGGGTGTGGACCACGTCCTCCAGCTTGTTCTCCTCCTCAGCAGGAATGCAATACCTGGGACATTGGAAACACCGGAGACATTTGGTGGGACCACTTTTGGCACTGACCAGCGTCAGGGCAGCTGGGGTGCTGGCCCAGTGCCTTGCTCTATCACTGCTGGCTGCTTCTGCCCAGCACAAAGCCAAACCACAGGCACCACCTTATATATTAGGCTCCCTTTATGCAGATCTGATCCACAAGGTAAGCCAAAAAGCCTTCAAACCAAAGGCAGAAACAAACACAGCTGCAACCCCCTCAGCTTCTGTGAGTTCTCTAACACTGCAAAGAATGGTCTAGTGATACTGCTCCTGACCACACAGCATGGGTACATGGATTCCCCAAGCCAAGGCAACCACGGGAGACCTGGAGCTGCAGGCCAGGAAGAGACCTGGGAAGGGGCCAAGCCCAGTGCACGCACACACAGCTCATTTCCCCAGCCAAGGCCACAATGGCTAGGAAACTAGGAAAGTCAACAGAGACCTGGAGAAGAACTCTCATGCTCTCCACCAGTGTGTCAGAACCCAGCCTGAGGGAATTGTGCTTACTAAAACACACAAGAGAAGGAGGAGGATAGAGGCCTGCATGGGAGCACAGAGTGACCCTGAGGAAAGTTGTGGGTCAGGGACATATATATATCACAGCTTATGGAGACCTAAGTGGGAGAAAAGGCTGTAAATGTAGGTGACTTAGTCAAATCTAGACCATACAGCAGTAACAGAGGTTGAACACTTGCCTGGCACTATCTCAGTGCCTCAAGTAGCCCAGCATCAAGAAATTGCCAATTGTACCACAATGACCTCCTGAGTGACATAAGTTATAAGCAAAAGTATGGTGAACCGAAGCCTACTTATGAGCTGCAGGGCAGGGTCAGCTGTCTGAATGACTGTTGCCTGGGCAAATGGCTATCCCATAGTAGACCGGGATGTCAAAAGGACCTGGGGCCGCTGAAGCCATCAGATCCCCCTTAGACAGGGCTGTTGGGCATCAGTGGCTGTCTGTCAGGAGCTCTTCCTCCCTCAGCTCTACACAGACACAATTCCACAAGCTTGACCAGCTACCAACACTCAACTGTCTATTTTGCAATTTTATCTCTGTGGCAAATTTTAGTCTCAATTGCTAAGGGAAGGTACCATCCACATTTTTCTTAAATGTTTCTATCATTTCAAAGCCATTATTGATTCATGCCTAAAGTACTGAGTTTCTAACATAAATTACATGTAAGAAAACCATGTGCCCTACAGTTCTCTGATCATACCCCTGGCTCCACTTTCCTGAGCCCAAGGATAACACATTAAACAGCTCACACCACTAAGCTATTAAAAATAAACTGCACGGGCCACTTCATACTCGCAGTGCAGGATAGTTTCATGTCAACTTGACACATCTGAGAGGAAGGAACTTCAGTTAAGAAAATGCCTCCGTAAGATCCGGCTGGAGGAAGGCATGTAAGGTATTTTCTTAATTAGTGATTGATGGAGGAGGACCCAGCCTATTATGAGTGGTGCTATCTATCGGTGGTGCTAACCCTGGGTTTAAGAAAGCAGGCTGAGCAAGCCAGTAAGCAGCGCCCCTCCATGGCTTCTGTATGAGATCCTGTCTCCATGTTCCTGTCCTGCTTGAGTTCTTGTCTTTACTTTATGAGATATGGAAGTGTACGCCGAATAAACCCTTTCTTAACCAACTTGCTTTTGGTCATGATGTTTCATTACAGCAATAGCAACCTTAACTAAGACACCCACATTTTCATGTGACCATGCCACAGGGCAGTGCTAGCCATAGGAACACCTGCAGTGAATGGGACCCTAACCATAGATTCTCAAAGAACCAAAACTTTCCAGAAGAGTGCAGCATTCCACAGCTGCCATCTTCCCTCTGCCTCATGGCCACTATGATCTGGTTTCATATCACCAGCCTCACCCCAGCAGGCCCCACAAGACACTGGAGAGCACACAACACACAGACCCCTCCTTGCTCATTAGGTCATGAACAACCTGTACCCCACACCAGCAGGTAGCTGCTCACATAGGGCTCCTGAGGAGAGGAGACATCAGTTGAAGATTCCGTTTACTTAATAAAGAATATTTCATCAGCCCATTAGGGCAATTATCAGTTAGTGGAAATGACTGAGACCAGCAAGCTGAAAGAGTATGAGATGGGACATCATATTATATGCAGTCAATGATATGCAGTCAACCCCCATCTGCTGCTGTTACCAACACAGAAACCAGAGCTCAGAGGACCAACGAAGAGAACATACTGCACTATGCAGAGGTCCAGTTCATGGGGCACAGTTCTGACAATGCATCCATCATCTGGTGTGTGGGTAGACTAGCTCTGGAGCTCTTGCAAAAGGCTACTCAGATGAAGCTACCCAGCCAGACCATCTCCCCATGGCACTCTATGAATGCTGCCATGAAATCAACTCTGGGAATTCCACAACACATAATGGGGTCCCAGCAGGGAAGCTGGCTAAGGAGGCAATTCACAAGAGAATACCACAACAGGCCAAGAACAGAAAACCTCTTCTGCCACTTTGCAACCCTTGGGGCACAAGCAGAGAGCCTGGGCCCTGGCTAGGGAACAAGTGCATCATGTCTTCCAGCTGCTGCAAGATCAGGCCCTTCACAGCACCAGTTGCTTGGGATGCCTAGGGCAGCTGCACCTGCTGCTGTGGGTCAGTACTCACCAAATGCAGTCAGCACCAGTGTGTAAGTAGTCAATATATGGAAGGTGATTTTGGTCTCGAGACCAGCATGAGGTAGAAAAGACCATGCCAATATTTAGCCAGGGAATAGTCACTCCTACAAAGTAAGAGAAGAGATGTCATTTTAGAGCAACCGTGCTTCAGAGTGACAGCCATTAGAAGTGTCCTCCAGGAAAAAAATGGGGTTCTGCCTCTCCCAGATATAACACATCAAGAAAAAGGTGCCTGCCCCTCCTCACTTGCTACACAGAAATGAATCCACTATTGCTGCATTTTGGCTGGGTAGCTTGTTGACCCTTAGAGCTGAGAATGAATGTGTAAAGCCCCAGGGCTACAGAGGCCTGGCATAAGTGCCTCTGTCCAGTAAGCAGGGTGAGATACAAGGTTCCTGGCTTGGGCAGAAGGGAGTCTCGGAAGCCTGAGAAAGAATCCACAGTAACCAGAACCTCCATGGGATGCCTGTGCCTGAGTCAGAAGCAGTCTTCACTTCTTAGCCCATTTATTGTGGCTGCTAGCCAAACAAAGCCTTTGGGAGTCAGAATTCAGTTTGGAAAAGCCCTGTTTAATACTCAAGTTAAACTAGGCTCCCCAGACTTGTCTGCCAAGTGGAGTCCACATTTTCTCAGATTTCAAATGCAAACTTTCTCCCTCTCTCCCAATGTTATATTGTCACTACATGTACTCTGCACCTAAGATCCCAGGCCGCTCTACCAGTGCTCTAAAGAACCAGCTTGGCCCTGCTTTTGCTATGAAAGTGGGAACAGCAGGGTGTTTATGGTCATACTTACCAGGCACAGCACCAAGGTGACGAAGGATGGACCCTGTGTTATTGGGGAGGACGGTGAGGTTCCATCCATGCCTGCAGAAGGAAAGATGGGGGCTGTAACAAGCTGGTGAGGAAGGGTACTATCTAGTCCCCAAAATATGGACAAGAGTCTGGACCATTACCTTGAAAAGGGCTCTGATTTTCCCACCGGGAACCCGCTGCCATGAGTATTAGTGTCCACCTTTCCGCAGTGGACTGCCACATGACAGTCCTTCTCTTCCACTAACCTCCAGTACTCTTGCTGTAGAGAAGAAGAAGGCCAGTCATTTCCTAGGTGGTACATGAAGAAGCCCGAGACAGTTGGAACACTATACAGAACAAGGTGTCTGTGAGGAAATTCCCATGAGCAGCTCCCTCAGCACCTAAGGCAATGGTGCTGTCACATCTGAGGGTTGGAGGCTTGTGACCTCTGGGATGTGAGCACTGTCAAGCACTGTCAGGAGAAGCCACCCCTCGGACTGTGAGGACTGTGAGAGGAGTGACTGAGTGAGGTTTATGCGCTCCTGACCCACTGTGGCTGAAGCTTGAGACACACATTTAGGGACATAAGCAGTCACTCTGTGCAGGAGGAGCTGCAATGAGAAAGCGGACCAGCGGCTGCCAGGCAGAGGGAAAAGTTGGTTAGTCTTCAAGGGGCTCAGAGAACTGACCTTTGATTTGGGACAGTTGTCACTGATGGTTACACAAGAATGTGAAGAGACAATCTCACAGAAATGTTTGTTTAAACAACTTTCACTCAAATGTTTGGACCTGAGTTTGGATTCCCAAAACCTAAGTACAATTGGGTGCAGTAGTGTCTGTCCATCTGTGATCCCAGCATACCAAGGACAATTTAGCAAGTAGATATGCTCACAGGGCACCCAGCCTGGCATAGGCAGTGGTGAACCTTGCCTCAAACAAGGCGCGGAGGCCAAAGAGCATGGTGACCTCAGTATACTCAGGGTAATCCCTGAAAACCATATAAATTGTACCTCTACATGCACTTCCCAAACACACACACACACACACACACACACACACACACACACACAGAGTCATTCCAAATCCAGTCACTGTCCACCAGGAGAGAGAAAAAGGCCTGCTGTTTTTATAAGAGTCCAAGGTACCAGCTGTTTTTATAAGAGTCCAAGGTACCAGCCAGGCACAAACTGAAAACTGAGTTTCAGCAAACCTTCACTTTTGCTTTTAAATATTCAGGTAATGGCTATGGAAATATCAGAGAGAGAGGGGGGGGAGGGAGGGGGAGGGGGGGGAGAGAGGGAGAGAGGGAGAGAGAGGGAGAGAGAGAGAGAGGAGAGAGAGAGAGAGAGAGAGAGAGAGAGAGAGAGAGAGAGAGAGAGAGAGAGAGAGAACCATTTCCTGAATAGAAGCCTGTAAAGTGAGCTATGGACAGTAATAAGCATCAGCATCTCCTGCAGATGGCAAAGCTGAGCCCTGTGACGTGAGTGTCAGACCAGTCCGAGGTAACGGCCACCCTAGGCAGAGCTGAACATGAGGTTGAGAGTGGATGTCAAGCCCCAGGTCACAGGGCTGGAATGGGAAGAGTGTGATCAGCAAAACAGAATTGCCTTCCAAAGCTCTGAGACTTTCTTCCCTGAGCCCATTAGAAAAACTGCACCTTCAACACTCTCCTCTTCCCAGCTACAACTGCTCTGAGCCCGGGATCTGAACTGGCTTCTCTCCCTCTAAAACCAACCACTGCTGGGTTCCTATGTCTCTCTTGGGCTCTGGCACCTCACACTTACCAGCCACTAATTGGCACACAAGAGCTCACTGTCTTTCCAGCATTGCGCTAACTCCAAGGAGAGAGCTGGCAAAGGCACAAAAGTGGCGACCTGCCAATCCCATTACATGAAGAAGGGAGAGGAGAAAAGCACACCATGACTTCAGGGAGTTCCAAACATTCTCCTCCAGAACGCACAGGGAGGGTAGGAGGAGGCGGTTTACTGGGAATGAAAACTGCTAGCTAGAGCAGTGGCGGGACCCAGACACGCCCTCAGAGCCCTCCAACAGGGGCCACGGATTCCAGTCTTCAGTCGACTCATTTTGGCCCAAGAGAAAATGCCTACATGTTCCAGTTCAGACACACAGGACAACCCCAGTCCGTGGGCCCTTTCATGCTACACCAAGCCTGAGGGCCCCTCCTAGTGTCCCAGGAAGTTGTATGGAGCTGACCAACCTACCTCGATCTCTGCTGGTGCAGGCTCCTTGCTGAAACACATGTTCATGATGTTTCTTGCTGTTCGATAAAAAGTTGTTAGAGAAACAGATCTTCCCTGAAACAAAGAAAACATCAAAGAGCACAGCTTAAGACAGAGGGAAGCCTTGGCTTTCTATCAAGTCCTAAATCTGTCACAGGTCTCGGACCAGGCCACACTGTGTTCTCAGTACGTGACAGCACCCCCATAAGTGTGTGATCCCAGCATACTCTGCCTCCAGGGCACTAACTGGCAGTAAACATGGAGACCATAGAATTTGGGCTTGCTCTCCAGCAAGACAGGGCTCTGGATGAAGTTCTCAGGCTGAGAAAGTGACTTTCCTGGAAACTTGAAATCTTTCCCAACTTTCTCTTCCTATAAACTAGGTACACAGAAACCCTGATTCCCACTACCTATGGCAGGCACACTAAGCAGGGGTGATGGACACGCTGGTGCTGCCATCAGTGCCACAGTGGTGAGAAACGGTGTCCACCTTTGGTCAAGAACATCAGGTTTTTCCAATTCTATCTAAAAAAAATCTTTGACAAAGCAGATTTATAAAAACAAGAAAAACTTCCTTGGGTCTGACACACTCTCACAGTCCTGAACGGAGAACACTTCATTTCAGAAGGTGCTGGTTTGGAGTCACAGGATTTAATGAGTGCTTTAATTAATGAGGGAGGACAGCTTTCCAGTCGTTTAAGATACACACCAAACAAAGCAGCATTCAGTCCCCAGGTTAGTTCTCCATTTTCACAAAAGCAATTTCAGAAGCACAGCTGAGTGGGCTGTAGGGAGATGTTCTCAGTAGCAGCTCAAAGAGTTGGAAGAACCAGATGAAAACCAAGCCCTTTCTGAGTCTACTAACAGACAAACCTATAGAAATGCCTAGAGCCCAGAAGAGCTCTAAGCTGGAAGCCTGGGCAGCAGCTGAGGTCTGCTTGTCAGGCCTCCAAATGGGATGAAGTAGGACCCAGGGCAAGCCAACCTCCTCCACGAGGCCCTATGGTTTATGGTGGCATAGGCAGCAGGCCAGGTTGGAGCCTGAAATGACATGGCCACAGGAACTTGGCAGACAGCTAGTAAAGATGGTGACTGCCCTAGTCAGTGCAGCAGAAACCTATCTAACTCAGCACTCTAGGAGGTGCATGCACCAGGAGAAAGCCAACTCAAGACCTGTGCCAACAGTTCTTCCCTTCAGGGATTCCAGACAGAGACCATAGGGAAGTCTGTCAGAGGTTTCAACTTGTTCACATTTTAGTGTCTACACACTGGCCCTGGAATGCCTTTCACTCTCCCCACTTCCCTTCAAGCAGGCCAAGAGAGGGGAGCCCCAAGTTTTGAGGAGCAGCAGCCAAGCAACTGTTCTTCAGCAGGGATTCATAGTGGGACATCAGAAGTCAGTCCACTGTCCAGTCTCTCTCCCACCCCTTCTGTGCTGTTAATGGAGAGATCTGTGTTCTAATTTTTTGGTTCCAGCTCTCTACCCCAAGACCTAAGAGCACTGGGCTGGAACTGGAAGTCAGCGGGCCTTTTGGAACACAGAGTAAGGAGGGAGAGAAAGCATTCTCAGAGCTCACAACCCACCCTGAGCAGCTCTGAGAAAAGTGCTTAGAGGAAAGGCCAGACCCATAGGCACAGAACCGACAGATGTACCTCATTTGCTGTGTCCCGGAAGATACGCAAATATAAGTAAAACAACACACAGCATTTAAGGGGAGCCAGCAAAGTCCGGGGAGGCAAACAACTCACCCATATCTTATGATGCCAAGCTTCAAACCTGAATCATTGGCTACTTAACTGCTCAGCCTCCCTAGGCAGGTCCAACTGTCTATTATTGGTATACCAGGCAAAATTCTGTTGGAGGCATCAGCTATCCCAAGAATCTGAGTGTATGTCTCTCTAAAGTACATGGTAAAATCACCACTGGGACAGTACCATGGGAACATGAAAGGTACTGTCTCTGTGTGCTTCCACAAGGTTGTCAAATACTATGATGAAACTTGCCGAATCACCTTATAAAAAACAGGCCATCCTTCAGAACCAATTGCAAAAAGTTCCCTTTGTTTTTTGCTTCTCTGTGATATTCAGTCACAGCAACTTAAAACAGACTAAGACAGTGTCCTAGCACTCTCCCCAGCAGCACAGTCAGCCTCCTCTGGCTCCACCAGGGCAAGGTACACACTATTCCTAGCCAGCCTGCATGTGATGGGCAACCCACAGAGCCTCTTACCTTATAGATGCACTTGTGGAAGTCATTGAGGACACCTTTGTCCTCTTCCTCCTCTTTGACCACTTCTTTTTCCTGAGCGAACAATCGCCGCCGGCCTGTCTTGAGTGGGGCCTGGCCCACCTCCTTGAGCTTGCTACGGAAGCCATTCCTGGGTGTAACACCATGGATGAGCCCATTTTTGGGCTCAAAGCGAGGCAGGGAGTGGAACTTGTGATGGTCATTCTCTGTGTGCCCCTCTAACGGCCCTTTGCGCTTCTCTAGGATCTCCTTCTCCATCAGCACCTCCTTCTCCAGCCGTCGGTGCTCCTCAGGGGACAAGGAGTCATAGGAGAGCAGGTACTGGCAGTAGGCCTCCTGCAGCTTGGCCAGCCGATCCTGGGCAGTCTTAGGAATGCGCAGCATGTCTGCTAGTTTGTTCCATTTTTTGAGGTCAGTCACTTGCTGCATGCCGCCCATCTCATTAATCAGCCGGAAAAAGCAGGCCAGGTCAAGCTCACAGCCTCCTGGGCAGTGATGGGGTAGAGGAAATGGTTAAGGAGGACATAAAGGAGGAACCCCTCCCAAACCAGGGGCTCCCACCAGGCTCCAGGGTTAGAGCAGTAAGTAGCTAGTATACAGCTATGAACATTATTGGGCATTGGGGTCGTGGCTGAGTACTAGGAGACAAAGCAAATTGAGGGACCAACCCTTTAGGAAGGTGACCAAGAACTGAACAGAAGGAAAGAAAGAGGTAGCCACGGCATAGGGGAGGATTCATGCAACCGGACCCACATTGTGGGACGACACAGAAGGGAGAGGGGAGAGGGATGGGTCAGCAGGGCTACGGTGAGCTTAGAGCATCTTCCCCATAACCTAACTCTCATTCACAGTGGAAACCTCTTATCCAACACAGAAACCACAGTTGCTCAGGGCACAGAGGCTGCTCACCTCAGAAGAAGATGAGAGTGTAAATGTATATCAAATATGGACTGTGTAGCTCAGTGGTACAACACTTGCCTAGCCTGTGCAAGACACACAAACCAAAACTAAAGCCAATAAATCCATCTAATGGATTTAAATGCAGACCATATCACTCTAACCACCTGGATGGAAAATGGAGAAGCCACCTCACTGAAGAGGAATAACTATCAACAACACAGCACTGGAGAAAAACAAACAAACAAAACCCAAGAAACCCATCCTTCAATCTCAGAAGCCAGGCTGCACTGACATCCAAATTCAAAGAAGCATGGCTCCAGATGACACAGTAACAGGGCAGGCTACTGTGACCCCACAAGGGGGAGTTCTTTCCACCTGGCTAGAGACTACTGAGTCATGGAACTGTCCTGTTAGGAGGAGGAGGAAGAAGACAGCAGCCTGGATGCATTTACTGCAATACAGGACACCAGGGTTGATTTGGTTGGGAGCACAGGTAAGGAGAGAAGCGCTCCTAAGGAAACCGTCTGCAGACCTAGCATGGTGGTCAGCAGTACATTATGGTCTCACAATATTACAGTAACATATAAAGTAGGGTTCTGTCTTGCACTTCTGAAGCCTTCCTACATGAAATGAAGCCTTACTGGCTTGCCAGCTAACACTGCCCAGGACACAAGCTACATACAAGGACTTTGTTATCTTCTTGGGTGCTTTCAAAAATCAGACTCCTGTTAGCACTTAAATGACATGCAGTGTTTGCAAAGTCGTTTACAGGACTCTTGCCTGGCACCATCACCCCTCATTCCATGGCCATAGGGTTACTGGGTGACAGACACCCTGTACCACCAATGCTTCACTTACTAAATGCCCTCTGGGAAGACAAGGTCTTCAGGAGACACTTTCACAAAAAGGTACATGTAATCACTGTGGTGAATTTGAGAAACTAGTTAAACATTAACTAGTCCTGCCCAATGGAAGCCCTAGATCTGAAGCCTCTATATAATGGCAAAGGAGATACACACGAGTGACTTGTGGCTTATGTATGGTACTAGTTAAGCAATCAGGTTAGAGGGAAAATCACCTACGTAACCGGAACTCTCTGGGCTATCATGGCAATGGTACTTACCATCTCACCTGTGCCCCGACACAAAAGCACTGTGCACCGAGAGGGAATTAGAATGGCCCTACCCACCCACAGGTCTCACTCACCAAAAGCAGGACTCTGGGGTCCACTCGCCTCTGGGTTACCTGAGGGCCTGGGTGAAGGTAAGGGAGTATATACCCTTCCCCATGTCTAAGGAGCACTATCCAAAGTCTGCCATGCCAACTCTGGCAGCAGATTCAGGAGATCCTCATCAGGCATAGTTCCTGAGGAGAAGAACTAGGAAATCTCTACCTGCATATCCACACTCTTGTCTCTGGGGTGACCTCAGAGGAGCCACTCCAGACCTCCCAACCACAGACATGGCATTGTTTCTTCACAAGAGCTGAAGACAACCGGGAGGGGTAGTGGGCAGTGCTGCTATCTGCCTTGAAGGACTGGCCCCTTAGTACAATTCACTTGGCCTTCACTGGAGAAGTCCATCCTGGAGTACCAGGACCAACAGAGGGGGAGGAGTCACAAGGGGGGACAGGAGAAGGCAAAAGGAGGCATGCCTACCCTGTACCCTGCTGCAGGAAAGACATTCAGCTTTCCAAGACATGCACCCACAGCAGCAGTTCTTGGGGTGACCTCTCCAGTGCTAGCCAAACTAAACCAGCCCTCCAAAGAAATGGAATACAGTCCCTTATGTCGAGAGAAGGTCCATTTTGCTCACCAAAGAAAGTGAAGAAGAAAAAAAAAGGGGGGGGGGGGAGTAGAGGAGATAGACAGATGAGGATAAGAGGGATGCAAAAATGGCATGGAGTTTACAAGAGGGTTGTAGATTGCATTATAAGGCCACCCAAGTTGGCATATTAAAGTACAAAACCCTGAAGCCCCACAATGTAATGGTATTATTAAAATAATGTCACCCAGGCAGGACTTCCCACCTCCTCATGGAAGATATTTAAGGAGATATTCAGACAGAGACAGGAAACACTCTGAGAAGACGAAAGGTACAGGTGGCCCACTACAAGCCGCAGAAAGACACTGGCAGAAACCAACCCTGCCAGCACGCAGAATTAGAAAACAGTTCTGGTTTTGAAGGCACCGGTCCGTGGCCCTTTGTTGCAGCAGCCTGAAGTCCTCAGGCCATCCTGGACACTACTCAACGCCAGCAGTAAAAGACAGCCCAGCGGGGGCCTAGGATCTAGCACCAAGAGGAAGCCCCCTGGTCTATGGGCCACCAATTCCAAACTTCTTACAGAAAGCAGCTAGGACCAAGGGAAGAGGGGTTCCACTAGAGCAAGAAAATGGGTTCACAAGTCCACCTACTCCCAAGCTAGGGATCATGGACAAGCTGAGAGGAGCCACTCAACCCCATGCCTTACCTATGAGGGGGAGTTCATCCATAGTGATGCCCTGAGATCTGAGGTGCTTTTTTATGCAGGCGAGCCGCTGTACATTGGGGCCCCAGCGCCGGCCCAGCTTATGGATGTGCTGGATCTGCGTGACAAAGCGCATCTCATCGTTGAGTTTGCACTCTGGCCGCCAGTCCGGAGGGGGAATCACACGACACATCCCGTACTTCTCCACCTGAGCACGTACTGACTCAATGTAGATGAGAGGGTCATGGAATTCCTTGGCGGAGGGCCTGAGGACAGGGATCTCGTCCATCGCTGTCCACCCAGACTTGCCGATCCCCTTCTCGGGCTTGCCCTGCGGATCATGCGGCTTGTGCGAGGACTCGGGTTGCGAGGTAGAACGATTTTCACAGGGGGTGCCCTCTGCCTTGCCATGTGCTTGTTTGCCCGGCATGTTCTTACCAGCCGTGGCCCGCTTCGGCCGATTCCTTTCCAAACTTCGCTCGGGCACTTCTTTCTTCACGTGTCCATTCAGCAGAGACTTCTCTGCTGAAGCCGCTGAGGCCTTTTTGCCAGGGGCTTCGGCAATGCCTGCTGCCCCTTTCATCTTCTTGGGGGGTGACTGCGGCTTGTCCACCTGCTGTGCCTCTTCCAGTCTCCTCTTGGAATTCCGCAGCCCCTCCCTCAGCTGCCGCCCCCCCACCTCCTTAGTGCATGACTTTGGGTTCAACCTGCTGCTGGCCTTGAGGCCACTGGCAGCGGGCCCGGTGGACGTGGACGCCCCCCCGAGGGATAGCACCTGTTTGCGGGTTTTTGCATTGCTACTTTCAGTTTTCCCTGAGATTGTATGGTTGACAGCTGAACTGGGCTTGTGGTGGGTGGGTTTGGTTTCCTTGACCAGTTCTCTCTTGGCTTTGGTGTATGTGACAGTCCCCTTGGTCACTGTGGCAGTGTACTTCACAGTTTTGGATGGTGAAGGTCTGACTTCTCGGATCTTTTTGGCACTGGTTGTACCTGCACCCAGAGATGACATTCGAGTGACTCCATTTACCTTAGACACCTACAGTGGCAGCAGAAGCAGGGACAAGAGAAAGAATTAATGAGTTCCCAGGCAGACTCAGTAAGAAAGGACTACTGCAGTTGCCGGTGACAGACTTGGCTCAGAAGAGAGTGGGGACAGCAGACAACCAAGGAAGAAAACCCATCAAGGATTAGTCTGTGACACTAGCATGAGGATCTTCTCAACACAGCTAGCATCTTACCCCAGACTGTGTTGGCTGGCCTGCTGCATTCGTGGATGTGTCTGTATACGAGCACTTCTTTGCATGAGACTCTTTCAGAAAACCTTGGGGTCCATAGTGAATACCCCATACAAGAACTAACCTATGCCGAGTTTCTTGTAATCCATAATAGCAAGTTCCTGTTCATTTGAGAAAAGTAAGCAATAGTTTCTAAAAATATATAAAATAGTTTTTTACATATATATCTGTTCCAAACATGGCTGTTTGCTATCCTTTGTGTGATTCACATAACTGTGTAGCCAACACACAAAATATGAAACCCAACTATGATACTGAAAAAAACGAAAACAAAAACCACTACACTATGGAAGGAAAACACTAGGACCCAAATGCCTTGGCTCCAAATCATAGGCCAAGCCCATAGGCACGGCTGCAAACTCTCAGCAGCTACCTGCCATCTCATCTCAATCTCTTACTGTCCCTGAGACTTACCACACATGGACAGTCTCACTAGATGCAGGACAGACGAGCCTAGCCCCTCCCCCCTTCTGCACATATGGTCCCTATTTTATCACCCCTTGTAAGCCCCATTTGGATTTTTGTTAACTGGGTAAATAGAGGCAGACATCCTAGACTGGTCGTTCATATACCAGCTAATAAAACCAAGGAAAATTCTGTGAAACAAAAGGGGCAAGTCGTTCAAACAGAATGGAATAGTATGGTTCTAGCATATCCCAGAGGCCTACAAGAACATTGAAGCACCGGATTCATCAGTTACAGGGTAGGTGGCTTTAAACTAAATAGCACAGCTGTGGGTTTGGCATGACATTTAGTCTCATGGGTGTCTCCTTTCCTTTCATCTACAACATGAATTTTAAAAGGACCACAGGATATTAGAGCTGTTGCCACGACCTCCAAATGAGCCTAAAACTAACACAATCACAAAAACCACGGACCTCTTTCCAGAAGAATGCTGAGCTGGGGAGCCTGGCTTGCTTGTGAGGTAGTCAGGCCAAGGCCACCAATGGTAGCTTAAAGAACCACCATGAGGCTGGATCATGACCAACCTGCTCTCACCACAAGAGATCTGGGTGATAAGCCAGGGCTAACCTAGGAACAAGTATGGTTAACTTTTGGTGGAATAAAGAAAATAGAACAAACTGATAGACATCCAAATCAGTAATGGAAAGCAAAGGTTCTTGATTTATCCAAATAGATCACTGCCCTACCCCCCAAAAGTCTCTAAAGCCCCTCCAGTGGGTATGAGGCCCATGATTTTGGAATTCCAACCAGACATTTTGGGGTGCTTTGTGGCTGTCTATGGACCACACTCTGAAAAACTGCTGAACAAGGTCTTGGTAAAGTTTGTTGTTGTTGTTGTTGGGGGGGGGGGGGACGACGACATAGAGATGTTTTCTATGAATGCCAAAAATTATCTGTGGTCCAATAAAAAAAAAAAATCCTTGATGTGACATGGCTTATGAGCCTACTCATACTTGGTCATGGAGCTCCCCTAGCTTTGGGAGATAGCACATGCCCTCTAGAGAGAGACAAAATGTGGGAGGCTTCAGAACTGAATTGTGGGATTTTGGTATCGCTATATAGCTACCACTGGACTAGAAAACCACTATGGGAACCTCAAGAGTGCTGAGATTAAAGGTGTGCAGCACCATGAACAGCACATTCTGGACAGTAGCCCACTACCCACCCTGTAAGTAAGTATGACTGACAGAGGGGCTCTAGAATAAAGTGGGAAACTGGTTATGAGTTTAGAAGAGAGGGAGGCAGTGTGACACCAATGAATTAGATGCAAAAATACAAGGCTGAAAGATAGTTCAGTTGATAAATGATTGCAATGTAGGCATGAAGCACTGAGTTCAATTCTCCAGCATACATGAAAACAGCTAAGCATGGTAACACACACTTTAATCCCCGTACAGGGGAGGCAGAGACAGGCAGATCCCAGGGTCTTGCTGGCCAGTCACCCTAGAGGTGAATCTGTGAGCCTAGAATCAGTCAAATACCCTGTTTCAGATAACAAGATGGACAGCTCGAGAGGCAGCTTGGGTTTGTCCTCTAGCCTATACACAACACAGAGACACAGACACACAGACAGACAGACAGACAGACAGACAGACACGAAAACCAGGGATGAGCTCGACAAGGTTCTAGTAACAAGAAGAAAGTAGTAAGGAAATACCTCTATTTTAGTATACCTTGGTTCTATCAAATGAACCTACTGATTAAACTCCCAAATGAAAAAAACCATTAAGACAATTAGTAAGTATTAAATGCTATATTTAGTTGATTTATATCTCCAGCAAGGACACTAAGAGATAGGTAGTTAGATACAGATAGTGGGCAAGGAAGGTCTCTGGAATGGTGCTATATGCAATGGAGATGGTAGAGGAATACATGCTACGGGCTTTGATGTCCCCTGTCCCAGCCCTAGGCCCAGTTCACCCTTACACAAGCAATCCAATATGGTTACTCTCTTCCTGAAGATGGGAGGCTTTCTGTCAAAAGTCCAGGCCCAGATATATACTGGCATCGAGTCAGTGTTTCTCTAGCTTGTAAACCCTGAAAACTCCCCTAGATCAGTGTGATCACTTTTACTGATTAATACAGCTTCCACAGCCACCAGGCACACATTGAATCCTTAGGGACATACACACAAAAAAATCCATATGCAGAAGACCTAGATGGTGCAACGTCCCTGCAAGCCCTCTAACGCAGCCTTTCCCCAACCCTATCAGAGGGAGTGACATGAAACCAAAGTTCCTTGTGGTCCACAGCAGATCAGGGGGAAGGTCCTTAGGACTAACCCTCTGGCTTCTAGAGGCACCTGGGCTCCTTGCCAGATGACGTCAACAATCAATGTGCTACAATTCTGTATCACTATCTCCCATGGCAAAACACCACACTCTTGAGGGATGTTAGCAAAATGAACCACTAGAGGGTTGGCAAGGTATATCTTGATGCAAATCTGCTTCACTTGCTTTTTTAAGTTATCTTAAGTATAATCCACTCAAATACAATGCTTTCCTGTCAAGAAAAGACTAAGCTATGTCTGTCTCCTTGACCAGAACAATGAATTCTAATGTACAGAAAGAAGTAAACTCTATCAAGAGTCCTCAACTGTAACCCTGTCCCCTCATAGGAAAGTTTTCCAGTGATGGCCACAACACAGCTGGCAAGCTAAATGAGCAACCATGCCATCCCACAAGCTTGTTATACATAAAATTTGACAAGTTGAAATGGTCCCTTCTACTGAAAAGGCTTGGAACCAATGACACCTCCTTTACAGCACATGCTCATTGTTCAGAAACCAACATTTAATCATACCACCAAAGGAAGGGAGGGAAGGAGGGAGGGGAGGAAGGGAGGGAGGGAGGGAGGGAGGGAGAGAGGGAGGGAGGGGAGGGAGGGAGAAAAAGAAATGAGGTGCTACAATACAAGTGATGCTCTCTCTCCCAGCCTCAGATCACTCCAGTACAGCTGGCTTTCAGGTCAACAGACTACCTTCATCATGTAAATAACATGTGGCAAGAAAAACCACAAGTCACAGCTGCAGACCCTAAGGTAGTGCACGCAAGGGAATGTGCCTCAATTTGCTGGTTCCTACAATGTACAGCATAAAAATGAAAACCTTTCTACACTTTCTACACTTGGGTTCTGGTGGAGATTCTGGGAATAACGTGCCATTCCTAACTCAGCTCTGGCGTCTGTGACTTCTGGGCCCACAGTCACCCACCTGTCACCTCTATCTCCTGAGACCACAGAGAGCCAGAAAGTATTTGCATAAGGGTTATTTTGGTCCTTTTCTCCTCTGATTTAACAAGCAGCTAAGGTGCTATCAAGTAATATCTAACTGACCTAGTACTTGCAGCATCTCCAGAAATATAAAAAGGAAGAAAAATTGAAGGAGATAAAAACCCAGGATTTTAAGTATTCCTCCTTGTCTAGTTTTTGTTTTTTTTTTTTTAACTAACAGGGATCCCCACCCCATCACCACCCAGTCCTTAAATAAACAGGAAGGACTTGTACTTACAAGGCAGAAGAGAAAATAGATGCTTGGGAATGACTACCTCAAACTGTTAAGGTGGACCAAGATTATTAAAATGCAGTCCTCGTTTACCCAGAGCCATTACTGTCACTCTTCCTTATTCCCCACCAGAGGGATCGAGTGAGCTTGAGCAGGAGCCCAGATGGAAGTGGGATGATTAAAACTGCAGAGCTACTTCAGACAGGAGAAGCAGGAAGACCCGGGTCTGCGGACGGACACGACAACACAGGCGACATGGAAACAGAAAGCTAAAAACAGTGCACACGGCCTCAGGAGAAGCAGGGCCAGCAAAACCTCCTTGCAGCACCCACAGAGGCCCACAAAAACTCTTGAAGTGGCGTTATTGGAGGTGTGTGGAGGAGGTGAGGCCTTGTTGGAGGAAGTGTCGTCACAGAGGGTGAGCTTTGAGGTTTCAAGCCAGGCTCAGTGACTCATTCTCTCTTCCTGCTACCTTCAGGATCTCTCAGCTACCTCTCCAGCACCATGTCTGCCTGACTACCACCATGCTTCCCGCCATGGACTAACCCAATGACTTGTAAGCCAGCCCAGTTAAATGGAGTTGCCGTCAACATGGTGTCTCTTCACAGGAATAGAAACCCTAACTAAGACACTATGATTTCATTCTGTAGAGCTTATTCCTTTAATTTTCCTAATTTTACTAAATTTAGGTTCTGAATCCTTTGGCCTCTACGGATCTTATGGGACAAGGTCATTTCACCTCTACACACTTACACAAGAGGCTTCTTGTGACTAAGCATGTCATATATCCTTCCAAAAGTGTCTGGTGGCTGCCCAAGAAGACCTGTAACATCCTTGTCAATATTACAGATTAACCTCAGAGTAAAACTTATTTGGTATGGCCCAGTAATTCATATCCCAGACTATTGACCACATACAACAAGGAACTTCACTGACTCTCTTGGAAAGCTAGTGTTTCAAAACCCTTTCTAAGGAGCCAGGTCATGTCAGCATTCAGAGGGCTGAGTCAGGAGGCTTGTCACACTTTCAAGGATAGTTTGAGCTATGCAGTGAGACCCTATCTCAAAAAAAAATACAAAAAAAAAAAAAAAACAAAACAAAACTCTCTCCTGATAGCCCCAATAATTTGGTAATCTCTCAACAGCTAGGATCTGTTACTGTGTTTAAATGGAAGCATTATTTCAGAAAAACAGATGCTAAACATGTACCACAAACTCAGCCAGTTCTAGAGGCTTATGATGAGATTAGAGTGGAGTTGAGGCTACAGACTCTGCATTCCAAGTAAAATGCAAAAGTGAAGTTCATGTTCATGTATGTATGGTAATGTCAGGATCCCGGGCCTTGAAGCCCAAAGACTACACCATCTACCATTACTCCTTAGTACAAGGAGAGCGCTTAGAACAGTGTCCGTCCCAGGACCCATGAGAACAAGAGAACAAAGCTGCTGCCAGCAGCACCCCTTGTAAATCACAGCCCACCCACACACATTTCCTACATTCAAATCTAAAGTTAGAGGTCAGAGTATCCTTCAGGCATTTGAGTCTAGTAATTTATATTGAGCAATTATAAAGGGATCTACAGTTTGCTTTTTTATTACCACATTTTCAGAGCACTCAACTAACAAGATCTGATGATCAACCATTAAGCACCAGGAAAGCAAAGATCACATCTCAAAGGCACAGTAGAGATCAGGGTCATAAGAAAGTTAGAACTTGAAGGCCTACGTAATTACATCTGACTGACTCTGGAGGTAGGAAAGACTCCCCCATATCTGCAGGGTCCAAACCAAGAAAAGCCAAGACTGGCAGCACTCAAGTTCCAGCAGCTCACTTTACTGTGGCCTCTGTGGTGGTCTGACTGAAAATGGCCCCACAGGCTCATACCCATGTGAATGCTTTATTCCCAATTGGTAGCCTGTTGAGGATTAGGAGGTGTGACTTTGTTGGAGTAGGTGTGTCAATGGGGTGGGTTGTGAAGTATCAAAAGCCCAGAGCAGGCCCAGTGCCATTCTCTCTTCTGGCTGCCAGAGGAACCTCTCAGTTAAGTCCCCAGCACCAAGTGCCTGCCTGCCTGTCAGCTACCATGCTCCCTTCCGTGATGATGGACTAAACCTCTGAAGCTATAAGCAAGCCCCCAATTAAATGCTTTCTTTTATAAGAGAAGAGATACATGGCGTCTATTGTCCCAGCAACAGACCATTCACTAAGAAAGCCTTCCTTCAACATTCTAGACCATATGTGGATCAGGTAGTATGTGCCCAACATGGAACAGTGAGCCAAGACAACCAAAAGGTACTTGTTCTTTCTTCCTCCTCCAAGCTTCTACCCACCTAGACTAATTACTGCTAACTATGGAGTGCCACAGAAGAGCTATGACTGAGTGGCAAAGATCCTAGGTGAATGCAAGCCATGTATCACTTGATTAAATGCCAGCCTCGTGAATCTTTGGGACAGAGTCAGATAATTTGGAGATGTGACTCAACACAGATAGTTTTAATATGACCTGTGTTGGGGACTGGAGAGATGGCTCAGTGGTTAAGACTACTTGCTACTCTTCCAGAGGACCTGGGTTCAATTCTCAGCACCCACATGGCAGCTCACAACTGTCTGTACCTGCAGTTCCATAGAGTCCGACACACTCACACAGACTTATATGCAAGTAAAACACAAATTCATATAAAATTAAATATTAAAATTTTAAGAAGATGACCTGTTTTATGTATTAGTGTAAAAATTCCACCACGGGCAGACAAGGAAATAATACATCACGTGCCCGCCTCAAAAGAAAGCATATCTGGTCTACATGTGGTCAGTCCCCATCTAATCTCAGCTCATCTGGACTAAATAGTGTTCAACTTGAGGAGTACACTCAGATGGAAAAAAGGATGGGTGCAGAGATGTCCAGAAGATGCATAAAAGCCCAGCCTGTCCCAGGAAATAGATAGGCTTCAGCCATATCTGTCTCTAAGTCCTTTTTTCATGGTGTTTCACAAGCAGAAACATCTGGAACTGAGCTCAGCTCCGCTCCAGTCAAATCAACAGTAGTGGGATGGATGGAGGTGGTGAACACCGACACAAACTAAAGCTGCAAACCCACCCTGTGCTTTGTGCCTTAGGGAACTGAAAAATCAGGGCCCAGCATTTGGGAGGCAGCCCCAGCTACTGACAGAGAGCAATTCCATAATCACTCAGTGGCCATTCTCTGGGAAAAGATGACATCTTTGTTTCAGAAACCATAGCCACTGACATGCTAAAATCACTTGCTTCTCTCAAAAGACAATGGCTCCTCATGTTGTGGTGGCCCCCAATCATAAAATTTGTTTTTATTTCATAACTGTAATTTTGCAAATGATATGAATCATAGATATCTGATATATAGGATATTTGATAGATGACCCCAAATAAGGTCACAACTCACAGGTTGAGAACCACTGACTTAGAAGAATGGGGTCTCTATAAAACATAGAGACGTAAATGGCGACCATGTGTGACTTCACCACCTCAAATGAAAACCTAAAAGCTTGAAAAGTAAAAATCAAGACAAAATGCTGTGCATGTGCGTGTACGTGTGCATTATGTGCTCGCACGTGCTCTTACTTGTATAAACCTATGCAGCTCTATAAATGAATATACTCATTCACATTCATGAACAAAAACTCTGAACTAGTTACTAAGACCACATTTTGGAATACTGCCAGTAAGGAAATCTCTTTTGTCCTGTCCCCTTACTACCCTATGAACCCATCTTCAGAAATCATAGTCCTGGAGAAATTGAAATTCTGCCAAGATTCCTAGAAAAGGCTTACATCAATGGTCTGTGGTCCCCTAGGACTTATCAATCCTACCATGGTCAGAAGCATGAAGGGTGGATGGTTTGTTATCAGCTAGCCCAGCTCTTCCTATGTGCCTCAATGGATCTGCGTGTATAATCATACTCCCTGCCTCCCAGAGCTTTGAGAAAAAATATGGACAGGAAAATTTCCATATAACAGCAATGGTCTATCCTACAGATCTTAAGAGTTACCTCAAGGGAATTTTGTTATTTGGGGGAGGGGGGGCACAGTATACTGCTTACTACAGACCCTTGACAGCCAAACACACTCAGTGGTTCAGCTACTCAGGACAGCTACTGCAAGCCCTGGCAGAGAACAAGAGAGCCGGAGAGGTGGCTCAACAGGTAAAGGTACTGGCATCCAAGCCTGATGACCTGAGCTCAGTCCCTCAGACACACATGGAGAATCAACTACCAAATGCTGTCCTCTCACCTCCACAGGAAAGCTGTTCTGCACACCAGCATACAAATACCAATACTTAAATGTACTAAATGGAAATCCTAATAACAAAAATCAAAACAAAAGCAAACCAGAAAATAGACCACAATTATTCCAGACAAGCTTGTGCCATCTATGGGATTAGTTGAACACCCAACTCATGGTTCTCAAATGAAAGTGAGGAAGATGGTGGGTGTTCCCACACTCTGTAGCTGGTGGAGCACTTGTATAAAGGGAATATTAAGAATACATGCTACGTGTCTCTACTCCCCATGAACGCCAATATCCTACTATGTATCAATCATAGTGTGTGAGTTCAAGGCGTGCAGGAGGAAAGGGGAAATCCTATCTGGAAACTATCCCTGTCCCACTTGTGTGACAAGTCCTACTTTTCTAGCCTCTTTTGCCTGATTTCACTTTGATGGGTGAACTGGGCATTCTCTGGCACATGAGAAAGCTACTCACATGGAGGGTTACCTGTTTCCGTAAGTCCTGAGCCGACCGATGCGGAGGGGGAGGGTGGTGGTTGGCAGGAAGCCCCTTGGCCAAGGAGCCTGCAGAGGGGGTGGCTGTGGGCTGGGCCACTGAAGCCGGCTCCCTTCGGCTATCTGCCCTGTGGTCGATGTGCTTCTCCTTTGCTGGAGTGGTCTCTTTGCTTTTGTGTTTTTGAGCGGGTTCTTTCTCCCGTGTTGACCTGTTGGAGCCATTGAAGACTAGAAAAGGAAAAGAGGGAAAGTGAGTGGAGCAACCATCTATGGTTTAAGTAGTCAAGCCTTCTCCAGAGAAATGGCCAGCACCCAAAGAGAATCTGAAAGGAAATGAAGCTGATTAAAAACTCAACATTTTAAAAGCAAGGTTAGCACATATGCTTTTAAGGTGGGTATTACAATTCATTCACCTGAGTATATTAAGTGGGTAACAGAATTTACTAAGATATAAATTGAGGAAATACATTCATGGTTACAGACTTGAGTAGACAGCAGAAGCTGTCCTCTGATCTGACCAGGAGTGAATCCACCTCACAGGCAGGAGCAGGGAGAAAAGGGGCAGAGGTCATGTACAACAGCTGGAAGCACCGCTTCCTTTGAGTCTTAAACTCAAGGTGGAGCAAATACCACTACAGGTGGGCATCTGAGTTTGAGGCCAACCTAGTCTACACATCCAGTTCCAGGGACAACCTAGAAGGTAGAAGTCATTTAAAGTGTTCTTTCTTGTGCAGGTGACAGCAAGCATTGGAGGCTCACCACTCTAGCTGTCTGTATGAAGAATGGGGTTCTCCTCCAGGGGGGCAGGAGGGGTGCTTGTGTTTTGGCAGTGTGAGCGACTGGTGGAGGAAGAGCTAGCTACTGTGTGTTTAGCACCTTGATGGGGTCTTTACACTACAGGAGACCCTCTACTGGTGCAAACCTGTTACAATGACCTTAATTACAAAACAAAAGACAGGCCGAGGTGGGGGTTGTACCTTTCAGTTCCAGCACGTGGGAGGCAGAGGAAGGTAGATCTCTGAGTTCAAGACCAGCCTGGTCTACATAGTGATCTCCCAAGCCTCCCGGGGCTAGCTATACAGTAAGAAAAAGAGTCCTACCAGCACATTGCTGATGATGTTTTACATTTTACAACAAAGCAAAAAAGACATCTCTAGAATCCAAGGGCTAGCTCATAACATTCTTAGCTTCTGGAGTGCAAGAAGCAAGATTAATGATTCTAAAGATTTTACCTGATAGTTGGAAGCATATTTATTAGGTTACATATTTTTATGTCCAAAATGACTACTAAGAGGATAGATAACTAATAACTTAAATCAGGTAACTCTAAGCAGGAAACAATCCTAGTAGTCTTTAGGAAATAACAATGTTACTTTTCCAAGTACCATTTCTGTTTCTTTTAGAATAACATTGATATAGGCTGACCTCAAACTCAGATGCCCACCTTAAAAGCATATGTGCTAACTTTGCTTTTAAAATGTTGAGTTTCTTTGCCTTCATGTTTAGGAAGCTCTCCCTCCCACAAATATTGGAGATTGCTTCATCTCAACCCTCTATTTTTTCCCCTCCTCATATAACATAAACATTATGTTTATGGTATTACATGATAAGATACACAGATCTATGAAATGTTAAGCTAATGAACATGTTCAATATCCCCAACATATGTACTGTCTTTGTGAGAACATTC
Organism: Peromyscus leucopus; assembly: GCF_004664715.2. Lineage (NCBI taxonomy): Eukaryota > Metazoa > Chordata > Mammalia > Rodentia > Cricetidae > Peromyscus > Peromyscus leucopus. Next base: position 19,020,248 of record NC_051067.1, read on the forward strand.
CCTTTGGATCTTCTTTCTATGGGTACAGAATTCAGCACTATTAACTGAAGTCATGTTCTGACAAACAGCTCTCCTTAGAACACAATATTTTCAAAATTACAGTAATCTGAATTTTCTTCTAAGCCATTTTCCTCATTTAATTGCTTAAAGGTAAATCATCTTTTGCATAGCACATCCTCCCTATCTGGATTAACTGTGAGCAGCAATCTCAGGGGTTCTTCCAGGACCAGCAATTATATATTTAAAACAAATTTTAGATACTGAAATAAAGATGGTGTCTCATTTCTTCTCTATTAGATGTGGGGGCAATGGAGCAGCTAGAATGGTTGCATTGCCTCCAAGTGTAAGTAACTAGCCACTGTCAGAAACCATCCATCACACTCCCACATTTGCAGCCGGTGCCTGCCTGGAACAAATGAAGAGCATACTTAGGAGTAGTCATACTTAAATGTGACCAAGAATCACGAAGGTACATGAATCCATGCAACTCTTGACTGTTTACTAATTTCGTGAAGCAAAGAACACAGCTCCTTTATTCACAACACAGGAGGTAGCTCCAATACCCTGAACTGCTTTCTTATTTATTTCACAAACAATTCACAGTATACCCTACTTTTAAGCACTAGTTTTATAGCTATTTGTTTTAGTTTAAAAGACAGTGAAGCAAAGATAGTCTCTCGATTTATCATATAATAGTAGGAGTATTTGAAGTGCAATTCTTGGCTCTGATATTTATTACTGGGTAAGCGACTTGATCCTTGGTTTTCTCATTTGTAGACTGAGGATAACAGATGTTCCTGCAGACAGCTACTGAAGAGTTAAAGGGACTATCTCAGGAAACTGCATCACCATATCCTGACCAGGTGTGCTCTAGCCTCCTATCTTTAGTTGCAGGTAGAGGGCAGTTGGCCTGAGCAAGACCCATCAGAACCTGTGACCACTGGGGTTCATTAAGTAGGCCACATTTTCCAAGTACCCTCTACCCCCCACCCCAGTATACCTTCCACAGGATCTGGATGAAACTTAACACAGCTATCCCTTGTCCCCAGATGCTACTCAATTTGCCCCTAGTATCAAAACTGTCTAGCATGTCACACATCCAGGCCTTCATATTCTCCTGTAAACAGGGAGTGACAGGATTCCTTAGCTCCTACTGCAGTGATAATTCAGGGAGAAAATGAGTTTGGAGAAATAAGTTAACTGTTCGTGGCACAAAGCCTAAACTAGGAACGTAACACTCCTTTGCAAAGGAGTCACGCCAGCAACCAGTTCTAAGCTGTGCACTATATGTCCTCCTGACCTAAAAAAGGAAGATCCTTCACCAGCACTGCCTGTATCTGAAAGGGAAAGGCACAACCCTCTGGTTCCAATGGAATAGACTTGGAGGACTTTCAACTACTAATCCTCCTTCCCAGGAAAAGGCTGGAAAGCAAAGACCTGGAACCAGAGCTGAGCTGTGCAATACTGGCTGCAGCGGGTGGTGAGGGAGGCCAGTGCCATCAATGCAGTTGAACAAAGCAGCTGCTCTGCAAATTGCAGCAGTGTGCCTGCTAAGGAGTATTTTAATAAGATGTCCCAGGAAAGAGGAATGAAACAAACTGTGATTTGCAAACAAAAGATGCTTTTCAAATGAATCTTGCTGTAATGATCCTGCTATTTTATAGAGCAATATACCCGAACAGCAAACACAACCAAAAAGTCACATCGTGTGTTAAATGGAGAGAAAAGGGGAGGGAATGATTGGGAAAAGACGAAGCCAAGGACAAGGTATAGTTTGTGCTTGACAGCTCATTAATTTTAAGTGTCGTGGGAACCTGCCAGTTTTATTCCTCCAAGTAATTATCTTTTGTCTTAATTTGTAAGATTTTCAAAAGAAAGGGATAGAAGGAAAAGGGAGGTTTAAAAAAAACAACACTTCACATTCTATGAGCATGAGACAGAAAGGCATCAATGTATAGAAGTTCACTACAAACTGTCCCCAATTAAAAGAAATAATTGGACAAGTTTCTTTAAGCATCCATCACAGCAAGCCATATTAGGAAATGGTATTGTCCTCAGATACAAATAGCTTTACATAATGAACAGAGACTGATATATTGATTTGTATACACTTACTCTGAAAGTTAAATGCTCTATGGACAAGTGTTTTCACACCATAATAAACAAAATCTGTAAATCCTAAGCCTGATATTTTGATTGAAGGTCACTTCATTCTTGAAAGGGAAAGATTTCCTTCCAACTAGGAGTGAAAAAGACACAGGCAAGAGAAGTTTCTTTAGTAATGTTTTTTACCGCAATTATGTGAGAAGTGGAAAGCTACATTTCCATGGGGAAATTCACATTTAAAGCTCCCACGAGTCCAACATGAATGGCACTGCCCATGAGCTCTGTCTACACATTGAATTCTGGGCAGGCTTAAGGCAACCTATGAAGGAGTATCTAAAACTCTCACATACTCTGGCTTACTAACACATCTGTGCCTGACAAACCAGCTGCCTGCCTCAATTGCCTTCTAATACTTGCTCAAGTATTTTGCATGAGTATACAGTGTGTTGTGTGTTCTTCAGAGAAAGACACTATGCAAATATAACATGGGTGATCTTCTTGAAAGTTGAAAGCTCTAGCTAAAATGGCAAAGATGCACATTTGATAAAAATCAATTCCTTTTAAAGAAAGCTGACAAAGCCAACAATCTGGTCTCTCACCCTGTCTTGCTTAATTACTCCTAATAAACAGGACAGATGCCAGAAGCAAGTAGTTACTAGGTAAACACAGTAATCAACAAAGAAGTCCCTGTTTGATAGAAGTTCCTCCACATTTTGAGACTATTCCCTGTCTCCTGAGAGCTGATGGGGATGACTGGAAACCCAGAAGCACGATTCAGAAAACTTTCCCTGCTCGCAGGAAAACACCAGGCAAGCAGCAAAGACCTTCAAGACTGAAGAGATGCAACAAATGAACAAGAACACTGTCCCTGTCTGCCACCACCCCTACAAAATAGAGGGGAGGAGGCAGAGAAGGAATCATTGAGGAAAAAACTAAGAAGGGACGTACTACAGACAAGAGAAGAGATACACAAATTTCTGATATCAAGCCAGGCATTTAAATGTAAGCTTCATGTTATTACAAGCTATCCTGACTTGAGCAAAGCACAGACTCCATCAACTGGCTAGCATTAAAGCCTTGTTACTGTACAAACCCAACACTTGCTTCCCTGGAGCCAGTTCAACTTTGAGCTTCTATTGTCTGAAAACAATGGGATGTCTGCCAACTGGTGCCAACATTTCAGGAGGATTTGACTATAGCGTGTGGGTACTCTAACCTGGTTTGCCCTGAGCCAAAGCAGCTCGGTAACTCAGTAGAGCATCCAGGCTTAAGCAAGAACAGTAGGAAGGACAGTTCTAGAGTTCCTTTGTACATTCTGAGTGAGAGCCATCACCAAGCCAAACTCAACAGTCAGAAACTTCAACACTCCAAACACTTCAGCTAGCCCAAGCATCTTAATCAAGTTTTATTGGTTTGCTGTGTCTGCAAGAACAGACTGGGATTCTGCCTTACTGTAAGAGGAGAAAAATGTAGTGTGGTATACTTTGGTTTGAATTATCCTTCCTCACACAACAGACAAGGTCAAGCTATGTGGCTCTGACTAGCCAGGAACTTGCATCAATACTGCCCTAGCCTCTCAATGGCTTCAATTACAGGCATAGGTAATTATGCCTATGTGCAAGAATTAAAGTATGGAATTTTTGAAGCTAACTGAATCTGCATGCTTCTCTGTGGAAAACCACAATTTGGTTGGGACTGTACAAAGATCTAAAAATGGAAATACATTATGAGTAATGATGTAAAATAACTACAGAATTGGATATAGTTACCATTTAAACACACTTGTTACTAATGTAATCATTAACTCATGTGTCAGGACAAAGAAAAGGTCATAAATCAAGATGGTTTGTCCCTGAAACACGGTTACCTGATCCTCTTTGCCCAAAATATAACACTGATAACATTATAATCCCTAGCCTGGACAGTTATTTCAAGGTGTCTACCCTCCCTCAACATACCAGAAGGACCATGGGGGAAGAACAGCTGGGCAAATGAAGAGCAAACGGATGCATTATTCACAGAAGGGATGGAGCATTAACTTGTAAAGAGTAGATGAATTTGCAATTTGGGGGTTTAGAAAACTCTGCATTCAAAAGACAGTATGTTCTGAAAGGGCAACCATATCTGAAGTAAATAATAAGAATTCTGGCTCACTTTTGAATTTCAATAAACAATCATAATACACTAGGAAAAAAGACCATGAAATATGGCATGCACTCTATTGACAAGGCCATTATACAAAGTAGAATGGTAAAGGGAAATTATCATCTTCAGAATGAAAATACAAACCTAGGGGGAAAGAGGTTTGAAAATGCAGAGAAGAATCTTATTACCTCTCCTCTCTCTGTGTCTCTCTCTCTCTGTCTCTCTCTCTCTCTCTCTCTCTCTCTCTCTCTCTCACTCTCTCTCTCATGAAGGAGATGTGCATGAGAGAATCAGGCGTTCAAGGTCAGCCTCAGCTAGGAAGCTCAAGGAAATTCCTAATAGTTACACTCAGTGGCAACTTTGTACAAGGAACTTCATGTCCATGATACCACTGGCTCTAGGGGCAAAGGTTTGGCTCAGGCATTTTTGGATCACGCTACAAGTTCAGGAGCCTAGGAAGTAGGATAGTACAGAAAAGTTCTCAATACCATATCCAAGTAGGGTGAGTCTCAAAGCCCTGAGCTATACATACATGAACACATGACACACACACACACACTCACTCACTCCTGCACTGATCACTGCCTTGTTTGGTTGGGACTGGGTTGGACCAGGACAGTCACCAAGGCGGAGAGTGCTGGTGGCAGAAGCACTGGCAGACACATTCTTTGTGTCAGGCTACTGTGGACCAGAGCAACTTTAGCCTCCTGGACCACCAAGGCCATCCATGACTAAAGGCCAATTTCTGTACCCAGGATATGCCAGTGTATTTTGGTTACACACATGAAACTTGCCTAGATGAACTGGAGAAGGTGGTACAGCAGCAGGAGGCAGGTACAGCTTTGTGTTCACTGTGGATCCTGCCAGAACAACTTAACAGCTATTGCTTGGTTAAGTTAAAACTTCCACTAAACCTGTGGGGTTCTGTCCAGCTGGCCTGAGTGTGTGTGCTTCTTTAAGATGCTGAATGGACCATTAGAACACAAACTTTAGACAATGAGTAGAAACTGGGTAAACTGGCAGGAATTCAAGGAGAGTATCTACTATTAACACAGCTCACCAAGCAGTTGTGGTGAAGTGGATAATGGTGGCACACCTCAGAATCAGTTGATTCTCAGATAACCCTCGGCATATATCAAGGAATTTGAGGCACAGGAACTTTCTAGACTTCTCTTAGAAAAAAATCTGTAAGTCCAGATTTTTTTTTCAATCACATGATGAGTTAATGACAGTGGCAAATAGGGTATATTCAACCAGGCAAAAACCCAAGAGACAGGATAGGTGGCATCTCTTTGAAGAAAATAATAAATACTCTAATTATTAGCCAAGTGGTGTATTAACAAACAGTGCCTCCAGTATGTTGGGGTATTGGGGAGATAAGATTTCATAAATCTGCAGATCCTCCAAGATAAGTTCCAGCCTCACAATCCCTCTTTTTTTGGGGGGTGGGGGTGGGGGTAAGGGCCTTACCTCAACAGGAAAGGCATAACTGCCATGGGCTAGAAAGAGATATCCCATGGCCACCTTCAACAGAAGCAGCAAGATTCTGTCTGGCTCTGCTCCTCAAAACCCCTCCACCACTTCAGATAGGAAACTTGTGCAAATGATTGCTTTTTGGCCATCATACAACAAGCCCCCAGTGAGAATCCAAAAGCAATTAAATAATTCCAGCTGGGAGTCCAATGGCATGTTGTTTTAAAAGACTCCTGAGAAATATCCCTCTTCAGAAAAAAAAGATGTATACAAAAAGAACACTAATCTTTGCTTTTCCTTCCAATTTCTTTTAAAGGAAATAGAAAAAACAAACAAAACAAAAAACATTTGAATAATTTAATAAACTTTCACCAGTTATTCTGCAAAAGGTCACAAAGAGTTGCAAGTCATTCTAAATTCAATAAATCCTCATCTGCTCCAGTTATCTATTAGCGATAAAATAAACAAAAGAGCCAAACAACTGGAAACACTTTCCAATCTCTTAAAAAAAAAAATTTCCAATATAAACTTACATAATACAAGTTCAGCATGCTTAGCAGTTAGATTATTATATTTCCAAATAGTACTTAAGTAGAAGCACTACTGCAGGCATCATATGATATTCTGTATATGAAAGATTATTTTAGGCAAGTTATTGAAATGAAAGTCCCTGGAGTCACTATTTGTTACTGTAACATTCGGGCTGCAAACCAAGGTTAAAGAATCAAGTAATGCTGTTCAAATCATTCCAGATCATGTATTTTAATCAATAAATCCCTGTCAATCAGGCTCATGCTACTTGTAAAGAAAATGGGGGGGCTTGTGCCCTGTTTTGGATCTTGTAGGATTTTAGTGCCCAGGTTCTTAATCTAAGAATGCCTACATGCTCAGGCCCAAGAAGATGGTGCAAAATGTGGTCTCAAAGAGGTTCTTTGCTCCTGCCACTACCCAAAGAGACCAGGTACCCTGGGCACCATGAGAGCTAGTCTCCAACTACATTTCAACAAAAACAAAGTAAATCAGGTAATAGCACTGCCTATTTGGGCTTCAGACTTCTCAAAATAACGCAGTAAAAGTACACTGTTTTCTACGCATTCATCTCCCTGCATCCCAGTGGGTTGACCTGTCCAAAGAGAACACAGATATCTCTGGGGTTCCAGACTTGTCTCGGCATTGCAGCACACAGAGAGCTGGATACCAATCTGACAAGAGAAGCCACAGAAGACTGTAAAACACAGCTAGCTTGCTTACTGAAGAGTAAAAAAAAAAAAAAAAATCTGAGGAATCCTCTGGTCCACAGTAATGACAATTTCACCCAGCACTTCCTCGTAAAAAATCTGAGTGAGCAGGTGTACATTCACACTGAAGGTAAAGAAAGATCCAAAAACATGGAGATCATCTAATTCTGTATTTCAATTTCTTAGAAAATAAAACAGAAAATGAGGCATGCTTTTCACCCACAAACTATTCTGAATCTTGTGTATTCAGGCAACATGAGAACAGATCGATTCTAACCAAAGGCACAGGTCATGTCTCACTTAAATGCACGCTCTAATAATGCAGAACCATCAACCCATTCAGTAGAGTAGCAAATCTAAGCACTGGCCCCATGGCTGGGATACCAAAGAGGGCAGCCTAGGAAACAGTGCTATGTGAAGCTAATCAAATTTGGAGCTCTGCAGGTGTTCTCTCACAAGCAACAATAGCCTTGAACATCTCTCACAGCACAACAAACTTTAGGCCCAGTGACAGGCAATCAAGTACACAGAGGATTATTTTAACCAATCATGAACACAGACAGTATCATCAGGGTAAGAGAGTAAAGAAGAAATGTAGTTTAAGGAATAAATCAGATAGTAAGTAAGCAGTGTGCTTAAAAAAAAAAAAAAAGAATATAAGGAGCCAAAACTATACAATGGAAAAAAGAAAGTATCTTCAACAAATGGTGCTGGCATAGCTGGATGTCAATATGTAAAAGATTACAAATAGATCCATATCTGTCACCATGCACAAAACTCAAGTCCAAGTGGATCAAAGACCTAAACATAAATCCAGTTACACTAAACTTAATAGAAAAGAAAATAGGAAGCACTCTTGAAACGCACTGGCACTGGAGACCATTTCTTAAATAAAACACCAACAGCACAGACCCTGAGCACAACAATTAATAAATGGGACCACTCGAAACTGAGAAGCTTTTGCAGGGCAAAAGACACAGTCAATAAGACAAAAAGACAGCCAACAGAATGGGAAAAGATCTTCACCAACCCCACATCTGACAGATGATTGATCTCCACAATATATAAAGAATTCAAGAAACTAGACATCAAAGTACTGAACAGTCCAATTAAAAAATGGGCTAAAGAGCTAAACAGAGAATTCACAAAACAAGAACTACAAATGGCTGAAAGACATTTAAAGAAATGCTCAACATCCTTAATCAGAGAAATGCAACCTTACACCTGTCAGAATGGCTACAATCAAAAACACCAATGACAACCAATGTTGGAGAGGATGTGGAGCAAAGGGAACACTCCACTGTTGGTGGGAATGTAAACTTGTACAACCACTGTGGAAATCAGTATGGCGGTTTCTCAGAAAATTAGGAGTCGAACTACCTCAAGACCCAGCCATCCCACTCTTGGGCATATACCCAAGGAATGCTGATTCATACCATAAAGATACATGCTCAGCTATGTTCATAGCAGCACTATTTGTAATAGCCAGAACCTGGAAATAACCTAGATGCCCATCAACAGAAGAATGGATGAAAAAAATGTGGTACATATACACAATGGAGTACTACTCAGCAGAGAAAAAACAATGGAAGCATGAAATTTGCAGGCAAATGGATGGAACTAGAAAAAATCATCCTGAGTGAGGTAACCCAAACCCAGAAAGACAGTCATGGTATGTACTCACTCATAGGTGGATTCTAGATATAAAATAAAGAACAATCAGACCACAACCCATAGAACCATAGAGGCTATATATATATATATATATATATAGCATGGAGGTCCCTAGGACGACTGTGGCTTATAATAAATTTCAGTTTTACTCAATTATTGAAAAAAATAGCCAAATAAATGGAAACACATGAACTATGAACCAAAGGTTGAGGGGTCCCCAGCTGGATCAGACCCTCTGAATAGGTGAGACAGTTGATTGGCTTGATCAGTTTAGGAGGCATCTAGGCAGCGGGACCAAGTCCTGTGCTCATTGCATGAATTGGCTGTTTGAAACCTGGAGCTTATGCAGGGACACTTGGCTCAGTCTGGGAGGAAGAGACTGGACCTGCCTGGACTGAGTCTACCAGGTTGATCGCAGTCCTCGGGGGAGGACTTGTCCTGGAGGAGGTGGGAATGGGGGGTAGGCTAGAGGTAAGGGGAGGGTGTGGGAGGGGGGAGAATAGGGGAAGCCATGGCTGATATGTAGAACTGAATGGTATTGTAAAATAAAATATATATTAAAAAATAGATAAATAAAAATGTAAAATATATATATATATATATGTATTTCTAGCATATATAGACATACTGAAATGAAGAGGTAAGTATAATTTCATGTTTTGTTCCTATCAATTTACTCTAGATTCTCCAAACAAAAAAGGAAACTAACATTGCATTCTTTGGGTTGATGGTTCTGCATTATTAGAGCATTTGCTATCTTTCTCAAGATAGCAAACTCTGAAGTCTGTTGTCATTGTAACTCAGAATTTCATCCATGATGAGACAACTCCATCCTGCAGGATCAAGTGTGGCTGCTCTCTGTATTTCTGCTGTCTATAAAGCAATGAGGCTGAATCAACAGGTAATAAACACCTTTGATCTCTACTAATTAACCCTCCTCCAATTCTTCCCTTTACTATCACTCCCCATCAATCACTTCTTTCCTGAGTAGAATACTTCAATTAATTTTCCTCTTAAAACTAAACTTCGCTCATACTATAACTTTTCTAACTTGATGATTTCATCATACTTTCACATTTAAAATCATCAAGCTCCTTACTCTCTGGATTAAAATAATTCCTCCTACCCATCAGGGCATATGGAAGTCTCACACTCAGTCTCAATTATACTCCCCCTACCAAGTATATGTTCTTAGATAAGAGGGCAGCAGACTACCATCCCAGAAAGCAGGTAATACTCCATCACACATCCTGTTCATACCCTCTAAACCCATGCACTTGAACCTGAATGCCAAATGGAAGGCAGCTCTCTCAACAAGTTTCTGTGATCGGACCTAGAAGATGGACTAGTAGATTTTTTTTAAAAAAAAAAAAAAAAAAAAAAAAACTACTCCATGATACACTTCTGAAAGGCTGAGTGAGTTCACCCACTAGAACACACAGAAAGGTAGGAGAAATCTGATTTCAGTTCTCTTCTGACCTGCATTTATGTGTAATACAACAATAAATAAAAAATTTCAAAGACTACTACAGGTTAACCAACTTTTTTCCATCAACATTTAAATTTAGGTACCATTTTGTATTAGATCCACATCTCTAATTTAAAGGCTGCATATTCAATGAATGTATGTATGTATCTCTCTCTGTATGAACACTTGCATACACAAACATATGAAAAAAATTACCAGTTTAGTGTGCTATCCGCAGTGTGTGTGTGTGTGTGTGTGTGTGTGTGTGTGTGTGTGTGTGTGTGTGAAAATAAACTGTAAAATCTATGTCTACAAAACAAAACACCAGGACCAGTCCATACAGCTTACGTTTGCAGCATCCAGAAGCCATGTATCACCCGTTTCCATGGGTCCTCGTGCCCCTCCCCAATACAGAAGGTAGTGTTTTTCTTAAGGATGTTTAAGAATATGCAGGTGTATTTATCTCCTCCTAACCTTTGGACACTTAACTGTAATTCAATATTCAAGTCATTTCCTTGTATAAAAGCCTCCATCAAGGCTACCTTAGTGATTTCAAAGCAAAATTCCAAAAAAAGTTACTTCTAGTGAAAATCGCTATAATAAATGTGCATTTTGAATGTCATAATAGTTTTCTACACTATACATACATAAAGAAAAATCAAAATTAAAAAGTTGATCACAAAACTTTGCCCATATTGTTGATCATAAGTATTCAATGTTCCCTCTTCTGGCCCATCATCTGTACTTCCCATGGCAATTATAATGATTTCCACATAGAAAAAAATTTTTTTTTTTTTTTTATCTAGAATACTTTTGGGCTCTATTAAGTTTTTTTGTCCATAAAGAGTATGGTACTTAAGTACCCTGAAGAAATCTGGCTGATACCTAGACTGACACCCTTCAAAATAGTTACTGAACCCTCATCCAGTCTGGCTCATTGCTGCCCTTTATACAGCCTCAATGGTAGACCTACCATGTCCATTGTGTACATGCTTATGGGTTTTTCCTTTCCTGGGGGTGGACTGGCACGAAGATGAAGCATTGTTGTTGGCTGTTTTGACATCTTCTGTCTCGTCATCTTCCTCTTCGACATCCTCCTCATCCTGAGAGCTCCCAAAATATACCATACTGCTGGGCAGCGCAGGAGAACCTGGTGGGATAAGACATGTAATTCATCAACACCAAAGGAGAGGTTTACAAAGCTAGGACCCTAACTGCATGTTGATCACATCACTGCTAGCTGCTACTACTTTTAAATTATTTTCAAATATTCCTTAGGTAGTGTAACTCCATCTGCTTGCTTTAGCAATTTCAAGCAAAAGCCCCAGAAGGGGATAATACCATTCACCAAGCACAAGAAATTAAAATTTAGAATCTTATTTGCAATATTCCCATATTTCCCATAGAAAACAACAGTGAGGAATGAATTACACAAGAAAATGTGAGTGAAATGAAAACATTCACCCATATTGTTTGTTGGGAGATTGCTCTGTATTGTGCATTTAACTTACAACTTTGGACATAAGAAAGAAAGAAGCGATCATCAATTCGGGGAGGGGGGGATTGGATTTTTTTCTTTTACAAGGTCACTCTCTTACCATCTTAATATAAGGGCCAGGTACAGATTTCCACCAACACCCCAAGTACTTACAAACTACTATGAAGTTATAATAGGATATGGTACTATTAAAATAAATTACTTGGACTAGAGAAATAGCTCAGCAATTAAGAGCACTTACTGCTCTTCAGAACATGGGTTCAATTCCCAGCACCCACAGGGAAGCCATAATGTATCAGTATTTCCAGTTAAAGGGATTCGAGTTCCCTCTTCTGTCCTCCACAGGTATCAAGTGGTGCACAGACATATATGCAGGATGTATACATATGAATACACATAGAAATGAATAAAATAACTTCCATAAAACACAAATAAAAGTGTGGAGTTAAAAAACAAAGTGATCTAATCAAAGAGTGTTGACATTTTTGCAATGAAAATAGAGCTGTTAAGCCCACAGGAAGGTCCCAGCCACATACAAGTACAGTATACTTCTTCCCTATAAAGCAAGGCCAATCTAGAGGGAGATAAATTACTGGCATACTGTCTGGGACCAGAAGGTATAAAAATGCTGAGATGCTAGGTGTGGTGGATCTCTGTGAATTCGGGACCAGCCTGGTCTACAAAAAGAGTACCAGGACAGCCATGTATCGAAATACAAAAACAAACAACAAAAGGCAGAGGTAACCCCCTTAGATTCTTTCCCCATTAAACAGCACCAAGTACCAGAATAAGTGATTTTAAAGTTCTTCTTTTACACAGCTTTCCTAGGCATTGCCCCAAAAGGAAATCTCCCATGGCTGCAAAGACAAGAATTCCTGGCTAGCTTAGGAAAACACAAAAAGAATCATTAGATACATGCCCTTCTTATTTTCTTTGCTTGCAATCATTCCTAACAATCATTCATCAAAAAACACAGGAGCTAGAGGAAAGATTCAAGGTAAGCACTGGAGTATATGAAACTTTTATTTTTTTTGGGGGGGGGGGTCCCCTAGGGGCTCCAATTCAGTTCTCTGGATTAACTTTTGGAATAGTAACTACAAAATGATTTAATTTTGCAAACAAATGCCAGATGATACAGGCTACAAAACGACACCAGTGTAAAGCCGCATGTAATGACAAAAGCTATTCTATTCTTGTTTTATTTTTTTCACCTTTGATCAGTGTAACTTAGAATCAGGTTCTTAATAAGAGGAAGGTTCTGGAACCTGAAATTAGCTTTGGAAAAATCATTTTGTCAAAAAAAAGAGCAAAGAAAGTGACATTAAACAGTAGAAAATCCCCAAATTGAAACTCTACACCAGGGTCTTTTGCAAGGATTGAGAGTTGGTAACTTGAGGCTATCAGTTTCTAACCAAAAGCAGGGACAAGATGTCCTGAGTCCACACACTAGTCTTGAACCAACTCTCACTCTGTCAAGTACCCTTTCAAGTGCAACAATGCTCCTCCTTCCTTGAGTTGGATATAGTCTGCCTTCAAGACAACTTCCTCAAATAGGATACTACCACCCTAGACCAACCTATTACTTGTTTAGTCGAAGGGACACTCAGGAATTACTAGCATATCACATAGAAATCAGACACAGACCTCTTAAATATGGGTGGGACCTTGTATTTGTACATGTCACTAACCTCAATATCAGACTGACACAGGTAAGGAAAACTAACTTCAACAGTCTTGTGATGCATATTTTACCTCTGTGGTTATGGAGTATCCATCCAGGAATCTTGATTCATTCATTCAAATCCTGTTCATTTACTAGTTAACAGACAGCCAAACTCACATCAGATCAGAAATGGAGAAGTCGCAATGCTGCTAAAACCAGTAAGAGCGTATCTCTCACTCCATTCTATTATCCAGCTAATACCCAGAAAATAACTAAGTAACAACCTAAAATATCCATAGCCCTGAAGCTGTGTACTACAGAAAAGTATTCACTTCCTTACTGTCTATGTACAAGCCTGGTTCTCTAACTTACAGGTAAAAAGCTCAGAGGAGGAATCTACTAGAGTGAAAACAACAGAGAGCAAGACAGGTTTCACAAACCCTCAAGACAGGCATGAGCTATGCCACTGGTGCTGCAGGAAACCAGTTCACAGTCTTCAGTCCAACAAGAAATAAGCATGTGTATTTCGACAAAGTCAATAAACAGATGAATATTTAGATTCCCTCAAGAGAAAAGGATGTTTCCCTTCCCCCGCCCCATCACAAACATCTTATAATAGATCTGGGCACATAAAAATCAGCTTCATACCTTGAAATTTTACTAAGAAATTTCACTCCTCCAAATGTCAGATGGGTCAATCATTTGAAAACTCTAAGCTCACTGAAGGAGAGGGGGGGGGGAGAGGGAGAGGGAGAGAGAGGGGGAGGGGGAGGGAGAGGGAGGGAGGGAGAGAGAGAACACTAATAAGAGTGGTCTGGGGCTGGGCGGTGGTGGTGCACACCTTTAATCCCAGCACTCGGGAGGCAGAGGCAAGTGGATCTCTGTGAGTTTGAGGCCAGCCTGGGCTACCAAGTGAGTTCCAGGAAAGGCGCAAAGCTACACAGAGAAACCCTGTCTCGAAAAAAAAAAGAGTGGTCTGGGATACAGGTGATTCCCAACCACGAAAACACACAGTTTTTATTTAAAAAAACAAAAACAGAAACTTAATTCCTTGGTGGGATTCAAGGCCCTTGCAAAAAAAAAAGCTACAGCCATAGCACTGGAACAGAGAGGCATAGACAGGGAGAGCCATTCTCCAGGTGGCCTCTTCTTGGTGTGATACAAGCAAGCCCTCTGTAAGAGGCTAACTAGTAAGAGGTGCTAATTTACCACTCAGAATCATGTCCACTCTCCTTCACAAACATTCAATTGAAATAATCAATGAAGGTGCATGTTTGAAGAGTATGCATGTGGTTATAGAAATTGCTGATATTTTGGTTTCTTGTGGAGCAAGGAAATGGTTGCTATTCAATGATTATAAATAGTATTCTATTAAAATTACAAGCACAGTTTTTTTCTCCTGATTATTCAAGTGCATTAACAAATATGTAAAAATAAAGCAGGAGGAAGAGGAGGGAGGGAGGGATCAGATAGGAAGAATCAGAGTACAGAATGCATCTGTGCTTTGCAAAAGCTGTATTTCATTACTTTTCAGAATTAGCTGGCAATGTCTCCACAATATTTACTGAAGTGAAAACCAAATGTTTTCATCTGGACAAAAATCAAACTGTGGTATGTTACAACCACAACAGAAATCATTTTAATCCAAAAGCTTGTTTATTCTAATTTGGGCTTTGGTTTCTATAAAGTGGGATTCTTCCCTGTACACAGACCATCCCTCCCTTGCCATTATCTTCCCTTCCCTTGACCAATTCTTAATCTTAACAAGCAAGCATAGCTCTGCTCTGTTATGGAAAGGCCCTAAAGGGCTTTTTTCACACACAGCCATTGAGGTGGAGAGTAAAGGACTGGATTTTGACCCAATTAACAGGGGATGCCATTGAGTTGGCATTTCTCATGGTTCCGCAAAACCAGAATCTATATACAGCAGGAATAGCTACTCCATGAATCCAATGATATTCATACCAGATTCTATTCCATACACTTCAGCTTTTACAAATACACTGAAACTCATAAAGATAAAGGTCTCTTAAAAGAACATGAAGCAACTATCACAGTGTTCAATCTCTAGTCCTTCCAGGTCAGCTTTTACAACTCTGGGGGTGGACTTCTCCACAATCACTCATCTGCAAACATATTATGCCATATGCATATCTACCACATGCTATTGATGCTTATATTATTATATCCATCCTTATATTTTACATCATTTCTCTCCATTGGTAGCAATGCTGAACTGCTATCACCTCTAAAGGAAAAACAAACAACTGAAATGGTGTCGATAGAAAAGGCATTTGTCAGTCATAGGAGACACCAAGTGTGTGTATGTAATGTGCTAGGGGTAAAAGCTTTCTCCAAAAGAAAACCCATCCCTTAATGAGAAGAGAACCACCTGCCAATCATGCCATCCATAAAAAAGGATCTCCATGGCACCCAGCTCTCAAGGAAGAAGCCCTGGTTCTGGAAGGCATTTATGTGGTGTGAACAGTATATTTAGTCAAAACTACTCTTATAGCTGCTGTGAAATATTTCTTTACACTGTGTAAATATATGTCACTGTGACTGGTTTAATAATGAAGCTGACAGGGCAATAACTGAACAGAATAAAGTTAGGCGGGAGAGCCAGCCCAGGAGAATGCTTGGAGGAAGAAGAGTGGAGTCTTGAGTCACCAGGAGATACAGAGGGAGCAACACATGCTAGAGGACAGGTGAAGCCACCAGCCACATAGCAATACATAGATTATAAGTTGAAAGAACTAGTTAGAAGGAAACCTGAGCTATTGGCCAAGCATTTGCAATTAATCTATTAGACTCTGAGTGACTTGAGAACGTCTGTGAGACAGGAAAACTCCACCTACGTCGGACCACAAAAGTGCATGACAATATATGCATTGGCACACTAAACAACTCACAGGAAAATTCTAGTAGGTTACCGCTGGTATCATACAACTCATAAATTATAAAACTGGTCTTTCAGCCTGAGGAGATGGCTCAGTAAATAAACATATATACTTGCTGCCTGAATTTGATCCCAGGACCCATGCTGGTAGAGAGCAAGAATCAAAACCCCACAAGTTGTTTTCTAATCTTAGTTTGAGAGCCAACTGGTACCCTGATTGAATGAATTTAATTTAAAATTAAAAGCTGTCATTCTTATTTAAATGATGGGATAGGCAATTATTTCCTATCTTCTTTCCCAAATAGCATGTAAACAAGCCAGGCTCTAGGAGTGTAGACATAAAAAAAGATTTCCAAATAGCCCTGTTCAACCATCTGTGTCAAGCAGCATGTGCGGTGATGACTTCCTAGACTAAGGTCCCTCTTGGACACTGCCTTTAGTACATCTTCACCCAGCTGTTGGCCAAGTGACCCCTAATATAGCAAATTCCTTCTCCGGAAGCCTGCATTATACTGCAGAAAAACAGGGGATTGAGCATTCAGAGTAATGGGTATCATTTCCCTCACAAGATGACAGAGCACCTTCCAAACCTTTCCAAGTGGCCTCTGTACAGACGTAGGGTTCAAATACAAACACAGACACAGAAATTAAGATGGAACGCGCTTCACAAAAGGGACCTTCCTCTCCAAAAACTACTCCAATTTCATTCAATAAAGTTCAATCACCAATACCATTGCTGTGTAGGGGTGTGTGTGTGTGTGTGTGTGTGTGTGTTTCCTGTGGTGTCTCAATGTGAACAGAATAGACAAACCACACCACACAGTAGATATGATGGTGTTCATTCAGCCTGAAGAGCTCCTAGCCACAAAACAATTATCATAAGCTGAGAAGTGAAAACAATGTAACTCCAATTTGCCAACATCCAGTTGCTATAGACCATCAAGCCTAAACTTGAAGCTATGATTTATGCAAAGCCCTTTCAGATTCCCAGAGACACTAAACAGTTTCCTGCATGCAGGGCAGAGGCACCAGGGACTTCAGAGCAACCCACAGTATGAAATCCATGCTAGCACTGAGAGAATTCCAAAGAAACACTGAGACACTGGGGAGAAAGACAGTATTCTGGAACATACCACTGAAGCCAGGCCAGCCACCTGTCAGTGAGTTTGTTTTACCTTCCTGTAGGGCAGACCTGGTCAGAGGCCAGTTGGCCTGAAGCCTGGCCAAACCTCAGGGTCAAGGTCATGGGACAATTATAAGGATTCATCCTTCTCTGATCAAGAACTCCGAAGTTTCTGATTTCATCAATACTACCAGATAAACTATCCTAGCAAACAAATCACTATGTCAGCAAAAGGGAGACATTAGTAGAATATAGGCTCTCAGGCTAGAGTGACTTGGAGAAAGCAGAAGGCAGGCAGAGTATCCACAGAAGCCAGCAAAGGAGGCTGAATTCCACTTTGATAGTTCTATGCTCAGAAACTGAGATGGAACACCTCACAAAAGAGAACTGAAAAAAACAATGTGTACCGCTAAGACAACCTGTCTTCCTCTCCATAGACTATTTTCCCATTTTCCTCAATAAACTTTGCTATTAGCAACCACCATGCTCAATTGCAATTGGGTAATTAATTACTTTCTTGTAGGCAATGACCTCTCATTATGTTACCTTTAAATCACCCCAGACATTTGCACTAGCCCTTTTTACAATTCTCATCCTCAATACTCAAGGCCAGTGATACAACAATGTATACCTTCCAGGTAGGGACAGGCATTGTCTGCATATAAAACTCCACTGGTGAGCTTTCTATCTAGTGAGAATCCTTTTTAAACTACCCAGTTATCAATCTAATCCTCTGACTTCTCTGGCACCTCTGTAAACTCGGTGTAAAATAGCAAATAAATGTCCTTGGACAGCTGCCTCTCAGGCTTTTACTAGAACCCATTTCACACCCACTAGCTCTAGTTTAATCCTTAGCAACTATAACTACAGAAACCATAATACCCACTTTATAAATGAACAAACAGGCTAAATGGGGCATAAATCAACAATCCAGGACCCAAGTACTCTTAGAGGGAGAGCTGTGCATTGCCCCCTCGCAGGCCTCAGGCTGCTGTGGCCTGGGTCTGTTAGAGTCAGCCCCACCACTGGACTGTGGATACAATTCCCCTCCCTCCCATACCTCCAAAGACTCCCTTCACTGGGCAGAGCTGGAGGCTGCACTGTGACAGCTATGGCCATAAGAATGAACTGTGTGCTGTGTATGTTTCATGAGTCCCCGTTGGGAACCCCCTCGTTTGCAATGCCCCATAAAAAGAAAAATGTAAATAAGAGAATCATTTAACCTGCCATTGCTCTGCTGCATTAAGCTCTTTTTAAATCTCTTAATAATTATGGTCAGAACAAAGAGACAAAGACAGAACTCATTAAGAATAACGAGATCGATGACAGGAAATACAGCAATGGTACTGAGTAGCTGCTCACAGCATACATATGAGGCTGAGGCTCTCTTCATCACGTGTACCCTTGGAAGATACTAATTATGCCTCTGGCAAGAAACATGTGCTCCCCTTCAAAGCAGCTATTTAGAGATAAATGCACAGCAGGTGATCATTTCAGGCCCTGCTTCAATGTTCATTCTACCCTGTTTCCTTCAGAAGTTCTAGGGTGTGGCATTAAGTAGGGGGAGCAAAAAGACCTGCTAGTTTGGCAGACAGTCTGTCTCATGGTGCACTGAAACTTACCAACCCAAATTACTAGGTGGTATGTACATTAACTACAGCAATCCTATACTGATAACATATCCAGCCACAAGGTCTTTGTTTATACTAAAGGGAGAGAGGTTTTTGGCTCTAGTGTCATCATTGATGGTTAACAAATAAGGTTTAAAGAAATCTAATCATCGTCTTTCCTGTGGCCCAATCACTTAAGTCTCTTCAATATTCAAAACTATTAAGGGAAATACATGAAATCTGTAAAAATGACTCAAGTCTGTGGCCAAAAATATCCCTTCCATGCATTTGACTTATTGCAAGACTTCCCTATAAAAAACATTAACTTAAGAAATATTGGGGGCTGGAGACATGGCTAGGTACTTCCTGTCCTCCCAGACCAATTTGGTTTCCACCACCCACATGACAGCTAACATGACCTGCAACTCCGTTTTAAGAGAATACACAAGGGTGTCTATTCTTTGAGAGAACCTGAGAGTGTGCCATAGCACACAGGTGCACACACACGCACAGAGGGAGGAGGATTGGGAATTTTTAATAAGATTTAAAAAAAAAAAAATAAGACCAATTTCTCTCCTACTGTCATTTTTCAAAAGGGAAGAAAAAGGAAGCAAACAAGCAGACTAAGAACAATAAAAAGGTTTCCAAAATGATGACTGCCTCAAAAGGCAGTCTCATAGCTGTTGATCTCATAGATCTCATAGCTGTTGATAACAGACATATCACAATGGGAATCTGGAATTAGACAAATTCCATGACTTTCACAAAACTGAACATAGAAAGTATAGCTATCTTAACAAAACAAATGGGAACACTTTCACGACCCATTAAAAAATTTAACAACTTTTGTAACTTGAAATTCAATTATTAAAGAAGCATTACAAGGGTCATCTACAAAGCCCCTATACACTTCAAAATACAAGTTTTCCATACCCAAAGCCATAACATTATAACAGTTGGGCCTACCAAGGATCCAGGACAGACAAAATACAACATATATCCTCTAGGGTTTATGCAGTAAAACAAGGAAAATTATGAGGAGGTCTAAACAAAGACTAACAAAAGACTAAGGTGGCTCACTTTTAATAGCTCAGATCTAAAGAAAACCTGTAAGAAAAATAGGAAAGGAGTATAATAAGAATCCACATGGTACACCAGCTAAGAAAAAGCAACGTGTTTTGTTGTGTGGTTCTTTAAGTAGAGAATACACTCACAGGTCCAGGCTTCATTTATTTAGAACTTTGCTGAAAAGGTAACTGAATATTTAAGAAAGCAATTCTCTTATGTCTGAATATTAAAATTTCAAGGCTATGTGCTTGGTAAATTTTCTCCAGGTATTATTACATACCCCACCCCAAACTAACCAGAGTAGAGGGGATAGGATTTTTAAAACAATGCCCATACAGAAAAACATGGTACATACAAACACACAGTTTCTGCTCTACTTACTCACTCAGACAGTCCTTGATTCTTGCCCATCTGCTCTCCATAGAATGCCATGTTAAAAGTGATTCTCCAGCAGCATACCAGTGACACCGTTTCTGTCTACTGGTTGCATGATTCTTGAAAAAGAATCTGCTGTCATTCTCCATACTAGGAATTGCTTTTACAGTTAGTTAGTAGTCAGTGTTGGTTCAAACTTGGAGATATAATTTGTCTTATGTTTTCTTGTTTGTTGGGCTTATATATATTATTACTATTTAGTCTTCAGATACCTCTGCTTCTACAAAATAGATGCCAGTATTTCATAAATGTGTGTGTGTGTGTGTGTGTGTGTGTGTGTGTGTGTGTGTGTGTGTTTCCTCACTTGGAAACTTGAACACACATGTTACTTGTGTGCTGGAAATTGCCTTTACCTCATTGAGATTTTACCTTTTCCAGTCTTGTTATTTTAAAAACATTTCACTTTTGTGGGGTTCTGCCTGACCTGTCAAATAGTCCTGGATAGGGAGTGAGAATTGAGAAAAAAAACTGCTAAAAACAGAGACATGAAAGAAAATATATAGACACAGGATAGGTTTGGGAGGGCTCGGAGTCAATACCTCAGCAGCCCAGAATTTTTTTCAGTTTTTTTTTTTAAAACCCAAAGCAAACAGGGCAAAAGACCGCTTACCATGGTTCAAGGAACATGCAAGCATAAACACCTCTTAAAAAACATCTAGTTATCAAGTCTTATGGAGCAAAGACAAGCTTGAACTCTCTGACCTTGAGTGAAGATAGAATCAAGCCACAAGCTGGAGTCACTGTGGCTCCCACAAACATTTTCCTAGCTGGTCGTGGTAGCTCATATCTGTAATCTCAGAACTCGGGGGGGGGGGGGGGGGGATTTCTGAGACTTTGAGTCAGGTCTAGATAACATCATCAATTCCAGGTCAGTCAGACCTACATATTAAGACACTATCAAAAACACAAAAAGACTGAAGAAATGGGTCAGGGGTTAAGAACACTCTTGCAGAGAACCTGGGTTCAAGTCCTACCACCCAGATAGTAGCTTCCAACCATCTGTAACTCCAATCCCAGGGAACTCACAACTTCTGACTGCCTCAAACACTGCATATGTGTGGTGCACAGGCATGTGTGTGGGAGCAAAACACCCACACACACAAACACAACATACTCATAGAGAAAAATAAGCAAAAAAATGCAGGCCCGGGAATGGTGCCACATATCTTTTAACTCCAGAATTTCTGAAGGTGGTGGCAGGCAGATCTCTATAAATTCAATGCCAGGTTCATATTCAAAGTCCAGTTAGGGTTACATAGTGAAAGTCTATCTTTAAAAAAAAAAACCAGAGGCCAGGCGGTGGTGGCGCACGCCTTTAATCCCAGCACTTGGGAGGCAGAGGCAGGCGGATCTCGGTGAGTTCAAGGCCAGCCTGGTCTCCAAAGCAAGTTCCAGGAAAGGTGCAAAGCTACACAGAGAAACCCTGTCTTGAAAAACCAAACCAAACCAAACCAAACCAAAAAAAAAAAAAAAAGAAAAAAAAAGAAAGAAAAAAGAACCAGAATGAGCCCTCAAATCAAACAGGGTAATGAGATATAGTACAACACAGTGATATCATCTGTCCTGCAAGCTTACCTCGAAGGCAGAGAAAGGTAAGAAAGTCTTCTGTCTTAGGCTTCCTTTTAGAGAGGTCAGAAATTTGAGTAGCTGGCGGGGGTAGCAAAGGCTCCACTGTCTTCACTGGAGTTGTGCTGGGACTGTTCGGCTGAGATTGAGCAAACTTCCTTTGTGCTTGCAGCCTGGGCCTGCAACAGCAAAAGAAAACTAAATTAGGCAGAGACTGGAGGACATGATCCTATATGCAGCAATAAAACCATGATAAAGAAGAAAGAAAAGATAATCTCTCAAGCAAACTCTTGGGAATTAAGGCTCTACAGCTCTCTCATAAACCACAGCCTGCTTTACAGTGCAGTAAATATGTCTAAGGGGCTATTGTTTTATGTGTACGTATAAAGTGTGTGTACACTAGGAATGTGTACAGTACAATGCTAGCAAGGACCCCATAGAGACTGCTTCAAAAACAACAAGAAAAACATTGGATCACAAGGAATCAGTGGCTCTAATTACCCTAGGTCACACATTGAATAGCACCCTAGCTTTCCAACCACTATTTCACAAGTACACACACAATTTCCTTCCCTTACTATCCACTGAGACCTAGTTCACATTTCTCTGTCTCAAATGAACTTGTGTAACTCACTTCTACCATCCTGAACTTAGTCATGGCTGGGGAACAGAGACCAGCTGCAGCATGAACTTTACCGGGCAGCAGTGGCCAGTGAGATGGCTCAGTGGGGAAAGATGCTTACTACCAAGGCTGATCCCCAAGACTCAGAACTACACATCCTCACTGGTATATAAAGGTGCTTGAGTGTGTGCATACATGAATCAAAAGACTTTAAATTGTCCCAAGAACAGCTCCAGGCTAGTATTTCTACCTGGTACTTAGGATAAATGATCAAAGCTCAGGTGTTTTGAAGATTGTTAATAAGCTTCCTCTGGTTGTATAGAAAATCAGAGAGGAAAAAGAGTAAAGCCATGTAAGCAAAGGGTAGATAACACTCTAAGCCTGGTATTTTTGACAGAGAAGTGAAAAGAATGCTAACTTTTAAAAGGCACTGGGACCGCCGGGCGTGGTGGCGCACGCCTTTAATCCCAGCACTCGGGAGGCAGAGGCAGGCGGATCTTTGTGAGTTCGAGGCCAGCCTGGGCTACCAAGTGAGCTCCAGGAAAGGCACAAAGCTACACAGAGAAACCCTGTCTCGAAAAAACCAAAAAAAAATAAAAAATAAAAAATAAAAAAATAAATAAAAAAAAGGCACTGGGTAGTTTGTATCTCAAAAGTCACCTCAGAGATCTCAGCCATCCTAAAAAGTAACGCAGAAGACAAGACTTCCATAATTGTCCTCGAGGACCGGGAGGATACCACATTGCTGCCAGAGGTACACAATTCTTCATTCCTTTATTTAGGAGGCAGTTGGCAAGCATAACAGAATGAATGTTCTTAGGGGATTACTTGGATGTAGGAGACTGTCAGATACAGATCCAGGAGGCAATAAGGAGGGAGGACCAAAGCTCTGCTCCAGGTGAAGAAAGGTCTGGTCAACCCACTGGAACTATATCCAAAAAAGATATTGGTTCTACCAAGAATTATCTAATATCCATGTGGTCACTACTAACCAGAAGTAACTGGGCCATGTGGCTGCTCATCATCACCAGCATCCAACAAGAGAGCCAGATAAAGTGTGGGTATGATTCTTTTGGTGTCATGTGCCACACAACCAAAGACACAGTCTAGTAGATCAAGGAAGAGGTTCCTGTCATGAACCACATGAGCTGACAGCCCTACAATTTAAAGTGGGCATCACCTGTACTTCTTGATAAAGCCACATGAACTTCAGTGAAGAGACAGTCTATTTCTCCCTCCCCCTCCCATTCCTGAAATTTGCATGCATGCAACACACTAGGTCTCCAATTTCCCTTTTATTTGGCATTAGGTAGTACTACCAACAGCCAGGTGAAATTTGTTTCCCCTTGAGGCCAAGCATAATGCAAACCCAAAATCCTAACAGGAAGAAGACTGAGGCAGACCAGTTCAAACAATGGAGGGAGGATAGGGAGATGGCTCAGTCAGTGTTTGCTGCACAAACATGAGGTGCTGTGGGATGGTCTGTATGTCAAATTGCTCTGATTGGTCAATAAATAAAACACTGATGGGCCAGTGGCCAGGCAGGAAGTATAGGCAGGACTAACAAAGAGGAGAATTGAGAGAACAGGAAGGCAGAGGGAGTCACTGCCAGCCGCCGCCATGACAAGCAGCATGTGAAGACGCCGGTAAGCCATGAGCCACATGGCAAGGTATAGATTTATGGAAATGGATTAATTTAAGATATAAGAACAGTTAGTTAGCAAGAAGCAAGAAGCCTGCCACGGCCATACAGTTTGTAAGCAATATAAGTCTCTGTGTTTACTTGGTTGGGTCTGAGCAGCTGTGGGACTGGCGGATGACAGAGATTTTGTCCTGACTGTGGGCAAGGCAGGAGAACTCTAGCTACAGTGAGGACCTGAGTCTAAGCCAAAATATCCATGCAAAAAGGTGTATTGAGGGCTATGACTCCAGTCTATAATCCCAGTACTTGGGGAGGCAGAGACATAATAAGAAGACCTGAGGCTCTCTCGTCTTCCTAGTCTAAGTCAGCACGCGCGCGCGCACGCGCGCACGCGGACGCGGACGCACACATACTCTTTTAAAAAGTCTTTGAGGGTATTTTTTTTTTAAAAAAAAAGAAATAAAATAAAATAAAATCAGCCAGGTGGGGGTGGCGCACACCTTTAATCCCAGCACTTGGGAGGCAGAGACAGGTGGGCTTCTGTGAGTTTGAGGCTAGCCTGGTCTACAGAGTTCCAGGACAGGCTCAAAAGCTACACAAAGAAACCCTGTCTCGAAAAAACAAAACAAACAAACAAACAAAAAGTATTATAGCATTTTTATATGAATAAATATGTATTGAATTGGGGAGGCAGCTCTCAATGCTTCTTGGCCCTGCTTATGTTCAGATCCGAAGAACAGTAAATAAATAAATCAGCAGCTATTATTTTGAAAGTTAACAAATTGAGAAAAGGCTCATATCATAAATAAAATCCACGGGTGAGTACAAAAGGTACATATGGATTTCCAACCTCTTTCCTGTCCTTTCTCAAAGATAGATTTGAAAGCTTACTGGACAGGTTTCCATAAGGAGCCTCACATGAGTCCTCTTTTTAGGTTTCCTCAGCCATCTACAGTACATGATTACCTTACTCTCTATGTGTGACCATCTATTTCTAGGGCAATACACACTAGAGCAAAATAGCCAATCCTAAGTTGACTGAATTCCACTGAAACTTCTAATAGTCTCCAAACCAAAGTGTGTGCACACGATGAGGTAAAGGGAAACATACCATTCAGGCTAAGAAGAACTGGTACCTTGTTAAGAGATGTGCATACCAAAACATTCATTAGTCAATTTTCCAATATTAAACTTGTAATCTGTTAAATCCAGTTATTTAAATTACATCCCAACTCCAAGCAAAGGGTAAGGAAGGTACGAGGGAAGATCTGTTCAATCAAAAATGAGAAACAGCACCTGGCAAATACAAAATGACCACCATGGCTCCTCTCTTTATGGGAGCTGACCCTGTCACATTGCCAACTTGCTGAAAGGCCTATTCAAAAAAAAAAAAAAAAAAAATCCTGTGTTTCCATCCTCAAAATAATTACCCACTCTATTCTACCCAAGACATACACATACACTACAAACCTGGCAGCTGCTCAAAGAAACAAGAGTGCGCTAATGTGTGTGCATTAGAGATGTGGGGACAGGAGACACCATCTACCAGGGCAAGCTGCCCACCAAATTCAAATGCTACTGCAGTGGCGGTCAAAACACACAGGATGGCTATAAATGTCCTTTGTGGTACAGAAAATATAAACATATCCTCCTCACATGAATTCAGAGGCCAGCAAACACCATCTCACCCACACTGTGTAACATAGCCACCGATGATATTCCATCTCATCCCTGTTGCCAAAACTGAATCAGCAGTTAAGAATATAACACAATGACAGAGGAGAGGTCACTTGGCTACAGAAAAGGTTTTGCTGCACAGAAGTCTTTTTGCTTTGCAGTATGTCTTGAAATCTAGCCATACTGATTCACAGACTGGGGGGACATAAACACTTTACATATAAAGAGATGAAATCGTTTGTTTATGAAAAACACAGGATATTAAATATTTGCAGCCTTTAGCTTAATTAAATTATATAAAGGGCTATTCAGAATGAAAGGTTTACTATAGCTGGATTTGCCTTAGAGAACTTTCTGTTGGGAAATCCCCTCCCAATGACTCCTCCTTAAGAGATTTGGCCTGGTCCAGCAGGCACCGGGAAAAGCTACAATTTGGGTTTGGCTCAAATAACTTCATTTTTTAATCAATGTGAGTCTTGGTTTTCACAGTGTATTAAAAATAAATAAGCCAGGCACAGCAGCTCATGCCTATAATCCCAATATTAAGGAGCTGGTGCAGGACTGTGAACTTCAGAGCAGCCTGGGCTACCCTGTCTCAAAAAATATTTAAAAAAATAAAAATAAACAAACAAAAATAACAGAGTGATAGTTTAGTTTCTGTTTCTAGGCAAGGCCTCTCTCTCTCTCTCTCTCTCTCTCTCTCTCTCTCTCTCTCTCTCTCTCTCTCTCTCCAGTGAAAGAAGGGGTAGTTCCAGCTGCTCACTCACCAGTGCCAGGCTCCTAAAGCTAAAGGTTTGTTTCCTGGCTGCCAATTGAGAGGTCAAACAACAAACCAGGGTCACAGAATACAGCAAGCATTCCAGAAAGCTGAGGAGTCAGAAAACAACGCACCCTTCAAGAAGGAAATCACAATTCTTAAACTTCTAAAGTAAGGGTGATAATCCTAACATCCTCCTTGCAAGAACTGAGTAGCTCTACTTATAAACACCCAGGCTCCTCAGGCACACTTTTATAAATACATAAGAGAGAGCAGAGAGGGAGGGGTCCTTCACTATTCTTAAAGAAATTGAGAAAAGAATGTCAAAAGTTAGAAATTTAATACGTAAGAGCTAGGACAACTTCAAGTTAAACATTTACTGGCACAAAAAAATCTCAGGTTAGGTGATAGCAGCAAGCAAAGTAATGAATCTTATAACCTGAAATGCCAAAGAACCAAGCCTGCCTAGAATCACAAATGTCACTCACAATGAAGAAAAAATGTGACAGAGTTCTTTGGGGTTCTAGAAAGCAACAATTGCCACAGGTCACTCAGTTTGTGTCAGTCTGTGTGTACCCTCTAGGCAAAGCTGCATACATATTCCATCATGATCCAATTTTCAAAGGCAGCACTGACTTACAAGCATTCTTCTCAACAAAGCTAAAGATTTCATGAAAGTCCCAAGAGAATGAGCTAAACCTTAAGGGAAAAGAGAGCAAAACAGAGTAAGAGTCAAAAGAACAGCACATGGAAGGGTCTAGTGGAAGAGTGGAAGAGTTTAGACAGATCTGGCTACAGAAACTCTTAGTCTATTACGGGAGGTACAGGTGTTAGCAAATTATCCAAAGGACACTGTTTCAAAAGCCTAGCTGTGCCAGTTAAATGTTCATTTGCCTTTCTACTCACACTCGAGGTGGGATTGCCAATGTAGTTTTAAAAATATCATTTCAAAAACCCTAGCTAGTTTTTCAATTTAGGTTACTCAAAACCCAACTGCAAGCTGCCAAAAATCCCCTGGCAGCTATCTCCTGGCAAAGAAAATAGCTGGGAAGGAGAGGGAATGAATGACCTTGTGAGAATTATGTTTCCAGGGAAAAGAAAAGAGGAGGGGGAGAGGGGAGGAGGGGGAGAGGAGAGGAGAAGGGAGGAGGGGGAGAGGAGAGGGAAGAGGAGGGAAGGGGATACTATAGTCTACCATACAACTCAGTTCATTCATTCTTTTTTGTCAATAGAATCCTAAAGGCCTGAATGAAAAGTCAATTGTATAGAAACTTCCCACATAAACATTCAAAATATTTAGAATATTTAGAATCTCACATTAGGTGAGATTCTAAAATCCAGTACAGGGCTGGGGTAGAACCAATGTGAAACAGTACAGGAAGCCCTGGCCTCCAACTCAGCACTGCAAGTAACTGCAAAAATGGAATTGCACATAGCACATCCAGATGATGTTGCTCACAACACTAACTAGCCCCACAGAAAGCAGAGCAGGCCAACACTTCTTTCATACTCTTCCTCTAAGTTCACTTTAATAGAAAGTTGGTGTGTGTGTGTGTGTGTGTGTGTGTGTGTGTGTGTGTTTGTGTGTGTGTGTGTGTACATACACTTAAAGGAAAATAAAACACATCCCAGATATTTTCATTACCTAATGAAAATGTTGTAGGCTGGTCACAAAGGACCAGTAGATGTCAATAGTGCATTTAAACTCTTTGCTAAAAAGGAAATCTAAATTACAACAAGCATTGCCTGACATTGGTCACTTTTTAGGAACTTCAATAACATCTGGTACCAGAAAAATGACCTAGGTGCTGTTTAAGGAAAGCAGGAACATGAACACAGAAATATCTTATCCCACCAATTCCATTACACCTCAAGGTATCAGCTAGTATTGAAAACAATCGAGACTATCACATTAAGAACCTTTTCCTTTTATTCTGCATGCATGTGTGTACATGTGAACATAGTGCCCATTAAGGCGAAAAGAGGTTATTAAATCCCCCAGCTGAAGTTGTCAGCTGCCATGTGGGTGCTGGGAATTGAACCAGGTTATACTGGAAAAGCAGTTAGTGCTGTCAACTGCTGAGTCATCTCTCCAGACTCTATAAGGGCTTTTAAAAAAATAAATAAATAAACTAAACAGCCCACAGCTGAAATGCTGATAGGCATGAAAGGAGGTGATTATACCACCAAGGGGGGGGGGGGGGATGTTACACAGTGCCAATAAATTTTAAGGAGTTAAAGAATTTATTTCGGGACTTTGATAGCAGTTGTTTAATAGAAAATTACAAAGGTTTATTGTTTAGGCTAAGTAACAAGTTCCAAATACCAAAGTATCTAGGTACAAAATACCTAAGTAATCAGCAAACAAATACTGTAGTTTTCTATTCTGTTACTTCCATGTAAAAAGATTCCTTACCGTTCACATGCCATCTCTTGCTACATTTGTAAAAAAAAGTCTGAATTGTATAACAAATGTCTCAAGATGAGAAGTGTGATTTTAATTGAAGAATCTGTCACAGCTCACTCATTCCAGTAATCCTCCTCAATCCCCTCACGATTTGTTTGGAGCACGGGACATTCCCACACTAGGAAATGGGAGTTCTCCGTATACAGGAAACCCACCATCTCTAGTATGGAACCATGTCATTGGCAGCTGGCACAACAATTCTAAGAGACTTCAGTGCCATACGTATTTCAATAAAAATAAAAGGAAATGGCAGCATTTGGAAATGTAGGCAACGTGGAAAGGTGATGTGAAAAATCACCTTCACTGCGGAGAATGGCCAAAATTTCAACAGCTTTTATTCTTGCTAAGGTTTAGGTTGTATACAGGTCAGAAAGAAAAAAAACTTAACAGCATTGTCAGAAAAAAACAAACTGTGGAATGGGCTTTAGTGCAGGGCAGGGGTTAACTCAGGCACACTACTCACAATACTCTGTCTCCATCTTCCAGGGCCAGTCTGACTTTACATTACAGGACTTTTATCTGATTCCATGTGTGTAAACTACGGTTGTGTCCCTGCAGCCCACGCCATGGTGACATTCCAAAATACCTAGTGGATGTCAGAAGCCAGGGATTATGCTAAACCTTATGAAAACTACAGTATTTTGTTTTCTCCTTGTACAACTTCAACAAGGTCAGCATACTAGGTGTTTCTTCCTTTTAGTCAAGACTAATCACTGGCATATTCAAAACTGCCACACCATCACGCTCTTCTACTGTGAGGCCATTATAGGACAAAATGAGAATTACTACAACATAGGCCTTGCAGTTTACAACTGAGGTAACAATAACTAACGCAGGTAGTATATATACATGGCTAAACTGGACAACGAACTGATACTAACAGAAAAATGCTGAGAGCCCATACACGATATGGAATGGAAGCAGCATTTAAAACTCGTGAATGGCGTAATTGTAGAATTTTCAGTATTTTGAGATCAGAAACAAATGACTCTATGGAAAGAAATATATAAGAAAAGACTACTACAGGCATAATAAAGGTCACATTTGTGGACAGCAGCAATATATTTATTTGCAGAAAACAAGTACAGAACAACCATGCCAACCTTGGGTAGCCACAGCTTCACTGATGGGTCTGGTAAGAATGTTTTCTGACTAAAACATCAGAAAAATGAAAAACTTCAGATGAAAACAAAATGACATTCTATGACACACAAATAGGGTGTCAAATATTATCTCAGCCATTGAACCATCAAGCTTCTAGTACAGATGTAGCTCGGCTGTTGAGATCATAATACCTTAAAGCTCATTTTCCAGAGTCCTGTCTCTGTGCTGATACACTAAGGCAATAGGTCCACCAGGTTCATAAGGTCTTTAGCAAAGGCCAATCACAACAAACCCTATAGTGAGAGAGACTAGAGTGTGATAAAAACATAACAAGCCCTCCTCTTCACCAGTGAAGTCACTGCTGTCATGTGCACAAACGCAGTTATAATTTCTAACCTTTATTAAAGAGACATCTGCAAAAGACCAAATTCCTAAGCAGGGATCAAGGTAAATAAACCACCCATGTCTTCAGCAAGTTTGAAGAGCTGGGAAACTCTGTTCAGCCCACTTATTACACCTTTACTTCAGCCTTGTGTGCAGACATGAAACAATAAAACCACAAAACCAGTCTTCCTCTGTGCATCTTAAACTTTCAAGGAAGGCTGCAGCCCGAAAGATACCTGAGGTCCACTCAACAGAAGCCCAGTCATTTTGGCTCTGCTTAAATACTCTCAGATAAAAGAAGACATCTTTGAGCCCAGCCTCAAACACAGTTTTAATGAGTTCTTCAAAATGAGGATGAAAAACTTTTTGTGAAGCTTCCTATAAGCACTCACTGGACTATCCCTCAGCTCCTGCATTAGCACCAACCACCCCAAATCTGAATAAACTATTCCAATGAAGATGAAAAGCATACTATGGGGAAAATACGCTTTGTAACTATTTTCAAACTATTCTGCACAAGGCAGAAGGGAACGGATAGTATTTTTCCCAAGAAGCAGAGGGAGGAAGAAAGGCTGCAAGTAGGAATCCAGATGAAGCAGGTGGTGAGAAAACCAAATACATTCCTCAACTGCCGTGGAAGTGACTGCACCCTTCTCTACCACCCAAGTCCCTGATTGACATTAAGTCCATTTTTTCTTACTGCTGGCCTTGGCAAAATTCTTCTGCCAGTAAAATGGCCAACGTAAAATCTTGCTTAGAGAGATGGGGGGATGCTGTGGGATGGTCTGTATGTCAAATTGCTCTGATTGGTCAATAAATAAAATACTGGTTGGCCAGTGGCCAGGCAGGAAGTAGGTGGGGCAAGGAGAGAGGAGAATTCTGGGAAGTGGAAGGCTGAGGCAGAGAGACACTGCAGCCACCACCAGGACAAGCAGCATGTGAAGACACCGGTAAGCCACCAGCCACATGACAAGGTATAGGTTTATGGAAATGGATTAATTTAAGATATAAGAACAGTTAGCAAGAAGCCTGCCACGGCCATACAGTTTGTATGCAATATAAGTCTCTGTGTTTACTTGGTTGGGTCTGAGAGGCTGTGGGACTGGCAGGTGACAGAGATTTGTCCTGACTGTGGGCAAGGCAGGAAAACTCTAGCTACGGGGGGAGGTGGGTTTTAGAAGAAGCTTAATTACTCTCCTCCTTCTACAATCCTAAATATGCCCTAATCTCTTTGATTTAGGAGGCATCCATCTTTAGCTATGTGTGTCAACAGGCTGCCAATCCCCACACACTCCTGTCTATCAGTCCTGGGAAGTGTGGAGATGGTTCCAGCTTCAGGAATTTGTAACTGAGCCTAGTGAAAATCATTTCCAGCTGGGCACCTAAAAGCCCTCAGAAAACATCTAAGATACTAACTCTGGTACTCTGATGGGTCTTCTATGTTTTAATTCTACAAAAGGACAGCTTCATAAATAACACTCATTATGGCTTTTAAACTTTATGGAAACTTTCTTCAAAAAATTAACTCAGGCCAGGCAGTGGTAGCAGACGCTCATAATCCCAGCAAAGGCAGGCAATCTCGGAGTTCAAGGTGAGACGGCGTCTATGCAACAAACAAATGAATGAATTCAAATTAGGTAGCTGGTTGTGGTGGTATATACCTTTAATTCCAGCCCTGTGGAGGCAAATGCAGCAGAAGAACCACTGCAGGTTTGAGAAGAAAAATCAGGCAAGCAGGCAGGACGACTAGATCTTGAAAAGCACAAGAGAACGGAAGTCCACCTGAAGTTAGTGTGAAAGGAGAAACCAATGGGACCATCAAACAAGAGGATGGCAAGTTCTCTTGACTCACTAAGTAAAGATAGCTGCTGACAAGTCTCTGCTTTTACTTTGAAGAGGATTGACACTGTTATGAAAGTGGATAGGAAAGGGACTTACTATGAGGGAACTTACTCAGAGGGAAATTACATTTATATGGTCCATCTCAGTATGTATATTGAGAGTTACAAAGTTTTAATGTGGGAGAATACAGTGTCAACGGAAAGTCAGAGGTGGAGGTGGACAGAAGACAGACCAACACCTTACTATACACAGAAAGAACAAGTGAGGATTATACACATACACTCCACTCTAATTTGATAGACTGACAAAAGATCTGAACTGTTGTTAAGTAGGATTGTGTGCTTCTGAAATTATGATGGCTCCTTTACAAGCATTTTCTTGTACTTTATTTAGCTACCCTTAGAATTTGTTTATTCTCAAAATACAAATGTTTGTCACACACCAGATACTCTTAACAGTCACAGAAAATAGAAAGATAAACAAGGACTGTCCAGGAGTTAACAGCCACACTCTGAAAATCTGAGCATCAAAGGGACACAGTCATGACAACACCCCTTGTGACACAAACACAGGAGAAAAGCTAAGCACTGGTGGTACTGACTTATACCAACCCTGTGTGAAATGAGCTTTAAGGAAATCTATGAAGACTCTATTCACTCTGCAAAACAAAGCCAATGACCATACAGCAAGGGAGAAAAGTCTTGTCTGGTATTTTTAATAAAGATTGGGGGTTGAGGGAGGGGGTGCACACACCATCTATTACTTCTATCTCCTCTTTGAATTTCAAATGAAAAGAATGAGCCAAAGGCTACTGGAAACAATTCATGCTGGTTGCTCCCTTCCCTTGTTGGTGGGCAGAAGGGAAAGAGCATCAAAGAACACTCATCATCTCAATCTGAACACTTAGTTGCACTGCTATTAATTGAGCTTAGCAGCCATATAAGGCACTACCACCACATAACATTCTGCAAGTGTAAAAAAGTTTGTGTGTCCAATAACCCCCACGTGAGTATACCTATGTGATTCACAAGTGACACTTAGGGCTGTCACCTCCACCACAATCCTGGTTAACTCCAAACCCTTACAAATCTACATCTAGCATCTTTCATCTGAATGTGAATCCTTTCAAACTAAACTTCAGCATGGAAGATTTGGAGACTGATAAAATGTTCCAGGATGGCCAATCTATTCAGAGATGTCAAGGTGATGTATAGATTTGTCCGCTAGGGGTATGTAAAGGAGAACAAAAGCCTGTGTCATCAGTTCATATTTCAAAGAACCGTAAAAGAGAAGGCAGGAAGTGTACAGGTCTCCATGGAAACCACAAAGCATGCCAGACCCTAATTTGCATGTAACTTGGAACTGATATCCCTGCAATCTGATCTCTGAAGCTACAAAATGGCCTCAGCAGTACTAAAATTGCTTCAGAGGCTCTAATAATTTTCCTTAAATAAACCAAATTAATAGAAGTCTGTGTTTACTTGGACTTTAGGAAAAATATAGGATTAAATATGCATTCCCAATAACTGACTAAAAATTTGTCCTTGGAAATAACTAATAACTAAAACTATTGCTGCCAATATGTTAACTTTGTAATCCCCACCATCCCACATTTAAAGTGTGCATAAATAAGGACGCTGTGATAACCTGTAGAGCCATCATCTCTAGACAAAGCCCTACATTTAGCAGAAAGGAAAATTTCTACTGTAAAATAGTTTCACTAAAAAACAAACAAACAAACAAAAACCTAGAAAGGTGCTGGCTTAGGTTTTGCTATATGACCCAAGGTGACCTAGAATTCTAGATCCTCCTCCCTTAGCCTCTTCAGGTTGGAAAACATGTGACCACACACTTTTTCTTTAAGACATATACACATACTTAAAAATGGAAAATTAAAGCTCGGCGTGATGGAGCACATCTGTTATCCCAACTAATTTGGGAGAAGACAGTAGAATTTCCAGTTCAAAATTAAATCTCTGGGCCTATAGCATGGCTCAAAGTATAAAAGGCACTTGACCCACAAGCTTGAGTTCACTCTAATGGAAGGATAGAAGCCATTCTCTGATT
This sequence comes from Peromyscus leucopus, assembly GCF_004664715.2. NCBI lineage: Eukaryota > Metazoa > Chordata > Mammalia > Rodentia > Cricetidae > Peromyscus > Peromyscus leucopus. The sequence continues at coordinate 19,054,776 of NC_051067.1, forward strand.
ATTACTACCTGTGTACTCTGTTGCTTACACACACACATTGCACATACAAACACAGAAACTCAAGGCAGGAAAGATGGGTAATAGCACTTAACTCCACAAGCTGACAACCTCAGCTGGTTCCCCAGAGTACGTGTAAAGGTGAGAGGACAGAACTAAAATCCCAGAATTCTCCAATGTCCTTCATAGTCACACTGAAACATGGACCACCACCCCGCAATGGTGATCATTTAAAAAAAAAAAAAATCTATCTCAAATAAATCACAAGATAAGAGACCAGAACTCTGTCCAGGATCTGTTTCCTCCTGCAGATGAAAAGGTCATGCAAATGCTACTGCACTGCCTCTGAGAACATCTTGGCCTGGGTTGGAAATAAAGATTGATTGACAGCAGAAGCATTTTAGAGGTCCCTTGTCTGGTATGGAGATAGGTTATTTTTTTAATACCAATAGCTAGCTAGACTAGCTACTATGGTTCAAGACTGTCCAGTTGGGCCTGCCCAGCTTGTTGCAGCCTCCTAACTTTGTCAGGCTAGAATTTCACACTCCAGGTGAAAGGTACCCATGGATATGGAGAGCATCCTGCTCGAACTACAGCTAATTTTTCTAAACCATGGAATTGTGTAAATTCTGAAGCTCCCCATGGGAAAGAATGTTTCACTACAACTTGATTTCATCTTCCCCCACAAACCCTCCTGCCTCAAATGCTTATCAGGTGGCTGGAGTGAGCACAGCAGCCTTTAGCCTCTTCCAACCCTCTGTGGAAGCCAGTCAGGGAATTGACTGTCAGACCTTCTTAAAGGGTGAGCTTTGAGGCCCAGTCAACAATGGGTTAATGGTGGTCAGTACCACACACCAACCAGGACTATTTAAATGATTGATGAGTCCATCTTTGGTCCTCACTCACTTTAGAGGGCCCCTTGGGTCAGCAGTTCTTGACTTGTGGGTCTCAACCCCTTTGAGGGTTGCATAACAGATTTACATCACTATTTATATTTAATTACATACAGTAGCAAGATTACAGTTATGAAGCAGCAATGAAATAATTTTGTGGTTTTGTGATTGAGGGGTCACCACAACATAAGGAATCCCAGCATTAGGAAGGTTGAGAACCAATGGGTAGGGTGATAGCAGTGGAGGCAGAACTTGAGAAGGCTATCACTTTGTCTTTCCTCTCCTCTCCCCCAGAGGAAGTATCTTCAAGAATAGAGCCTATGGGGTCTAGAGAGATGGCTCAGTGGTTAAGAGCACTGGCTGTTCTTCCAGAGGAACCAGGTTCAATCCCAGAACCCACATGGCAGCTCACAACTGTCTGTAACTCCAGTTCCAGGGCACCTGACACCCTCATGCAGGTCAAACACCAATACATACTTAAAAAAAAAAAAATTAGAGCCTATATTTGACACATGATTTGAAAAGTTACATGGTAGTTTGAATGCTACGTTTGCATCTTATTAATGCAGCTGTAAAGTATGAGTAATAAAAAATATCACAGGTATTGAGAGATTTAAGTGGTTTTATTAATTTGTACCATATCTTGTCAATGAAAAGCCTCTTTTACTCATAGTTTTATAACTTCAAAGACAAACATTTCTAATATTCACATGATTTACTACTTACAAACCAAACACGTTAATGTTGAAATATTATTTCTCATTAAAATAAATGAAAAGCTGGTAGTTGGGCTATGATATTATATACTTGTTGGGTGATTCTCACTCACAGAAGAAATGCATATTTTTTGGCTAAGAGAGTATAGAATCAGGATTTACTACTATCTGTCTGTATATAAGAACTAAAAGCCCACAGTTTGGTAGTGGTGAAATGTGTGTGCAAATGTATGATGTGTGTATATGTTTGAAAGTATGGGTATACACTTGGTACAGCTGTCCATTCAACAATGTTAGGATGAAGGCTTGAACTCAGTACCAAACTATCTATCCAGTCTCAATTTGTTCATTTTAAAGATAAGAAATTTCCAGGATACAACAGAGAGGAAAAACTCAGGGCCTGGATAAAACAAGTTGAGGATGAGTTCCAAGCCATCTAGAGATATACAGTAAGACTCTTGTCCCCATCCATCCCACAAGAGAATAACTAAAATGATAAATAAGTAAATAAAATCCATAGTTGATTAAAGTTTGTGGGAGCCACAGTGACTCCAGCTTGTGGCTTGATTCCATCTTGACTCAAGGTCAGAGAGTTCCAGCTTATCTTTGCTCCATAAGGCTTGATAACAGATGATTGGCCAAAGGCATGGTTACTTGTTGCTGGAGGGCTTCTCTCCAGCTTCCACCAAGCCCCGCAGTCCCATAATCAACGTATAAAATAATTATTCAGACGCTTATATTACTTATAAACTGTATGGCTGTAGCAGGCTTCTTGCTAACTGTTTTTTTATCTTAAATTAACCCATTTTTATAAATCTATACCTTGCCACGTGGCTGGTGGCTTACCAGCGTCTTTACATGCTGCTTGTCCTGGCGGTGGCTGCAGTGTCTCTCTCCCCTTTTTCCTGTTTCCCCAATTCTCCTCTCTCCTTGTCCCGCCTATACTTTCTGTCTGGTCACTAGCCATCAGTGTTTTATTTATATAGAACGATATCCATAGCAGTTACTAGATGTTTTTTAAGAGGTGTTTATGCTTGCATGTTCCTTGAACCATGGTAAGCGGTCTTTTGCCCTGTTTGCTTTGGGTTTTAAAAAAAAAAACTGAAAAAAATTCTGGGCTGCTGAGGTATTGACTCCGAGCCCTCCCAAACCTATCCTGTGTCTATATATTTTCTTTCATGTCTCTGTTTTTCCTGTTTTCTCAATTCTCACTCCCTATCCAGGACTATTTGACAGGTCAGGCAGAACCCCACAAAAGTGAAATGTTTTTAAAATAACAAGACTGGAAAAGGTAAACTCTCAATGAGGTAAAGGCAATTTCCAGCACACAAATAACATATGTGTTCAAGTTTCCAAGTGAGGAAACACACACACACACTTTTATGAAATAATGGCATCTATTTTATAGAAGCAGTGGTATCTGAAGACTAAATAGTAATAATATATATAAGCCCAACAAACAAGAAAACATTAGACAAATTGTATCTCCAAGTTTGAACCAACACTGACTACTAACTAACTGTAAAAGCAATTCCTAGTATGGAGAATGACAGCAGATATTTTTTCAAGAATCGTGAAACCAGTAGACAGAAACAGTGTCACTGGTATGTTGCTGGAGAATCACTTTTAACATGACATTCTATAGAGAGCAAAAATGACTCTCAAATAAGGAAGTGCTGCTACTCATATGCACAACTTCCACAAAATAATCTTTTAAATAAGGGTCAAACAAAGGACAGTTCATCTATCACATAACCAGCAATTAGAAATACTAAAAATTATTCTAGTAAAAGAAAATGATACAAAGGCATTTAGATCTAAGAAAGAAAAGCATAAGTAATGTCAACCAGGTCGATAAATTGAAGTGCTAAATACACAGGGTAGGGCTGGACACACCGTTAATACCAGCACTGGGGAAACAAGAGGCAGGCGGGTCTCTAATTTCCAAGCCAGCCCAGTCTATGTAGTGAGTTCCAGGACAGCCAAGACTACATAATAAAGACAAAGGGGGAGGGGGGAGGGAGCTGCACGTACAAAAAAGGTACTAAGTACATCAATATTTACTTCCACAATGATCTTACCAAAGACATAACATTTGTTTTGTACCTGTTTTTGCTTATGAATATGAAGCACACTTCAGTCACTAAAGCCCTAAAATCTTAAGCCACCATAGAATTTATCTGTTCGTAAAATACTCTTCACATTTGTAAGAGAACTTGGAATATCCTGGGCACAAAAATCTAAATCAAATATTAAAAGAAATGTGGTTGTTATGGGGGCACCAATAACAGTTAATCCATGTAGCCTTAAACAATACTACTAATTCATATGTTTGGCAGAGATACCTAACCCTTCAATTCAGTTGTGGTTCTTAAAACTTCATTCCATTTTATGCTGAGGTGCAGCAATTCCATGTACGAGGTGCTATCTCCTTTCCAAATCTAGAAATCAGAAGTATCAGGAATCTTTACAGGAAAAGTATCAGGTAAAGGCAGTTTATGTTTGAACTGAATAATCTTTGTACATGACCTACGCTGGCATTATTCTATCTCGTTACTTAGAAACTTTGGCAATTGTTTTGAAAAGCATGTTAGCATATACCAAAGGCATGATTTACTTTGGAAGACTATCTTACTGTCAGTAATTTGGACTTTATAAACTAGGGCCTCTACCCTAAACTGAAAAGATGATCCACACATCAGCCTTCATACATGGCAAGTATCTAAACCACTTCATTTGGAAGACACTGCTCAAACAAGCAGAAAACTCTAGCAAGCCAGCTCTGTCTTCTATGAAAAGCAATTTCTATGATTGATTATTCCAGGATAGAAGAAATATTTGGGGCTTTAATCTCTAACCCAGTCTCCATAGAGGAAAGTTCTAAGGAATTTGAAATGAGTTATAAAGAGCTATGGATTCTAACTATTCTCTATTTTCTGTCTTCTAAATATGTCAGGAACAACCATGGCACAAGTATATTGAGCAAATACAGCTTAACATGATTTCCAGAAGAGAGCACTTTGTGAGAACAAGCACATTTTAACCGAGAGGAATTTTTTTTAAAGCATGTTAGAAGTATCATCACAACAAAAAAGTGATTTCCTTGGGTGGAAAGTCAACCTAGATAAGATCAGAATATGAGGTGCCTTCGCTGCATATAGACTCTAGTACGATGATATCAACACCATGACCTCACCGTCCTTTAGTTTCTCCTTCTCCCAGCTAACAGACAAAAGGCAACTAAGACCATATGCACAGCAGGAGTAGCTAACTGGTAAAAGAACAGCTATCAATTACCAGTTCAGATCCTTCTAGCAATGGGGTTGACTTTGGATAAAGAAATAATGAGCCTGGACTTTTAGGATTGAGTCTTTTTTCCCACAGCTTCTAAATATCTAAATAACTGACTCTATACACATTCTTCCTACTATCTATTAAGAATGGCAGAGAGAAGCAACATTGGCTGCATGCAATCCACCCAATCCATGTAATCTGCAGAGTAGAACAAAAAATATTAGATACTTACTCTGGGCTTGATGCTCTCTATCTTCTGAGATACACACCCCATTTTTGTATTGGAAAAGTAAAATACACGAGGTGATAAACACACAGTAAGATTAATCCTTAGTACCACAGTAAATACTACACTGAGCAATCTACAGAAATTCCATTTTCAAGTCTGCTTTTAAATACAATGTTGAAATTCATCCACTAAGTAGGGAACAGGAACAAAGCAAAGGATTTCTTCAAATTGTAAAACAAATAAAAATATACTTATGTCATTATTGCCAAGCCACACATGGCCCTAACAAAACTACTGATTCAAGTCTATAAACCTGCATGCAGCTCTAAGGAAATTAGGGCACCTCACACCAGCATCAAAAAATATTATTGGCGCTACATAGCTAGCTGAACAGTTAAGAATATGTACTACTCTTCAAGAGTATGTACTACTCTTCAGGAGGACACGAATTTGATTCACAAGACCAACATCAGACAGCCTTGAGCTCCAGAAGGATCCAACAACCCTGGCTTCTGCAGGCACCTCTGTGGTATTGTATTCCCCCAAATATTGTGCATGCTAATAAACTTATCTGGGGTCATAGACAGAAAAGCCACAATATTAAACATAAAGGATAGGCAGTGGTAGCACACACCTTTAATCCTAGCATTCCAGAAGCAGAAATCCATGTGTTCAAGGATACAGACAGGCATGGTGACTCATCACACCTTTAATCCCAGAAAGCAAGCCTTTAATCCCAGGGAGTGGTGGTAGAAAGCAGAAAGGTATATAAGGCGTGATGACCACAAACTAGAAGCATTTGGCTGGTTAAGCATTCAGGCTTTTGAGCAGCAGTTCAGCTGAGACCCATTCTGCATGAGGACGCAGAGGCCTCTAGTCTGAGGCGACAAGACCAGCTGAGGATCCGGCGAGGTGAGGTAGCTGTGGCTTGTTCTGTCTCTCTGATCTTCCAGCATTGACCCCAATAAGTGGCCTCAGGGTTGAGTTTATTAATAAGAACTTTTAAGATTCATGCTACACACCTCCACTCATGTGCAGATACCAACATAGCAACACATGTGCATACATTAATAAAAATTGTGAAAATAAAAAAAATAGCTATGAAAACTCACCATCGCCTGTCCAACCAGAAGCCACACACATAGCTAAGTTTTACTAGTACAGTTTGACTATTAGCTCAAAAAGATACTGCAATGAATGCTACTTTCCCCCTTGTATTTCCTTTAGCTCCAATGAAATCTTTTGCTTTAATTTAAAAAAAATTTTTTTTTAATTTTATATGTATGACTATTTCTCCTGAATGTGTGAAAGTTACCAAATACAAATCAGATCCCCTAGAACTGGACTTACAGGTAATATTGTGAGCTACCATATTGGTGCTGGGAATGGAACCCAGGTCCTCTGTAAGAACAACAAGTGCTCTTTACTACTGAGCCATCTCTCTAGCACCCCACAATAAATGCTTAAATTTAGTAAGAAAGATATTTGACACAACAACAGAAAAGATAATTAGTGGTGGTTAAATTTTAGCACAACAAGGTGTTTCCTTGTTCTATTGTCCTATAAATTCAGATTAAATGACTACTTTTCCCTCAGCTGCCCAACCACACAATGTATAAAAAGTCAGTAGCACTGTCATCCAGGGAATGAGACCTCCTGACACTGGGTTTGGTCAGTCACACTTGCAATAGTGCATGTTGGCTTATCTAAGCAGAGACTCAAATAGGAGGCCGAAGGCTGAGGCCAGAGACATGGGCACCACCCAGGCTAGAAGGAACAGATAATGTCACACATTACAATGTATTTACTCAAGAGACTGCTTTTTCTCTTGCCCACCCCCCCTCCAGCCTTCAAATCTAGGGCTGGTTCCCTTTACAAATGGAGAAAGAGGACCCTTATGGAATACAGTAACAGGCTCATCATTGAGACACTCACTGAGTCTGTGTACTGATGGATTCCTCTCATGTTCTTGCTCACTACATTAAAAAATCAAATAGACGAATTAAGACAGTGGTGAGAAGTGAGAGGCAATGACAGTCGAAGTCAAGAGACCATATGCTGTTAGACACCAGGAAAGGCAAACTAAGAATCTGAGCTATGCATGCCAACTTTCAAAAACACAACTATCAAGTATAATATAAACACGTGGCTAACTTCCTTTCCCTTACTTTTCAGTGTGCTCAGTTAGAGATAGACATCTAAGTGAATTCCAAAGGGTAACTGTACTGTCAGATGAGATCAGCCAGGAAGCTCAAACCAAGGGAATCTTTCCTTTGAATAATATAGTCATAACAATACAGTAAACTATCAAATGCAAACAAACTGAAGCGTAAATCTGAAAGGGGGGACAGTAAGACATGAAACAGGGTGAATACCAGCAAGGAGATTTTTAAAGACCCAGATAGAACTGTTATGTAGTATCATTGCCACAAATCTTGAAACTGCTTTACTCCTTATTGAACTATATTAAGTAATGTAGGTCAATCACTTGGAAATGACAGTGTTATGTGTGAAGAACTGATTCTACAGTTTGGTTAAAAGTAAGCATATTAAGATTATACACAGTAAATTCTAGTTTCATATGACAAGAACAATACCTTTCAATAATACCACATTAAGTCGATAATATTTGGGGGGCAAGGGGGATCTCTCGTCACAAATGGCAAAACCAAATCTAACAGAACATCTCCTATAAGAAGAAACATGACTATTTAGGCATCAAAATGGTTGACTCTGGTCAATTGTTATGGCAGGCCATAACATCTTTGATTATTACTACTCCTATTTAGAAAGTCTCAGTTCTGACTCCTCTGTGAAAATCAGGAGATTGTGAGTAGACTTACACTTGTTCCCATGTGGCAAACATTTGCAACCAAATTTGCAGTCCCTGTTTCATGATGAATTCACTAATACTTTTAGCCTTGGGTACTAACCTTTTCCTCGACGGCCCTTCTTCAAAATCTGAAGAACTAACATCGTTGCTAGTAGAGGACACTTGGGATGCATCGTCCTTCTCATTCTCTGACTGCTCTGACGCTGGTCCTAACGCCTTAGACTGGTCATTACCAAGGAGCCCTACAGGTGAGAAAAGGACAAACACTTCAATACAGTATTAGGAGCCGCATTTTTCCAGTCCACCCTGTGTAACAGCTGACAGGAACAGAAGAACACTGACAAGCACATACAAACCCTTCGGAAGGGTAAAGAAGAATTAAGCCTCATTCTATAAGGGAGTCAAAGACCTACCTAACAAGAAACAAGTAAGAGAAGGAAATCCAAGATGTAGGTGTGGGGGAGAAGAAGAGACACAGGAGATGGTGTTGGTACATAGACGGGGTGTCAATATGCAGCCCAGTCTGGCCTGAATGCCTGATCCTCCTACCTCAGCCTCTTAAATGCTAGAATAAAAAACCTGACTAAATAAAGTACATTTTTAAAAATCATCTCTTGTGCCTAAAGGGTGGAAAAGTTAAAAGAAATGACAATTATCATGAAATCCAACTAGCTGTTTTTTAAATAAGTACCAATTAGTAAATGCTTACAAAATATAATAAAATCACTTTTGGAACTGCCGTTAAAACCAATCAATACCAGTCCCATGTAGAAATACCATTACCTTATAACCACATCTTAGAGTCAAACTAGAAATCCTAATGCAGCCATTAGTTTAGCTGGTAGAGAAATGGGTAGGATACTCAATCATTGGGGCTATACAAACTATACTTCAAACGCCATTAGAAATGTGACTGGGGCCGGAGTCCAGTTCAATTCCTTTGTAAGAGAGAGAGACTGAAGAATAAAATTTGAGGCCCCTCCCTTCAAAAATGTAGTATATAAGTGTATGTGGCTAATTTTATCAGGAAAAAGTGAAAGGAAGAAGATTAAGTTTTCTACTGTGTTCACAGGGACCAAACATAACACACATGTTCCTACGTTTATTTAGCACTACACATGAAGAAACTACACATCCAGGGAACAGGCAGAGAAGTCAAGTCAGTGCAGCCCGGCAAGGAGAACAGGAAAGAATGAAATTACCTACCAACACAAAAAGATGGAATAGGAGACTACTTTAAACCAAGAAAAGTGCTGCTGGGTGAGGACGGGTAAGAAATGGTCTTCTGCCCTCTGAAGTCTGCCACTTCTGACTCAGGTGAGAACGTGAAGCTATTAGATTACAGCTTCACTCCTGTCTTCCAGGAACTCGAGGCAGACACAGGAAGAATAGCAGACTCTTCATTTGAACTTGCCCCAGATTCACATATGTCCTGTTCTACACAACTAGTTCTCCCTCCCAGATGATGCAAAGCTAGTTGAAGTCCATGTCTACTGTCAGTTAATAGAAGACCTATTGTTCCTGAGACATAAATAAGCTGGGGTAAACCTATATAAGAACCCAGGCAACTGACTATGACCACGGGCAATATTTCAAAAATACCCAACAAATTCTATCTACCTTTTTTTCAGTAGTTCTGTCAAGAGAAACTCAGCCATACCACTCTTGAACATATACCCAAGGAATGATCAATCATACTGCAAAGATACATGCTCAACTATGTTCATAGCAGCACTATTTGTAATATCCAGAACCTGGAAACAACCTAGATGCCCGTCAGCCTTAGAATGGATTAAGAAAATGTGGTACATATACACAGGAGTACTACTCAGCAAAGAAAAACAATGACAGCATGAAATTTGCAGGCAAATGGATGGAACTAGAAAATATCATCCTGAGTGAGGTAACCCAAACCCAGAAAGACAAACATGGTATGTACTCGCTCATAAGTGGATACTAGATATAAAGCAAAGAACAATCAGATTGCAACCCACAGAACCAGTGAGGCTATATAGCAGGGGGGACCCTATGATAACTGTGGCTTATAATAAGTTTTGGTTTTACTCAATTACTGAGCAAGCCTCAGTGAAACATTTCACTATTAGGATAAGAATTTATACTGTATCAAGCTGATGACAGACAGACAGACAGACAGACAGATAGATAGATAGATAGATAAGAATAAGGTGCAAGGATAGATATAAACAAAATAAAGCAAAAAAAAAAAAAAACCCCAATTAGAGTAGGAAAGGGTGGTGGTGGGGCGAATGTACACATCTAAAAGTCTCTAAAGGACCCCTCCCCACAATAGCTATTAAGCACAAATACTAGGGGCTACAGAGGAAATTGTATGAGACGTACTTTGGACTTTTAGCAGATCTTATGCACTCAGTGTGAGGCAAGAGAGAATGAAGCTGCTCTGATTCTAAGACAAGACTGAGCCATTAAAGGGAGTAAAAAGAGGTGCTCCATTATCCACTGGCATTCTCAAACTAGCACCATGGGGCACTTCAAGTTTTTCCCATTCCAAGTCCCACAAGCAGGACTAGAGAGCAGCATAGTTAGTGTTTGAATCAGACCTTTTATGAAGGAGAACTGACTTTATTCTGTACATGATCATGTTTTGAATTTGAGTACTCTTGTATAAAATCTTGTATAAAAATTATTCAGAAAATTACACGTACTTATAGTTTTCTATATGCTTGGATAAAACACCCCTCATTCACTCCATTCTCTTTTTCACATCTCCAACTACTGCATTTAATTCCTAATGTTTTAGAATAAATCCTAGCGCCTGTCTGATCTAGGAGAGCTGGATCAGCAAAATAAACTATGATGCCAAAGGGCAGAATGGCCATCATGGCACCATTAGAGGGGCTAATGTGTGTTACCTTTTCTTCTGAGTGCCTAACACAGTCCTGTCAATGTTATCAATTACTATTTTTAGTCGAGAATAAATAATGCAACAGCATCCCCTCCCATACATACACCCCATTTTTAATCTTTTCTAAACCACCACCACCACCACCACCATTTTACTGCTAACACAAACATATGTTGGAGACAGGCGGTTAAACAGAGAGGGAAAACTCAACGGCCCTAACTAAGATCCAGCCAGCCTCTGTGCATTTGTTCTCTGCCATTAATATTCAGTAGGTTGAAGTTAAATTAAACCAGTCTATTGTCTTTCACAAAAGCAATAAATATGAGCTGAAAATTCAGAATCACTGGCATAAAGACAGCTTGGGGGCTGGGCCTGCCACCTCAACTAGACACCATAAGCTGACAGAAGCAACATGATACAGCCTGGACATTACTTGTCCACCACTACAGAACCCAGATAACCCCTCCAAGAAATTAAATACAACAGCAAGCTGCTACCAGGGACTCTGAAAGCTCAGTAGCTATTCATCTCATCTCCCAAATTAGCAACAAATGAAAAACCTCCCAGCACCACACAAGGGTCTGGAACAGCAAAATGAATTCATGTTGGAAACTGGAGATACTGTGTGCATGGTGAGCCTTTCTCCATGTTGCCCTCACATGAAAACGTGTAGGCAAAGTGAAACACAACTTAGGCAAAGCCTCCTTCAACTAAAGAATTTTTAAGCAATCAATGATAACTCGAGATTACAAAGCATATACATATAAACACAAGATATTTCTTTTCTAACACCTTGAAAAAATGTAGAGCCTATGATTTTATGTTTTAGACACAAAGAAGGCATGGCAGAATACAAAACCAAAGGAAAACTCTATCCCACAAAGACATGCCAAAAGGGTTAAAAAGAAATGAAAACAGAAGGGCTTTGAAGCTGTGCCAGTGTTTCTCAAACATCTGGAGCACACCAAACTTATTAGCATATTAGGGAGAGCCAATGTTTTTAGCTTTGTTGTACAAAAGTATGCACAAAAGGTAATTCTGTGTTACAGAGCCAATGCCGTCTGCCACCCTGTTACTGTGACACAAGGTATCATATTACATATTAAACAGTCAAGCATCCAAAGAGCTTTCTTTTTCAACAGCAATTTATCATTCTGTATGTGCCCATACATATGTGTTCACTTTCAGTTGGGAGGAAGATCATAATAAGTAGCCTCCTTGGTTAAGGCAGGGACCCTCTCTGAGGTAATCAGAATGCATGGTTTGCCGCCATTACTAGTGAAAAAACAGAGCCTTGGTTCCCTCAGACTTTGAATGAAACATTGGATTGTCTGCTTTTCAAACAGTACAGGCATTCTGATGCCGGGCCAGCTTCACATGTGAATGTGGATATTAACCCTCAACTGGACACATGCAGGTCAGCAGTGAACATCCAACAAAACAAGGAGGGTAGGGGTGAGCAGGGCAGAGTCTGAGAAGCCCAGCCCTGGCTTGTCCATTGACATGCTTATACCAGGATCCATACTGATGTGGCTGAGAACAAATGACAGTCATAAGGCAGGATCTAAATGGCACTTATGGTCAACGAGGCACAAATGAAAATGGCTTCATACCTCGGATTATAGGAAATAATTATCCTTCTCTCTCACGAGAACAACCCCTCAGCCAACTGAGACTCCCCTTTGTCTCCGATTTCCCATTTTAGTTTAAAAAAAAAAAAAAAGTAATCAAAATCCCAGCCCCTATGGAACCTCAAAATAAATTCAAACTACAGAGGGGTAACACTGGATTTTGCTCATTTCTGTCACATATAAAAAAATATAGATAATTAATACTGATTTTATATATCAACAATTTACAAGAGACCTTACCTTTTCCCACCAATCTCAGTTCCCACAAACATAATCTTCAGAAATCTAAACCCCCTTTGCAAGGCGCACATTTTGATAAAAGATGCTATGGCCCAACAAGGTGACAGCGAAAAATTGGACTACAGGTAGAGAACTGTTTCTGATCAAACAAGGCAGCCAGGGCCCCAGGACACCTGGGGCCTTTCCTCACTTTGAGCAATGTAAGAAAAGGCCTAGTGGCCATCTCAATACACTGTAGCAGGTTCACCAATAGTCTGGATGACTTAATCCCTGTGTGAAAGAGAGCCACATCACCCAAAGACAAAAGATACCCCTTTTCAAGGATCTTAACCAACAGTCACAAGAGGAAAGAAGGCTCCAACAAGTATCAACAAAACAAAGCTGATAGATGAAGATGAACTTTATATACATTTTTTTTAAATTTCTAGTTTTCAGAAAAATATTCTGAATCAGCCCAGAAGCGATCAGAGCACTTGTTTTGGCATTAACCTCATTTCTTGGGCTCAAAGCGCAAGCTCACAATATATTAATTATTTCTCAGTTTCACTCATTCATGCTAATCATGAGTTCTATAACAATTAGAACGAGCTGACTTCAGGACTTTCCTCACCTTCAGTGTTTATATGTAATCATTACTCCGCTATCTCAGGCTCTAACTTCCAAATCCATCCACCATTCCAACATCTGTTTACATTTCACACTGACAAAAAGGTCAACCACCTACCAGGCAACCTATTCAGCCATAGCGCAGATCCTTGGATCTCCAGTTACTGAAAATGGTTTCCCAGATTTAAGGCCCAGCACCAACCATCTAAACTCAAAGCTACCTTCCATATAAGAAAAAGCACATAACAGGCAATAATGGCCTTTAGAAGGCTGCTGTGGGAAACGAGCTGCAGGACAATGGAACAGATAAGCACAAGAGCCTTTAAAAAAAAAAAAAAAAAAAAAAAACTTTTGTTTTAAAATGCATCAATGATAACAGTGTTTACAAAGTCTTCTATTGAGGCATGGCAAAACTTGGTATTCCATACAGATAGCTAAAGATTTTCTATAAGTACAATGTTTGCACATGTTTGATCTTCAAAGCTTCCTATCATTGAATTTGCCCCTCAAATGAAGTACCAAAATGAAGCAGTTCTCCAAAGCAAGTGAAAAATCTGGGTTATAGTACATCAATGAATGTCATAAACTTAATGAGTTTGTGCACTTATCCTTGCTTATACCTAGCCAAAGCTGCACATAACCCACACAATTTATCAAAACCTTGGCTACACTTAGACACATAAAGGTTCCAAGTTATGTTTTGTTTGTAACATATGAGAGAGATTTCCTCCAAGCTCATTATCTCAATTGCACATAAACAAATCAATTGCCTACCCACTTTTCAGATGACTATATTGAGAGTCCAAACAACCATACCAGATGATAGGCCTACTGCTTCCCAACAACAATCTTTCTAATACTGAAATAAAAAGCTGAACTATAATAAAAAGCAAGACTGTAGGAATGTGGCCACATTCTGCCCCCAACTGATGGGATCCAATATTCATCTGACTTTATATACTCTAATGCAAATATGGAATGCTACAAAATACAAGGAAATAAAGGAACAAATACAGAACCAAATATAAGGAAAAACAACCAGAATCACTTACACATGTGGCCTCTATTTACATGCCTCAGTTTCCTCCATATTTTAAGGAAAGAATAACATAAAAAGAATGGAACAAGGGAAATGAAACCAAACATATTTATAACAGAAACTTAATGTAGGGTGGGAATGAAATGACTTAACTTTAATCAATCATCTATTTTTAAATGATGGCAAATGATCATATGTGTTGGTAAATTAATGTTAATAAAGAGATCAGCTTTTGCTGAATGGCTGGTCAGTCCCCAGAGAAATGCCTAAATTCATACAAGCCTGGTTAAACTGCAGATTTGGTCAAAATGGTCAAGAGAGCTTAATGCGTTAAAAACGGCATTAATTCTCTCTTGTAAATTTCCACGGTATCTTTAGGCTCTAGTAGGAGCCACCATTGCCCTTAGGGAAGATATAAAATCTAAAAGAATATTAAGCAAATCCAAACACATTTTATATTGTGTGTGTGTGTGTGTGTGTGTGTGTGTGTGTGTGTGTGTGTCCCTTGCCACCCATTATAGATAGAATCAGGACCCCCAGCAGGAAAACCCACAAAGGCCTATTTCTCCAACAAAAGCCAAATCAGACTGAAACAAATCACAAGCTATTTGTTTTTTCTTTTATTTATAGGAACAGACCTTCTATCCCAGGTTCCTCAAGATAAGCCACCAAAAACTGCACCTGACAGACCCGTGGAGCAGCCATCCTCAGAGCCGGATCATTGCAGAGACAGAGGAAGAAGGACAGAGGAAGGGAGGGAGGGAGGAAGGAAGAGCGCAGTGAGGCAGGCTCCCGAGCACTTGTCAACAATCCTCCCCTGTACGTAATAAGCAAGCGGCGGTGCAGATTCCGCACGGCAATAGGACAGCCGAACAGCAGCGGGGCCAAGGGGGAGGGGAGACAGTCGGGAGAGAACATTATTTATGTGCCTGGAAGAGAATCGAACATTGAAGAGGAGGGGGCATCTGGCTGGCTTTTCCCCTCCCTGGTTTTTACCATCTTTATAAATTAAAATGAGAAAAGGCAAAAGAAAATATCTTTCCATCCTGCCATTTCCCTGGACCTGCAATGCAGGCAAATCAAAATTACAGAATTTCTGGCACTTAGGGGGAGGGGATATGTTGGCAAGGGACAGTCACAATTTAATTGTACAGACTTTTGTGTTCAAGAGATGGCCTGCTGTACCGTGCACTAAACACCCCCTCCCTCCTGCACACACCCATCTCCAACAACAGCGGGGAACAAGGGCGGCGATTCAATGGTATCCCTTTTTAATATCATAATCTGTGTCATTCAGCACTTGCCTTTTATTTATTTTTATTTGTTTTTTTGGCTGGGAAACCTGGGCAGCTCTCCAGACAGACTGCAGAAATCTCTCTTCACACGCTCCTCCTTCAGCCCCTCCCTCCCCTTCCTGCAATTCCAGCCACCATGGGAGCTTCATTACTCATGAAGTGACCGAGTGGGCAGGCATGAGCCACCACCAGCACAGGACACCCCTCCCCCAGCCATGCTAGGCACCTCCCCATGGCACATAAATTGATCTAATCTAATCAAGCTGAAGCTGTTTTCCCTCATTGTTTCTTGAGGATCTTTCACAACAGGCTCTGTAGCCTGGCAGCTGCTGAGGGTGAAAAAGGCATGCATCCAACTGGCCTCCAATAACTCGAGTGCATGTCTCTTTTTTGATTTTTCAAAGTCAATTTCTTTGAAGCTTTTGAACTTCATCTGGCAACAATGATGTGCAAAACACATGCTTTACACTACCCACATGCTTTTTTCTCTTTATGCTCTTACAGGGAAACTAAAGATGGTGGCTGAGCCCATCCATGGGCTGGCTCCATGGGGCATTGAAAGTTCTCCTATAAGATTTATACCAGGGCACTGGGAAACCCCATCCTAATACTTTGACTCTTGTTTAATCTTTCCTGGCTCTTAAAACACAAGCTCTAACTTAATTGAAACCTTGCAAATGCTAAAGGCAGATACTAGCTTTTTCCTGACATCATCTGCCTACCAGTTAGTTATCATGGTCATTTCATAGGTCACCATGACAGACATACTTAAATGCAGCATCTCCTGAGGATGAAGGCAACAATCTTTCTATAAGTCTGTGTGATGATACCCACCACTTTTAAATGTCAATTAGTAATAAGACCTTATAGATAGATGGCCTGGTGCATATCTCTATTTTATAGATGAAAAACTGTGGCTTAGGCTAGGCTGGTTTGCAACCATACTCCAAGTCATTATGTCTCCTCAGAGAGAAGGTCATTCAAGAGTTCTGTAGCATTAGGGGACAAGTTATATTAACATACAAGTACATCTTCTAGAAACAGAGGGGGTTCTCTACAACCTTTCCCAACAGAGACCCACAAAACTTTTCCCCATGCAAACCGCTCTTGCAATGCTGTGCAAGTGATTGGCATATGTCCCTCTGCAGCAAAAATCACACACAGTCAACTAAGGACATTTGGGAGATGGGTATCTTCCTTTTTCCCATTTTCAGGATTAATCTGGGATGAAGAGCACCCAGAGCAGGAAGAGGAAAAAAGATAGGCAGATATTTTGATAAATACCAATTATGGGGAAATGAGGTTGAGAAAGGGATATCTGTAACATATACAGCTGGAGAGAATCATATACAAATTCTAGTTTCCCTTAACATCCCCCACCCCCATTCTGAGAAGGCCAAACTGAAAGAAACCAAGTGTTTATATTTGTCATCTATCTTCTGTTACAAGTTAATCCCACTTCCACTCAGGCCTTTCAGTGGCTCTGAGGCACAAATAGAGTTGGCACACCAGTCGATGAAATGCTGGCCCACTATCTATTGTCTTGAGTTTGATATTCTACTGTTAGAGGTAAGTTCCAATCTTAAACTTGCCTTCCTCTCCACTTATAAAATGACTTATGATACAGAACAGCAGTTATCCCTCTGCTTATCTTGACTTCCTTGTTCAGAGGCACTTAAAATCATTTTCAGTGTGTTCCTATATACCAGAGCAATTCCATTGTTGCTCTCCCTGAAAACCGTTAGTTTCTCCTGGATACATATCTAGGAGAATTAGTAGAAATCCTTAGACACAAAAATGTTCAAAGTTACAAGTGGAGTGAATAGAAAATTGGTTCCCCAAGCAGGTGTCAGACACTACATGTACACCAGTATGCTGTCATAATAGTTTCTAAACGTTGACATGAAGACACCAGAAAACAAAGCACTGAGCTCAAAATGCTACTTCTTAAGAGGTTGTAATTTCTGGAAGGATCTCATACCAAAGCAATTCTATGCAGCCATGCAGGTAACATGGCTGCCTTCACCCAAATATTGCCTAAACCTCAGGACACTTGAGAACACATTTTGCCTCTTCCATAATCAATAATCTCTACCATTCTGTTCATGTTGGGAAAACTCCAACAAATTCTCTAGGTGCATTTAGCTTCTTAAAAAAATAACCAGAGCAAATTCCAACTCATACGATGTCTTGTCTTCTAAGAGACAGACATTTTACGTCTTACTCCATTTTGAGTAAGCTAAAACTGTACTATTTAAAGACCTGTTGCTTCAGATGGCTAAGACCTTTTGTAATTCAAATAAATAACCAACCTGAAAGGTAAGCTAAGCTGTCTGTAGTGGCTTAGAATTGAGAAGGCTAAGACAGGAGAACCACAAGTTCATGACAAGCGTAGGCTACCCTAAGCTCCAGGTTACCTTGGGCCATATAATTTAAATATTGCTCTTAAAAGGGCAAACAAGCACAATCACTCAGCCCATAATGAGAGCCAACTGTAAAATGGAAAAAAAAAGGCAAGCCTTGAGAGTTGTAGTACATCAAGGAAAGGTTCATTCACAACCCGAAGCTTAACAGACACATGGCATGTTAACATTTTTGTTAATTTTACATTATTGTAAAATAATTATTCCCAACAATGTACAATTATTGTACACTGTGTAATTATTCCCAACAATGCAAGACAGTATAGGCTGCCATATGAGTTAACTGACAGATTACAAGGCTGTGGAGCCTCAAATTTGTCAGAAAAGAAATGTGGGCTTTTCATGACCAGACTGTATGGAGCTATGAAAGACTACCAATCCATAGCCATACACTCCATCCATATCTGTGGAATTCAAACAATCACAGATTTTAAAAAAGAAAAAAGAATTGAGGACAATATTTTACAGCTGGGTTTAAAAAATGACTCAAAACTGGGGTGCTCTTTCAGAGGATCCAGGATCAATTACCGAGACCCAAAAGTCAACTCACACTGGAATCCCACACCCTCTTTTGGCTTCCTCAGGCACTGCACATACATGGTACACAGACATACACAAAGGCAAATCACCCATACACAAAAATAAAACAATAAATCTTAAAAAAAAAAAAAAAAAAGAACCTGTCTGTTATAGTGCTCATTTCCTAAACAACAAGACAGCATGGCTATTTCCAGACTCTCTGCTCTGTGTTAGAGACAAATTAATCTAAAAATGCTCTAAGGTAAACAGAAGGATCTGCACAGGCTATTTGTATTCATGTCGGACCTCACTCTATTGCCCAGACTGGACTGAACTGACAATTCTTCTGCTTTGCCTCTCAAGCAACAGAGATTACAAGCACAAGACACCACGCCTGACTATACAATTCCAAAGAAATGGCGCTTCCATGATCTTTGGTATCTACAGGAATCCCACAAAAATTACTCAAGGGATGCCTATACCGTAATGTGTCTGCTGGTTCTGTGGCCAAATTTCATTGCATGAATTTTTTTTTGTAAGGAGTGAGGGACATTATCCACTGTGCTACAATTTGGCTCTTAAAGCTATTATTATTATTAAAATGCGGGTACTCTGGCGATTGTATTGTAAGTATTACTTGTGGAAGTTTTTATATAACTGAAATTTCATACGCTGGCTCTATACCAAGCAGAACTGAGTATAACACAGAGATCTGGCTTGGAAGCCTTCCAACTGGGGCTGCACTGTGTAATGCATGCAGTTGCCCTGTTAACATCAGTCCACACCATACAATTACAAAATGAACCACTAACTGTAATAACTTAGAAGAGTGATCCATGTAGGTGGGCAAATTTAGTAAAACTGCCCTGTTCATGCTAATAAAACAGTGCTACAATTAACTAAAGCAAAAACAAACAAAAACACCTCAGAGAAAACAACACTCATGGACAATTTTAGTCTGGCAAAGACATCACTAAGAGCAAGATGGGTCAGAGCTGACAGCACAAGCACAGCAGGGTGGGCTGTTCTGTTCTAGTCCTACTGTCCTTACTGACTGAGTAGTCACAGAAACACTCTGCCTTAGTTTCCTCCTACTAGGCAGAGTGACAACAAGACAGACCAAAGGGTCTTTACCATCATCTGCCTTATTAATTAGCTTCCGTGTATAAAATCATTCAAAAGTTTTTAGAGAGGTCATCTCTGACTACAGAGCTAGCTCCAAACAACATGGACTACACCAGACCCTAACAACAACAAAAGACATGTATGTAGGTAATGGTGACATGCTTTTGGTCCCAGCACTCAGGAGACAGAAGCAGGCAATATCATACCTGTTATGAGTTAGATATAGCCTAATATAGCGGAGATTCCAAGGCAGTTAATGCTCCGCAGTGATATACAGTATGGGGACACATATACATTCTCCCGCGAATGTGCACCCACACAGGAGCAAGCAAGTGGTGACAGACAGCCTCCTCCCTATGGAAACATGACTCTCTCAAAGAATCTCCTTCATCGTTCTCCAGAAGAGAAGAAATACAAGGTAAAGTGTCTGGTGCAGAACCCCATTCCTACGTCATAGATGTGAAATGCGCAGGATGCTATAAAATCACCACACCACAGTCTTTAGTCATGCACAACAGTAGTCTGTGAGTTGGCTGCTCCACTATCCTCTGTCAGTGCATAGGCAGAACAAAGTGTGGCTGACAGAAGAATGTTCCTTCAAGAGAAAGCAGCGCTCAAAGTATCCTGATTAAGACTGGTTAGGAACAATCCCAATAAACACATTTTGGATGAGGTGGGGGTGAGATTCATTTCTTGATTTTTATGTATGTGAGGGCTCTATCTGCATGTACGTCTGTATGAAGAGGGCACCAGACCCCCACTAGATAGATGGTTGTGAGCCACCATGTGGTTGCTGGGAACTGAACTCAGGTCCTCTGAAACAGCAGCCAGTGCTCTTCACTGCTGAGCCATTTCTCCAGCCTAGGGAGATTGACTTTTAAATTACTGTATGAAACTTATTTGAAAAGGACTAAATGACTTTTAAAAGGTAGATAAGAAGCCATACCAAGTTAAAGATGGTGATGATCAATCTTTTGAGAATACTCTGAACATGCTATGAATACAGTGTAAGCAAAATTTACTCAGAAACATGGGGAGGGGAGTGCTACTGGAAGGAAAAAGAGATGCATGTCCTTTGAACAAGTAATGAACACAAAATTTTTCACTGGAAAATTGTTAAAGAAAAGGATGCTAGTGAGGAGCATCATCAAAGTTCTTTTAGCTTGATTCTCTCATACACAGCCAGTGACTGTAAACTAATAAAACACTTTAGAAACTGGCTGGCAAGACATCTCAGTGGATAAAAGCCCTAGCAATGCAAGACCCAT